>NC_022026.1:7191334-7220473 GCF_000317375.1 Microtus ochrogaster | reverse complement strand
GTTTCATGTTGTTTTTCAGATTGTTGGGTGAATTCTTGCATTGGTGTCTGCCCATCTCTTCCTCCGAATGCTTTCCTATGGATCTTCTTTTACAGGATCAGGTCTCCTTGCCCACTGATGTACCTTACCAGTGATACACTCCCCAGTGATGGCTCTCCTGGTGCCTAGATCAGATCTCTGTGATGCTTGGGTAGCTCTTAAATAGAGGGCCTACCTTGCTTGCTGCAGGCAGGCTATTGAGACAAAGGAACTACCACCCTCCCAGTTGCCCTCCCAATTCGGATTCGGTCCCAGCACCTGCCCGAACAGGCTGAGCTGGGAGATGTTATGTGGACAAAGAGCACATTTTTTTCTTTTATGGAAAACAGATTCTTTTTCTCTTATAATGTATTTGATTACAGTTTTCCCTCCCTCTACTCCTTGCACATCCTCCTTTCGCCTTCCATCTGTATTCACCCCTTTCTGTCTCTGGTTAGAAAATGAACAGGATACATCCCCATTCTGTTTCTCCTTAGAGAATAAAAAAAGCACCTAAGGAATAGTAATAAAATATAATAAAACAAAGCAAATTGGAATAGGACAAAACAAAGAAATAGAAAAGAACCCCAGAAAAGGTACAATAAACAGATATGTATGCAGAGACACACTCATTCACACATTCAGAAATCCTATGAAAACACAAACCTGGAAGCAGTAATACATATACAAAATCTGTAAAGTAATTAAAATAATTGTAAAAATTATAAAAAGAAATTTAAAAATTAAATTCCCTGACTAAACATTATGAAACAAGGAAACTTCAAGGATGCGTTTGAATTCATTTTTTGTTGACCATCTACTGATGTGCATGCAGTCTGCCTTTAAGAGTTGTTGGTTTCCCCAGTGAAACTTCCTTAAAGAAAACTAAAGTTTTCTTTGCAAGTGGATATCAGTTGGAGATAGCTTCTGAGTCAGGGATGGGGGCATGTGTACACTCCTTCTTTCTGCTCTAGGACCCCGTCTGGTACAGAACTGTGCAGACCCTGGGTATGCTGCCTTGGCTTCTGTGATTTCACATGTGCATTGGTCCTCCTGTGTTTAGAAGGTCCTGTGTCCTTGGTATCCTCCAACCACACTGACTCTGACACTCTACCTCCTCTTCTGCAGAGCTCCCTGATCCCTGACAGAAGAAATTCAATGGAGACATCCTTTTTTTGGCTGAGTGTTCCAGTATCTCCCACTCTGCATATTGTCTGGCTGTATGCTTTTTCATCTACTTCAGGAGGAATCTCTGATGATGGCTGAGCAAGACACTGATCTTTGAATACAACAAAAATGACATTAGGAGTTATTTGATTTCTATTTTACTTCTGTAGAACAGTAGTATCTGTTTTTCTCTTAGGTCTCTTTGCTATGTAGCCTCAGGCTCTTGACCACCCAAGCAGCATTGGATATAGGACTCATCTCATGGAGTGAGATATTGGCTTGTTGCTCTTATAAACTTTGTGTTACCATTGCACTAGCATATGTTGCAGGCAGGACATCATTGTAGAGTCAAGGATTTCTAGTTGGGTTGGTGTTTATATTTATTCTTTGGCAGCATTCAGAGTACCTTTCAGGATAAAGAACACTAGCCAATAGTGGTGAAAGCTCTAGGTGGGCACCAACTCAACATCTCCATGTTCAGTGAGTTGTGTAGTTATTGTCTTCAGCAGTGGGGACTTTCTGTCAATTTGTGATGAGCAACCTACAGCCTTCTCAACAGCCTGTGCTGTTTGGGTGTTCAATGGAACCAACTATTTGATTAGGTGTAACCATTCCTGGCAATGAAGCTTTATTTGGTGGTGAGAAATGTTCCATTGGGACTCTGTCTTCTCTGTTACTTGGCAATTTTATTTAGATCACCTTCACATATGTATATAATCTAGGAAGCTTCCATTGTATTAGTTTTCCATATGATCTCTCAAATGGACCTTAATTTCAGCTGTACCTCACTGGATTTCTTCCCTCACCTCCTTTTCCCTCTTTCATGTTTGAACCTCCCATTCCAATCCCCCATTTTTAAAGCCAAGTGTTAACATACAAAATGCTACAGAGCAAAGGACACTTACCTGCATAATTCATGTCCCTAAATGTCTGTCTGAAGGAGTTGTCAGAGGAGAGTCAAGGGCTTAAGTTAATTGAATGGTTGTCCCAGCTTTTCTGCTTGCCTTGCCAGCAAAGTGCTGCTGTTACTGATGTTGCATAACTTCAAAAACAAACAGAAACATCTACCACCTTCAAAGCCACATTTTGTCACCATAAAAAAAACAAACATTTTAAATGCATTTGCAGAAATATACCTATCAAATCCTAGTGAACAATTGCTTGCTTCAAACAGACTAGAAATTTTGCCAAGTTCAGTAATCAAGTGGGCTCACTATAAGGAATCTGGAAATATGAAATACCTGCTAGAGTGCTACCGAAATGTCTCTCAGCCAGTGCCAAAGGCAACAGAAACACTGAGTCCCTTATGGATTTAAAACCATAAATGCTTCTGTGTGGCTTAAATATTTTATTGCCTCTTCTTATTCCTTATATGTCATGTGGAGTGTTTCTCTGTTTTGCTACAAAATACATATTGATCCCCTAATAGTCAGTACTAATTGAACATTTTATATTGTTTTTACCCTTAAGTGTCATATGCTAAATTTTTAGCTATCTCTAAAGCAAATGGATGAATTACCATTGTTGCTAACATCTTCATAATTTAACATCTATTATATCATTTCCATTTTTAGTTTCATGTTTAATTAAAAATATATATTTAGGGGCCACAAAAAGATATCTCAACAGATTTATACACTATGGAATGACCGAGTTCAGGTAATTATCATGCCTGTTACCTGATATCCTCATTATTCCTATGGCATAAGAATATTGAAAATCTTCTTTCAGTCATTTTGAAATATGCAAAAATATATTGTTGTTAAACATCACCAATGTCTTATGTAATAAAACACAAGAACTGTTTCCAAGCTGTACTTAATTTTCTCTGTTAAATCTAAGACAAGTCTCTGGGTCCTTGATTAGCTTTTGCTGATGATAACATAATCTTTAGCCCTTACTGTGAATCAAATGGACTATATATAAATACAATGCCCACAACTTTCTGATTGTATACAAATACAATACCAATAATTTTAACTATATAGCCAGCCAATTATTGTAAAAACAAACAACCAAAATATCCTCCTAAATGATATCTCTATATAATTCAACTACATTAGACCTTGAAGACTCATGATAGCTGTTTCCAAGCTTGTTATGCTGCTCTGGACTCTATAACATTAACTGCTAGTTTGCTTCTTTGGAAGCTAGTGCTAAATTCTTTCAGTACCAAAACCCTGACCACACTCTAGTCTGGATTAATTTCTCTCTTGACTGGCCACTACAAGGTCCTGGTGTGTTTTATGACTCATCTTAAATAGGATACAAAAAGTTTTTATCCAGTACTCTATGTAGCTATGTGTACCCACATTCCGTAAATAGGAATGTTATGTGTATTGAAACCAAAACCATTCAATAGGGCTCTGTTTGGGTCACTTCTCTGCATTTTTCCTTCCTTCATTAAAAAAAATAGAGACTTTGAGATGGCACACCAAAAAAAGGTTCATCCTGCCAAGCCTGAGGACTTGAGTTCAATCATCAAGAGCCACAGAATGGAAGGAACAAACCGACTCTCACATTTGTCCTCCGACCTCCGTATGTGCACTGTGCTTTTCGTGCCCCACAGAAATGCTAAAGACAGAAATATAATTAAACAATTGAAATATATTTATTACATACTCACCTGTGCATACTGCATGGGAAACAGGAAATTTTGAGGTGAATAAAAGAAATGCTTGACTCTAAAGTGTTTATATTCTGTAAAATTTACTAACCAAGAGAAGTTTCTGTAAGATTCCCAGTCCATCATCTATTGTTTTGATTCCTCCAGAAAATCCTTTCAGGCATCATATGTCAGTATAGAGTAGCTTCCAAAATGATTTCCTGGAAGGAAAGTGAATTTTGTACTGTTAATTAATCAGTTGATATTCATGATTATCTACCTGCACAACTATGTCTTATCAGTTACACAGGCAAAATTATTTATTTTTATTTTAATTTAAATATTTTAATTACAAATTTAATTTTATGCCATTCTTGCTTAAAATGCAGATTCGAAGATGAAACCAAATTTGCTGAATCGAGATTTCTGGGGTAATAGTGAAATCTGTATTTTGAACCACATTTTTATTGGTTGCTTTAATTAATTATTTGAGAATTACAATATATATCTAATCATATTTACCCATATACTCCCCAGACTCCTCTTAGATGCACCCCCACTTCACTTTATATATCCTTTGTTTTTTTTTTTTTTAAAATAACCCACTAGTCCAGTTTTGTACTGCCTATGTATATTCCTGGGTATGGAACTATCTGCTGAAGAATAGCTTATCTAATCAGGAGCCACACTCGTTTTTGTTTTATCTTTAAAAAAATATATTCTTGAAGAAAATTTTAATTTAAAAGAATCAAAAGAAAAATTGAACAGTGCCTAAATCTTTTATTTTTCATAACCTACATTTTTCAAATTAGACAGTTTTACACTGAATGACACAAAAGGAAACTTAAATTACCAATAGTTTACATGTAAGCTTGACTCCAGTCTTAATGAAAAGAAGAACAGAAACAGAAACCCTCAGGCAAGCTTCCACGTTACACTCCCGTGCTGGGACTCGCAGCTGTTAGCGCTCCTGGAATCTTCGATTGTCTGTTGCTTTCCGTATAACAGGCTACAAAGCACACAAACCCACAACTACAGCTCACTGAAGGGGACACAACGACATGTATGCACCATCAGTCACCTGCTGTGACACACTGAACCAGTTTTTCAATATCAACTGCAGAAACCCTATTACAGCAATGTAAGACATTTTTTCCTTTATTTTTATTTTTATTTTTGCCTAAAACTTACTCTCCCTTCCCAAGAAGCCATCAACTATCCATAGGTTTTTCATGTTAGACCGCTGACTGCTGACTAGCTTGATCTTATGCAAATCGTATGACTATAGTTGCTGACATTTAATGAGTGCATCATGCTACCTCTATTCATTCCTGCCTCTGACTCTCACACTCCTTCTGCCTCTTCTTCCATGATAGGCCCTGAGCCGTGAAGGAAGGGGAGAGCATAGATGTCCTATTTGGGGTTGAGTGCTGCACTGACGCTTATTCTGAGTGCTTTGACCAGTTTCTTTGTTAACCACCGTCTGACACACACACACACACACACACACACACACACACACACACACACACACACATCTTGTCTGATGAGATCTGAGAGCTGCAATAATCTATGGATAAAGATGAACAAATGTATACGGCAGTTACTATGTTTGTTTAGCAGGCTAATGATAGTGGTTAATCCCTGGGGCCTGTGATCTTCCAAACCATGGATGCTGGGCCATATTTTGGTACTAGATATGAATTTCCTCGTGTGGAATAGACCTTAAATCTAATAAAAAACATTTGGTTACCCCATAACATTCACGCCACAACGGCATCCCTAGATTTATTTTGCCATCCATCATTGTAGTTCACAGGGTTCAAAGATGAGCAAGACTGGAGAATACATTTATCTCCAGCAGTGTACCTATATAGTACCTTCCAGGACTGTGAAAATTAGCCAACAAAGAGGAAGCTTCCTAGTCGGTGCCAATTTACTTCCTCCATGTCCTAAGACAAATGTGTGTGCTGTCCACAGCAATACGGTCTTATCATCAACTTCTGATGGGCAAGCAAGATTAATGACAATAGTTTGTGTTGTGTTGGGTGTCTAGGACACCTATGACCAACAAATAGAGGCGAGGTATCACTTACCTGACACTGTACTTTTTATTTTTTTAAACATGCTTAGAATTATCTGTTCTCCCATTCATCTCCTCTGACTTATATTCTCATACCCCCACCACTTAAACTTCCCCCATAGCATCCCTTTTTCTCTTCATATTATCTTCTTTCTACTGATTAAGTCCCATTCCACATATAAGATAAAATATTCAATAGCTGTCTCTCCTTTCCTCATCACTCTTTCTTGTCCCCCCTTATTTATTTTTTTAGACATCATCCTTACCCTATATAGTACCAAAACAATACAGCTTTAATTTTATTTCATACAAACATATTCTTCATGTTAGAAAAAGGATATGACATTTGTCCTTTTAAGCTTGGCTTATGTGGCTTAAGATGTTTCATTGCCTATTGTTATCTTGCAAATGGGACAATTTCATTCTTGTTTTATGGCTCAGTAAAATACCACCATGCATACTTTACCATAGTTTTCTTTAAAGAATCCTCTATTTACAGATATCGAAGCTGATTTTATACCTTTACTATTTAGAATAGTGTTCTCGTAAATGTGGATGTGCATGTATCTCTCTATTGAGAAATTTCTTCATATATATAAACAGGCAATGTATAGCTATATAATATGGTAGCTCCATTTTAGATTTTTAGGGATATTCGTACTGATTTCCACAGTGAAAATAAATAGGCCTCATTAGTAGTGTGTAAGCATAGCTTTCTACTCACATTGGTGCAAGCATTTTTGTTTTATTGATGACAGCCATGCTAATTGATGTGAGAAGGAGTATCATCATAGTTTTGATTTCTCAGGTGTCTGTAGATGTTGTATTTCTACTCACATATTTATTCTTATTTTGTTTCTTCTCTTGAAAAAGATGCCCAGTCAATTCATTTGTCTGTTTACCCATAGGATGATTTGATTTTGTTTAGTGATTTTTTCCTTTTGTTTACTTTACTTATTTATGGACTTTAGATATTAATGTTTTATTAATCATATATTTAACAAAGGTTTTTCCTCTCATTCTCTTCATGATGTTGACCATTTTCTTAGGCAGAAACTCTTTGATTTCAGGTGATCCCACTTGCCCGGTTTTGCGATTATTTCTACCACTATTGAAGTCTTTTTATAGGAAGTCCTTGCCTATGTCTGTACCTCATGGTTTCCTTGTTTTCTTCTAGCAGTTTCAAATTTTCAAGTCATAACTTAAGGAATTTAGCCTACATATGATGGGTTTTTGAATGGTATGAACTAATTTCATTATTTTATATGTTCACGTTCATTTCCTATCACTTTATATGACTTCTCTACAGTGAATGTTTTTTTTGCAGCTACGTCAAAAATTTGGTGTCCATGACAGCATAGATTCATTTCTGGATCCTGGATTTTATCCCTTCAGTTTAAATGCCAGTTTTCATGCCAGTACCATTCTGGTTTTATTGCCATGGCTCTGTAGTATAAATTTAAAACCAGTTATGGTAATGCCTCCTGCATTGCTCTTTCTGTCTAGGATTCTATGGTTTTTCCATATATTATGCTTCCATTTGCTCTTCTGGGTTATTTTCTCTAGTTATGGGACTGTCATTTGCTTCTTTTTTCTCCCAATTTATTTTCTTTCTTCCCATTTAATGTGTGTCTTTTTATTGTTTCAATATCATGAAACCCTTTCTGTTTCTCCTTTGTCCATTTATTCCTCTAAAAATTTCTTCTTTCATATGCTATCACTACTAATTTTGTCTTCCTCTCCTCCTCTTTTTCTTCTACTTCTGTTATTCACTAGGAGTTCCTAAAGTAATTTTTGTAGTGTTGTCTTGAATTGTTTAGTTTGAACATTTTGTTAAATATCTTCCTTTTACTGTCAATTTTATTTTCATTTGTGTCCGGTGTGTGTATGGGAGTGTTAGAGAGATGGAGGTGGGAAGAGAGAGAGAAACAGAGAGGTGTACAGGGGTATTCATGAGTGCCATAAGAGGAAGTTAGATCCCTGGACCCACAGTTACAGGAAACTGTGAGCCTGTAAATGCTGGAAACTGAACTTGACTCCTCTGGAAGAGTGGCAAGAACTGCTTACTACTGAGCCCTCTCTCCAGCCCTAATTCCTTGCCCCTATAAATTTTAAGAGATGATTTTTCTGGGTTCAACAATATTGGTTGCTATTTATTTAACTTCATGCTTAGAAATATATCATTAACTGTTCTCTGTTGTGAACTTTCTGAGCAGAGGTCTGGTTTTATTCTGATTAGTTTTATTATATAAGTGAATTAGTATTTTTTTCCTTGTAGCTTTTTGTACTGTTTCTTTAGTTTTGCATTTTTACTACAATGTGATATAGACAGAAGGTCTATCTCTTGATATACCTGTTTGGGCTTCTAATTGTTTCATTTGCTTACACGTCTATCTTTTTCCCAAGGATTGGGTAATTTTTTGCTCTATTTTTATCAAGTACATTTTCTACACTTTTAATATTTATCTCAACTCTTTCTGTGCTATGGATTTATATGTCTGGTCCCTTGATCCAAGAACTCTTGAATACATTAGTAACGTTCATTTATTTTCTCCTTATTGATGTCTTAATATGTATTATTTCTCACCTTTGTATTCTATTCCTAACATTCTTTTTTCCTGAATCAGTGCATTATGATACTTTCCAGTGTTTTTCATTTGGTTTTTTAATTTGTTTATTTCTAATATTTCCCTTTTAAATATCTTCACGTTACTTGGAGAATTTCTCTTCCATATTGCTGGCTTCCCTTGTGCATTTCTGACTTTCAAATCTACAACATGAATTGATTGCTTCTTCAATTATCTGCTTATTTCCTTTTTCAAGTGGTTAAAGTCATTCATTATTTTTGGAAGTAGATCTTTGTACATTTCAAACATTCTGGTATCTTTGGATTTGCTAATTGAGAAAATCTGATTTCCTGGAAGCCTTTGGCTGTCTTGTTTTTTCATGGCTTTCTTTCTGGGTGTGTGTTGTAATTTATAATCTGTTGGTTTAGATAACCCTTCTGGTTTTATTTGGTTTTATTCTGGTTTTATTCTTACTAAAGAGCTTGCTCTTGAGGATTCACCCTCTGCTAACACTCAGAGAGAAGTAAATAACTTTGGGTAAGTTTTCTGCTTTTCCTCCACTCACTGGGAGGCTGGAGTCAAATGCAACTTGCTCCTATTTACTGCATCATCCTTATATTTCTATGTACCCTTCAAGAGTCCAGTTACCAACACTGTGACAATTGATACTTCAGCTATTTATTATTCTGAATTTTCTTATTCACTGCACCACATGGAGGCAGTTATTAGTCTCCAACTTTATACTAGAATCCATCTGTATATAATCAATAGGTCACACTTATTTTTTATTTTTCTTTTCAAAATAAGTATGTGAAGTAAAGTATGGTTGCTGTTGATTCTCCCCCTTTCATATCCCAACCCATCTGGATCCACTTTCATGCCATATTCTTTTCCCCTTTTCTCTGTCTTCACCACCACTTTTTCCTACCACCTGATCCCCTTTCCAGTTCCATAGCCTATAACCATGCTCACACCCATTAGTGTATGTATACACATAGATGCATTAAAATATAGGATATGCGTACAAGAGACTACATGACAGTTTTGTTTTTCTGAGTCTGACCCATCTCATTTATAAAACTGCTTTCCAGAGACATCCATTTTCCATCAGATTAAATAGTATTTTTCTTTATAGATGAAAAAAATTCCATTGTACATATGCATCATATTTTGCTTATTCATTCATCTGTGAGGGGCCATCTAGGTTAATTTTATTTTCTTGGTATTGTGACTAGAGTAGCTACAAATGTGGATTTGTAAGTATCTTTGTCTCAGGGTATAGGATCCTTTGGGAATATGCTCAAGATTGGTATAGCTGGATCATATAATAGTTCTGCTTTCAATCTTTAAAGAAAACTCCATAGAGATTCCACAATGGTTTTACTAGCTTATACTTCCACTAACAGTGAATAAGTGTTCTTATTTCATCAAAAATAATAGCCCCAAGGTTACAGGTAACTTATATCTTTCAATTTCAGAACGGAAGAACTGATGTCTATGATAACTGACTTCATCAGATCAGACCTTTGCCTACATGCTATAAGTTAGTACAACATTCCAAGTGTGATGTCAGGACCAGGCATCATATCAACATCTACCCACTTCAACTGAGCTCATAATCCATTGAAAATGTCCTATTCAATTCAGAGTAACTTCTTCTTGTTTGAATCTTTCATTATCAATAGGTAATTAATCACCAGGTTCCACCTCACTGCTAGAGGAATATTTTCTAGTGATTTATTCTACATGATGAAAAAGTCTCCAATGGCATGATATGCATAATGTGCATTTTAATTAGAAGGCAATTTAGATATTTATTTAGGCTTGTGCTCATGTGCAAGTTATTTCTAATGATGGAAAGCTGATTTAGTGGAACTAATGATGATAAATTACTAACAGTGGTTGCAAACATTAGGTGTTTATCCAAATTCATCAAGAGACCAAAAGCCAAGCTTAGACATAGCTTATAGTGCTTTATATGAACTTTTCACTGGATTCTTAAAAGTTTCCCTATTTTATTTTTTAGCTGAGAATGTATCTTCTAAGTGCATTAAAATCTTTTCAAGACTGGCAAAGTTGCTTAAATGTAGAACTAGATGAGTTTTTATGTTATTAGATTTGAGACTGTGTACTTTCCTATAATGTACTTAATTTCAGAAAAAAAAATGTGGTGCTAATACAATTTGAACTATCCCAAGAAGATTTTCTCAGAAATCAGCCTTATTTTGGTACAAAAGGTGCTGAGCTTGATGGGAATCAGTTAGATAAAAAAATTTAATTTTGTAAATTGTTCATTTAATTTCACATTCACTGTCAATGCAAAACTAAAGTAATTTCTATATGGCCACAAATCAAGTACATGAGAAATATACTTAGAACCATACAAAGTCCATTTTAAAATGGGATGAAAAATGGAAATGTGCTTATGTACTTAATTTATGGACTTATGGAAAGATTGCTTGTTCAAGAGTGAAGCTGCTTGAGGCCTTATCACAAAAGTGCCTTGGTTTTGTGCATTGCTAAGGACTCTATGGTAAGGAAGACTTCCTAGTTTGGCCTGATACTTGAAGGAATAGATCATAAGAAGGAATGATAGCCATTAATACTGGGGACTCAGCCTGTCAGTATGTGATTAAGGTTTGCAGTTTTAAATGTTTCCTTATCTAAAAACTGCAGAAGACATAACAAGTAATTCAAATCACTTCATGTCCACCACTCATTTTATGAAATAAACAAATCAAAAACACACATGAAGCTATACATACAACCTTTTCTGGTTCTAGTTCCTCTTTTTCTAGCCCAAAGTAATCACTATTATAAATATAATGTATGTTATTTCCATACAGTTTTTATATTATGCTTCAAACAAATATGCACATTCATAAGCATAATACAATATTTTTGACTTTATATTATATGGTATATATTTTTCCTGAAATATTTTATTTTATTTGGTCACCACTGCATACTTTTATGCATCAATGTTGCTACACACAGCTCTCACTAAACCATTTATGTGGATTCCCACAATATTATTATGTTTATAGCTGCACATTAAAGTTGTTCCCACATTTTTCTTACTATAAATAATTGAACTTTGATCATGTTTTCCTGTAATAATATCAAGAGCTTCTCTAGGAGTATATGTAGGAATTGGATTATAATAATATTAAACACATATACACATGTTTCTTTTCATAGTATACCAATTGACATTCCCTTCAACATTGTAAGAGGATTTCTTTAGTCCTTTTACCTTAAAAATTTATTCATTTTTATCTCGGCATTATTTGCTATCTCATTTCCTATAATACTGGTACTTTTAATGTGGTACCAAGCCAGTCATCAGAATTATGTAGGCACCACCCTGAGAACTGAATGAATTACTTCGAGGCCCTACTTAACAGTTTAACATATATCAGGACATAATGGTGAGGAGAGGGATATTTGTCTTTGTTAAATGCTCCACTTCTTTTTCTGTACTTTAACCTCTCAGTGCTCTGCTGTCTTGTCTCTGAGCCCCATTATGCTATGACCACTCCCCATTTGTGTTCTAGACAGCTCCCCTTCTCATCAGAGCTTACCTGCGCATGGCTTACTCATTTATTTATTCTGTCAGTCACTCCATTATTCACCAAATGTACTGAGTACCTACAATTTTGAGATACTGTGTGGTGGTAAGGTTTAAACAGGAAGAATTGTTGTAGGATTAAAACGAAGGGGAATATTGGAATAAACAAGATATACCTTATGTGCTGCATGTTCTAACTTTCCCTTTTTTATCATCAAATCTCATCAACTGAACCAAAGTAAGAAAGAGCACATATTTGGTTTCTAGCCATAAACAAAGGACTTTGAGCCTATAATTAGTGATCCTAGAGAAACTAAATAAGGAGAACCCAAAGAAAAACATATAGGCATCCTCCTGAATATTAACCTTCATCAGGCGATGAAAGGAGACAGAGACCCACATCGGAGCACCAGACAGAAATCTCAAGGTCCAAATCAGGAGCAGAAGGAGAGAGAGCACAAGCAAGGAACTCAGGACCGCGAGGGGTGCACCCACACACTGAGACAATGGGGATGTTCTATCGGGAACTCATCAAGGCCAGCTGGCCTGGATCTGAAAAAGCATGGGATAAAACCGGACTTGTTGAACATAGCGGACAATGAGGAATACTGAGAACTCAAGAACAATGGCAATGGGTTTTTGATCCTACTGCACGTACTGGCTTTGTGGGAGCCTAGGCAGTTTGGATGCTCACCTTACTAGACCTGGATGGAGGTGGGTGGTCCTTGGACTTCCCACAGGTCAAGGAACCCTGATTGCTCTTCCAGCTGATGAGGGAGGGAGACTTGATGGGGGAGGGGGAGGGAAATGGGAGGCGGTGGCGGGGAAGAGACAGAAATCTTTAATAAATGAATAAATTAAAAAATAAAAAAAAGAAAGCACATGTCAATCAAGTACTTAATATAAGATAATATATCCATGGATGAAAGTGACCTGTTCGTTTGTATATAGCATATTCATGTAGTGATATTTTTATCACTGTTCTAATGCAAAGTGGGTAGAATTTAAAACCAAATTTATGAAATGTAGTACCAATGTGTCCCAAACACAAGATCATTTCCTTTGTCTCTTTCCAAAATAACACTCTCAATCAGATAAGCATTCATTATTTTTTCATTTAGTGACTCTCAAATTCACTTTGTCAACGTCTGATCCTGAGTGATCTAAGATTCAAATTCTGATCAAACTCTACAAATCTATTGCCACTTAGGGCTGATAGTCAGAATTTCAAACACCATGAGCCAGACAGAGAAAATGAAGTGTTCCACTCTGTTCAGGCCAGAGAGACAAGATGTAATTTGCTGGTGTGATATTTGCCAAGAAAACATCAAAAGAATCTTTAATCACTGTGAGTGGGCTAAGGTTCCAATGTCCATAATAGATGGTAACTCCTTCAGGACAAGGTCATGATGCATAAAACTGAATACACTGCCCAGTCTTGTTTCGTATCTTGAAAGCTAAGGACTGACCTTTGGATTCAGTTTGCCACAAAAAGTTTTCTCAGGCTGTCCTAACAAGTGGAAGGACCACAAAAGAAGAAGCTGAAAGGTCACATGTTGTACCTTTTCAATGTGCAGGTCTTTCTTGGACTTAACAGCAACTGCGAAAACTGGGTAAAATGACATCGTGGAGACGTCCATGGGACTCAAAAGGTGTCAGCTAGCAACCGCTCTATTTCTATATGATGGGAGCTATAAATCGGATCTAACTTTACAAGGCACTTCTGGAAAGACTTCACTACCCAAGTCAGAACTAATACTTTCCTTATTTACACAAAATCATGGTTTTCCCACACCACAGGAGTGGCAATGTTGTATTACAATTTTATAGTTTCCTATATGTTTTTCCCCATAGAGATTGTAAATTCTGTGAGAAGTAACATCACACTTCTCATTTCATTCATGTATTTACAGATTGACATATTGATTGAGAAAAAAGGAGCATTCAAGGAATATAAGAGCTGTGAATTATTGAATGTGTGTTAGTTCATGAGTGAATATGTGGGTTAATGACTGAATGAACAAATGAAATTAGGGTTAAATTTTCCATCCACATTTCTTTTCTGCAAAGTTATTCAAACATGTTCAGTGTGAAAATTTAGAAGATGTATTAATAAATACAAAGCAGGACCTCATTGATATTCAAAATATCAATAAGCATTAGCATTTACCATATTCTAGGCATCATTCTACTTTATGTTAACCTACTTAGGACTTACAAAAATCTTATGAGATAGATTCTGTCATGAAACACATTTAATCCACAAGGAAACTCAAAGAGTCAGAGTCAATGATTCACCGAATGCCATTTTTTCTAGAAAATACTAAAACTTGAATCTGAACTAAAACAGTCACAAACTCCTAAATCAGTGTTGTTAGCTACCTGGATAAATCATATTATTATAAAGGATTTTAAAAATATTCTCTATTATTTGGAAGCCATGATCCTTCACATGGATCTATATTGCTGGACTTAATACATTTTAAGTGTTCAAGGAAAGTAACATGCTACGATCTGTGTACAAGAAGACATGTATTTGAATAATGTTAACATTTTCCTTTGGATAAGTTATCTTAGCTTGAGTTCTGTCATCAGACAAAACTGGGTTTGAATGCAAGCTCTGACATTTACTAATAAAGCCTTGAACACACTGCTTAAACTCCACAGCTATTCTAATAAAGAGATAAGGCTAATGCTAGCATCTATGTCAAAGAATGCTCTAGGCACCAAAATTCAGTAGATTCTGTGAAATGATTAGTACAGTGCTTGGCATAGAGAAACACTTCAACAAATACAAGTAAATATATTTATGAGCTTTATTTCTTCTTTTGAAAAAGGGCTATCCTAGTACTTTTCCCAGCAGTGCTATGCAGTCTAATGAACCTTGGAGAGACCATATGTGTAGCAACAAGCTAGAGCGTGCTCTTTGCTCCTCTTTGTCTCAGTTTTTCTTCCTTGCAGTCCAGCTTTAAACTAAGCACTATACTAAAAACCATGCTTTAAAAGGTCAGCTATAACTTCCAAAATGCCAGTTCCAATGCTCTTTTTCTCCAACATCCAATTTGCGCTATCTGCTACTTCCTTTTTTTATTGAGCACTTCTGTCTTATAGTTCTCCTTTCTTGGCCTGTCTAAAATTACATTCTCTTCTTGTTGTTGCTGCTGTTACAGGTTTTTAGACAAGAACTTCCTCTCTTCCAAAGTTTTCAACAGAAAGTTGCCAAGGTTGCAGTTCTGGCACACTCTGGATCCCACTGAGCTTACCCTTGTTGAGCAAACATATCCATTTCTATGGCTGTCTGAGTTTATTTTATGTGAATGTTCCGCAAATTGATGACTTTGTCCTCAAATGAGGTCCAGTCCTAAATCTCAGTTTCTTGCTAGATATTAAATTTGACATTTATTCTGTCTTTTTCATATTTAATACCTATTCCTATTTTTCCTTGTCAGTTAATAGCCTTTCCATCCTAGTAAGCCACTGACTCTTGAAATTCCAGTTATCTCTTTCACTTGTAGCCTTTACAGTATTTTGTTTATTTTCCTGCTGTTGTTTAAACTGGGTGATAGCTGCCAAATAGTGACTACCTTGCTGATTGCAGCCTAATTTTGCTCTCCGCCATTCTTCACTTGACCTCAGGTACATATACCTAATAATCCACTTGCACATTTAGGATACACAGGCACTAAAGGAGCAAGTTTAAAGCAATAAATGCCTTAATTGAGCAATATTAATTCAGATTTTCTTACTAACAAGACTGACCCCTTCTAGAGTTAACACTATTGTTCCCTTTAGCGCATACCAATTCTCCTTGTCTTCAGCAAACTTTTTATATTGTCAGATTATTCTGTCTTTAGACTGTCTAATACAAGTCTCTCTTCAAATATATCCACATTTCAATAGCACGTTCCTCCTTTCACCCCCCCTAAAATTTCATCATAAAAAAATAGCAATCACCAAAGATTTAAGTGGAGTCTCTCTTTTCCTTTCTCTCACTCTCTCAGCTATTTACAGCTAGAGGCATAAGTTTTGAATAGCAGGATTTCTGAAAGTATAGTATGATTCTCTTGTTGGATATGCATATATGTATGCTTTATTGTAATTGAGTTTGTGGATTCTGAACATCCAGGATTTCAGAATCTTTCTCAGAAAATAATAAGCCTGAAGAGTCTCCTGGGCTTCTTAAATGTATAAATTCAGATGCCTAGCTAACTCCTCTATCCAGCCCACTGCAGAGCTGACTATGACACTGAAACCATAAACTTAGACCCCACTATCATCAACTTATAACCGGAAAGTAAATCAGTCATAAAAAAGGGACAATTTGCAGAAATCTTTCATTGAGAGTCTTAGGATCCCACTGGTGTACCTCACAACAAACTTAAACACAGGTATTGACAACTGCTGTCTGCTCATAAAGCACAGTGAGCAGCCTGTCATCATGAATTTATCCCTATTAATTCACCCTTAAAATTTCAAGTCACTTAATTATGGTAAGCATTAACAAGTCTCCATATGATAATAGTGATGACAGCACATAGTATATAAAATCTATTGCCCATATTTCAATAACACAGCCTGAATGATGCATTTATAAAGCAGTCTCTTAAGTACAGAAGGAAATAGAAATCTTCCAGTAATAGCAGTTGATAGTAATAACAGTTTAGATCTCTGTGTTGAAGTTTGTTTTATCTGTCTTTTAGCTGCTGAATCTCTGAGTAGCACCATTATGAATGCTCATTTTTCAAAAGTACTGACATGAGATGATCTTACACAATACAGTTATAACTGCAGAATAGCCAGTTGCAAGACACAGAACTTCTAAAATCACACACCACACCCAAGTTCAGTGACCCAAGGTACTCAAGTGCAAGACATCATAATAACTGATCTATCACCTTCAGAATAGACAATTTAGAAAAATATCTGAGGTGTACCACACAAAAGCAATGCCTTCTGAGTTGCCCTTGGCTTGGATTCTTGCGATTAAAAGCTTGGCTTGAAATTTCCCTTTGGCAAGTCACTTGACACCCTTCTTAAAAACATCTTATACGATAGAGGTAGTAACATTCACCTTTTGTTGAAAGATTGTGTGATATAATATGCATAAAATGCCTGACATGGGAATCATTCAATACACAGTAGCCAGTATTCTCATTTCAAATTGTTGCATGGCATAAGTCCAAAATTATAGACTCGATCTTACATAGATCAGAACACATATATGTGGATATATTTTGCAGACTATTTTTAATTGAGCAGGCACTGGGAAATCAATCCTAAGAGGCTTTTACCTTTCAGAGTTCAAAGAACAGAAAGAGTCAAAAAGAGACATCCAGTATCAAGTGTCACCCATGTCGTGTTAGATACAAGTACAGGAGAGGTTAGTGAAGGCCTTTTGAAAAGTGTAGGGCCTGCATTTGGACATGAAAGTATAGCTATTGCCATCATAGAGAGAAAATAGCCCTTTGTCAGAGGCTATGTTGTAAACAAGAAATATCTGATTTTTCCATTGTAACAGACTTGACTCCCAACTCCACCAAGTCCCTGAAATAAAAGCAAACCTTTAGAAAGAAAACCATCTACTCACAATCCTGGGAGAATAGCTCAGACCTTTCTGTAAGAACAATGAACAGGTAGCATTATTGTCTTTCCAATTGTTGTAAAGAGACATCATGACTAAAGCAACTTATAAAAGAGGCTTATTGGAGCTTATCATTAAAGAGAGTTGGAGTCTGTGATCATCACTGCTGGGGATGTGACAGCAGGGAGGAAGGCATGGTACTGAGGCAGTGGCTAAGAGCTTTCCTCCTGATCTGCAAGTTGAAGGCAGAGAATGCTAACTGGGAATTCTGTAGTCTCTTGCAACCTTGAAATCTACCCCCAGTGACACACCTCCACGATCAAGACCACACCTTCTAATCCTTCTCAAAACATTTCACCAGCTAGGACACAAGCATTCAAATATATAAGTCCATGGGGGTCATTTTCATTCAGATCACCACAACTATCTCTCTATAATTGGGATCAGCAAATTATTTACTTATCTCAAAGCTCTGTAAAATGCCAACAAACACAGCAATGGCAGTGCTCTTTTAGTTGAATTTGGGCAATTGAAGAAAATTTCAATTTACTCAGGAGATTATTTTAAGATACATAAAGATTCTGGCTGCCTGAGGAAATCACTATGTAAATCAAAAGAAGGAAGATGATTTTTGCCTATTATTGTTTTAATCAGTGGTTTGCAAACATGTGTAAAAGATTTCTAAGATTTCTGTGAAAGTGACTGCCTGCCTGTCCCACCAGAAGTGCTCAGTTGAAATCTGGGGTTGCCAGTGTTCTCGACTATTCAATGCTGGCAGTGTGATTTATGGTTATTTTATGAACCTGATAATATTCTGGCTATATTTTGATAAGAAAAGAACTTGTATTATCACTGCATATTTTATTAGGGCTAGAGTTTAGGACATTATGAGGATTATTGTCAGTGTCATCATCATCACTAGCAGTATTTCTAGTAATGAAAGCATCACCTTAGGTTCTTCCAAATATACTCTTCTGCTCTTGGCATCATGTAATGACCAGAACAAATAGGGTTATACTTTCTGTATAGCTAGTCTGAGGCCAGCCTGAACTACAGTATGGATTCCTATATCAAACATGATAGCTATCTACCTATCGTTACATGAATAAGCCCTAAATATGACTGTATATGTAAATGGAGCTATCAATGGTTTAGTGCAGCTCATTTTTCAGGGAAAATGAATATTCCACTGGAAAGGTAGTAATAAAATTGGGACAGGTTATCTTGAGTCTAGCTTTACACTATCCCTTATTTTCTATTTAAAACAAAAACTAGCCAACCAATCATTCTACATATCACACTTTAGGATTTTATATTTTTATCCAAAGCTTGTTTCAAGGTCCATGAGGGGAATGTTTCTGCCTGACCGGGTTACCCAGTCAGTCCAGGGCACACTCTAAGGGAGAAGTCTCCTAATTGGCTGTCAGTGAGTCACTGTTGTCTACAGCCTTTCACAGTCTGTTAACATAGCCTTTCCGAAGCAGCCCTGGAGCGCATTGGCAGTATAGGAACAGAGTAGGAATAAGTGGATGGAGAACCACACTGAATTTGAACTTTAAAACTTGCAGGTACTTCCCAAATATTTCCAAAACAAATGTGTTTCAGTCATGTAAATTAAGTAAAAGACTTTGACAACTTTTTGTTTGACTCTGCTTTCAGCTACTGTGATCTTGACCTGATTAGTTAGAGCCTACAGGGATTGACAAGAGTGGAAAGTTCACTAAGACAGTTCTTAAATAGGAAATTCGTGGTTTTGAAAAGTAGTGATTAACCCCAAGCACTCACAAGCTGTTATGCAGGGCACCATCACGTCTTACAAATTCAAGAAAGCAGAAGGGTGAAATTAAACATTTGCCGTATTTAAATATGTCCACCCTACAAATACATTTTCTTGTTTTTAAATATGATGTTAGTACTGTCAATTGGAATTTGGACCCAACTTCAAAGTTTGCCTTTTCAATATTTGTGTGGCCTTAAGTAAGATACTTCACCTCCCAATCTTGTGCTCTTATTGTTTAAAAAAATGTTTGTTTTGTACTTTGTTGTTTTTTGTTTGTTTTTATTTTGAGATGCAGTCTCCAATAGCCCAGACTGACCTTGAACTTGTTATGTTTCTGATCTTCTGACTTGCCTGCCTCTACTTCTCAGGTCCTGAATTATAAACATCACTAAGCATTCCTGGATAATCTACAAAAAAATGGAATTGTGAATTTCCAATGCCAAAATTTATTGTGAGTTTACATGTGAAAACACAACATAGGATTATTTGAGTTTCCATATAAAACATCTAGCACAGTAACCAATCAATGCATGTTAACTTTCTTCCTTTCCTTGACTAGAATGTTTGATTTATGACCTGCTACTAGTACTAGCAAGAGACACACAACACAGGGAAGCATGTGAAACACAAATGATCTGCCTTATGCAGTATATCAAACTGGTATTTTTCCATCTGATATTGTTTTACTGATTGCCTCAGACTTACTATTGCTGTGACAAAACACTATTACCGTGAAGTAAGTTGAGAAGGAAAAAAAGGTTTATTTGGCTTACACTTCCACATTGCTGTTCATCATCAAGAATCTGGAGGTAGGAGCTGTTGCAGAGACCATGCAGGAGGGATGATTACTGGCTTGCTCCCTCTGGCTTGCTCAATCTGCTTGGTTTTTTTTTGTTTGTTTTGTTTGTTTGTTTGTTTGTTTTAAGAACCCAGGATGACCAGCACAGGAGTCCTGGGGCATCAATCACTAATCAAGATAATGTCTTTCAGCCAGGTCTTATGGAGACATATTCTTAATTAAGTTTTCCTTCTTTCAGATAACTCTAGTTTGTGGGTAAAGTTGACATAGGACTATCCAGCACACTGATTTTCCAAGGGCAATGAAATCTGTCACATCCACTGCCTGTAGAAACTTACCTCTGAGACTTAATACTCTTTGGATCTTCTTGAGCATTGATCCCTGAAGATAAAATACCTACGTAATATTCCAGCACAATCTTTAGGCTTGCAGCATTCAGTCTTTTTAAAGTTTCTTATCCTGTTGCTACTAACTGACCTTCTAGCACTTAAGTGCTAGCGAATGTCCTTGTTTTTGAAATATCATAGACTTTCAAATCATATTGCGTAGAGAAATGGAGTACTCAGAGAGGAAATAGGATATGACAAAAATCCAATTGAGCTCATATTTTCTCATTATTGGGGTTGCTATGTGTAGTTCAGATGTCACTAAACCTTGAGATAAAGTTCAGCCGCTTCTCTCTCCCCTCTCCCCCTCTCTGAATCATTTGTATAACTGTACTGTATAACTTTTTGAGCTCTTTTAGAACAGGAACTGTGTCTTGAATTTTGTCATAAACCTATCAGTTTATGCATTTTGTTCACCTAATTTTGTCAAAATAAATAAAAGAGAGATTAAATGTTGACAAAAATCACATATATTTTCAGCACAGCTCTTAAAGTTTCTTAGTTTCCTATTTCATTCCCCAATTACTTTCTTAAATACACTGAATCAAACATGAAAAGATAACACTTTCTCTTCCTCTCTGAGAAAAACAAACTAGTTATTAAATATTCCTGATATGCCAACTGTGCTTGTTGACCTCCAACTAAACACACAGTCCATTATTTAACTGCAGGAAGAAAAGAACAAACTGAAATGCATACATTGGGCATCCCTCCACTCCCTGTTGTTCTTCAGGCTGAATATACATCGCCAATGTGCCATTCTTCTCTGTCTGGTTTGCAAGCCAGCACAACTTGACAATGACTCTCCTCACATCCTGAGCCAGCAAATCTGAAGCTGGCACCATCTGAATGGCATTACCTGGGACTCAACAGCCTAGTTTCAATAGAATGCCTTCCTAGGGCTGTTGAGAACTTCAAATGAGTTAGCATATACAATGTACCCTACGCAGTCTTCAGCACTCTTGCTTGTGGTGTCTGTGAGCTAACTTTCTCTCGCTCTAAATCAGAGGGCATCAAGTAGCCTTTGTATACCTCTTTAACTTACAGGTCAGTGAACCTTTAAAAAACAAAACTCAAAGCAGAATCTTTCATGCAACATGCATGATTCTTCATTTGCTGTTGTCCCAATACAGAGAAATTTACTAAACAAACAAGAGCTGTATAAAATGCAAATTCAGTGTTCTGTGTATGTGTATGTACGTGTGTATGTGTGTGTTTGTGTGTAAGTGTTCACATATATACACCATGTGTGTCAATGTGCTTTTGCACTTGTTTGCTGCATGCATGTGAAGGACAGAAGGCAATATCAATGTCTCCCCATCTTTTTTTTTTTTTTGAGAAAGAATCTTTCACTGAATCTGGAGCACACAGATTTGGTAAACCACAAGGATCCTCTAGAGTCTACCTCCCCACCTCCCCAGTGCTGGAATTATACTTGCATATTGCCATGCCCAGCTTTTACAAAGATCTTAAATAAGGAACTCAAGTCTTCATGCTTACAAACGCAAGCATTTGATTGACCGAGCCAGCTCCTCAGCCCACTCTTTGTGTTTCAAGTCATGTTTTACTTAGATTTAAAAGCATCATTTCCTTGCCCTCCACAAATTTCATAGTTTTAAACAATTTATTAGACCTTTGCCTTTCTTAAAGGTAGCTGAATTTCATTTTTCTTAAGCACACTTAAAATCACAATAAAAAACAATTATGGCAAAGTTTTACACAATACCCATTTCTTTGTATATCATAAGCTCATTCCAATAATCCACACCCAATCCACTTGAACTCATAACTGAACAGTTCCAGACACTACCAATTCCCAATTCTATTTCTCTTGGACTCTGTTAGCACTTACTATTCAAATTCCATGACCTCATTCTTTTCAACTCACAATTTCTTTGAGAAATCCAGAGTTTTATAAACTTAGGTTCTTAATTGTCTTCAACTTCCTTTAAATTTTCTCCAACATGTTCCTTTCGCTAGTTCTTGGCCCAGAAAAAGGACTTGAATGAACATGTCTTGGGGAATGATCCTTGTAACTGACAGAATTTGGGCAAACATAGTTACATTCTCTTTGCTGTTTACATACTATAGTATTGATCATCTTACTTCCGTTGGTTCCCAGCTTTAGAACACTCTCAATGCTGTTTGATCTGCCTTGTGCAGAACTAAAAAGTTATATCTCTCTTAGACTCTGCGCTTCTCAAGGAGATCATCAAGAAGACAAAAAAAAAAAAAAAACAGGTATTCCATCTCTACATATCTTATTTTTCAATCTGTAAAAAACTAGTAATTCATCAATTATCAATTAATACTTTAATAACACTGAAACATACAAACAAGAAATTTTGCTACATTAATGGGAGAAACCGAATTTTAATTTAGCTGAAAGAGAGTTTTATAGTCAATGATTACATTTGGGCCTTAGGAAAAATAAGCACATTTGTGACAAATGGTGAAAGACAACTGTCACATTATACAGATTAGAAAGCTCCATTGTAAATTAGGCCAATGGTAAACACCATGTTCAAACTAAATACAAATAATATCTTTTGTTTTCTATCTATGTAATGCTATTAGCTCTCATCAGTGTTTCCTAAAAATTCAGTATTCAGCCCACGATTGAGTTCTGGCTTCAACAATATTGTATGTAATCTCAATGATTCTGGAGTTATGGAAGGGTGCATGGCTATTGTGGAGAATCAGCCTAGTTAAGAAGGATAAAAGGAAGAAAAACAATAAAATTATCTCATTTAACATGATCTCTAAATCTATGAAATAACTACTATAATTATTCCTATTCCAGAGAAAATGAACTAGAAATAGAAAACTCAATGATCACTAAACGAAAGAAAAATTTCAATATTTAATTTTTGATTTATTTCACGAACTCAGAATACACAAATCAGAGAAACCCTTTTCATTAAAGTCACATAG
The DNA here is from genome assembly GCF_000317375.1 of Microtus ochrogaster. Classification (NCBI taxonomy): domain Eukaryota; kingdom Metazoa; phylum Chordata; class Mammalia; order Rodentia; family Cricetidae; genus Microtus; species Microtus ochrogaster. The sequence continues at coordinate 7,196,982 of NC_022026.1, read as the reverse complement.
TTGCTTAGTGGTAGTAGCAAGGCATTCTTCTTCATTCCAAGTCTAGTGTTCCAACCAATGTTTAAACTCATCCCACTAAGCCAAATTCAATCCTTCCTCTTCACACATTTTTATGTTCACCTTTCATAAGGCCTCAATGCATTTTTAGGGTGTCACGCAAACTTTCTAGGTTGTATTTGCCCATTTTCAAATAGTATATTTATGTGTCAAAGGCTATGCAAAAACACTGAAGCTTCAAATGGAAAATGAAACAGTGAAGACAAAGTTCTAATTTTGTTGGCATTATTTGGAATATAATGAGAAACACAGACAATAAACAATCAGCAATTAGATAATTATGAACTATGATGAATGCAATTAAGGAATACTACAGAGGATAAGAATGTATAATAGCAAGAATAATTTGCTTTAGATAAGGTATGTGCAGGGAAGGCTTTTGAGTGGGAATGAATTTTAAATACAAATCAGAAAGATAATTATCAGGTGGTCAAGCAGAGTCTAAGATTGTTATTTGAGGGATTATGTGTGTGCTGTTTTAGTTATTCTATAAAATTTAACACTTATCCACTTGAATATTCATATTTCAGAGGTCATTTCATAAAGTATATTACCATGAGGTGTTTCAACAGTGTTTGGATGGTAACTTTGAGAAAGGACTCAAAGTCAATCTTACATGACACAATTTACTGTTTCAAACATCCTAGTATAACTATTACTAAAGCTGTATGAACTTCATGTAAAGTAGGAGCTTAAGTTAAGCAAAAATCCTAAAATACTCCTTATATAAATGGTCAAGTAATTCCATCTACTGGGATGCTCAACACTTTCGGTTCCTCTGACATGTATCTCTATCAATTTCATCGTTTTGTCAAGTTTATGTATGATACTGGGTAACTACTACACATAAGATAGATTAAAATCATTTAAATGGCACATTGCTATTACAAATAAAGAATGAAAGGGGAATCTATTCACATGCTTGGCCTGCATACGCTAAGCTGAGATGAATTGTCCTCATTCCAAAAATGAAATAAAATGATTCAAGATTGCCCCAAGGTCAATTGAAATTGTGCTGCACCATAAAACAAGAAAAGGGGAAAGTGAAGCAGGCATTTGAGAAGGAATGTAATTTTGAAAAAGATTTACTATAGGAAACAGAAAGCAATTTAAAATGGTATATTCTTTGTACAGAACAAAATTCATGGAAATTTAAACTATGGAATATGCATACGTATTATAAGACAAAACAATTAAATTTAAGAAGGAAATTCTCTAAACAAAGGAATGTAAGAAATCAAACAATGCTATGATATATTTTAATGGTATTATAAAGTTTCCCAGGGAATTCAATAGTGAATTTGCTCTAAATATCACCGCGTGTTACTTCTATAGACCCATTCAAAGAAAGATGCCTACAAAAAAAAAGTAGTCTCCTTACTAGCAAGACATTTATTTTTGAAAAATATATGCTGTGAAATTGACAGGCAAATTCAATTTTCTACAGTAAGCATATTTAAACAACTCTGGTATTACCATTGTCCCAAGTCTAGAGGTTAAATTTCACATGCAAAGAGACCTATCTTTTAAAGGTAGGATTTTGTGATGAAAAGATACAGATTAAAAACTGATTTAACTTTAGCTGTCCTTTTATTCCACACAACCAATGATCTTTTTGTTCTCTGAATTTAATTTATAAATGGTTCCTATCAAGTCCTTATATTTACAACAAAGAACATGAGGCCAGATCTTTGCATTCTTAAATGTCCCTTTGCTACAAAGCTGTAGAAAGAGATATCATATCACAATTTACTGAAAATACATGTAAATGTTCAAACATCTAAAGCAATAGAAAAATGCACATTAAAGTCAAACTGTGACAAAACTGGGTCTTCACGAATTTTCATATTTCTTAAGTATCATTGGCATCTGACATGAACATTCTATCATGGGACTGTGGGAAGTAGATCTTTCCTATATGGTTAGTAGAAATACAAGATAATATACTTCTTATTAAAAGGAAACTTGTTTAACCACTTGCACATGCATTTACCATTTATTCAAAATCATAACTCTAGAACTCTATCCAAAATATACAGCATCAAAAATTTTAAAATCATAAATATCATAAGTGATTTAAAGACTGGGATCATGTCACATGGGTATTTGTTGAGGAGAGGTTGAATAACATGCAACATTCATACTTGAAAACCATAGGAATGGAATGAAGCAAAGCTTTGAATACTACTATGATATGACCTCAGAGGAGTATGATTTGTAAAACAATATAAAAGAGATGTCAGAGCGCTATGCAAAACTAAGCTAAATTCATATAAGAAAATGTGAATGGTTAAGAATTATGGGTATATATATATGTGTGTGTGTGTGTGTATAATTGCTTATATTTTAAATGCACAGCATAAAAGCAAATCAAAAAACTTAAAGCAATGCTTTTGCAGAGGAAATGAACTAATAATTGATAATAAAAATGTTTTTGAAATGTTTACTTTGTACAGGTCACTTGAAGGTAGTCACAGTCACTGTAACTTCATCTGTGAATCTGATCTATCATACTCTCCAGATGTTTAAGCACAGACCTCAATTACTTCTGGCTCAAAATCTCCCCACTCCTACTTCACTGATCTTGAGGCTTGTACTTGATCGCTATTGGAGGTGGGAAAGTAAGTTTTCTTCAAGAATGCAGCCCCTCAGACTACTTATATTCCACTAAATGATCTTACCCACGCACACACAGGGAATACTAAGTCGATTCTGAGGAAAACAAGAGGGAGAACACATGAAATTGAATGGGAGCAATGGTGGGACAGATAAGGAAGGGAATGGAAGGGAAGGAATGGGGAATGGATTTCATCAACACATGGACATATTAAATTCTAAATTACAAAACAACAAAACCCATACCAAGAATGAGAAACTTTTTTCAAACTTTTGGACAGGGGAGTCCAAGAGACTTCCCAGACAATGGAGGATGTTGCCATTGCCCTTGTTTGCCTCCCAGGACGTAAGTTCCTTTTTCTAAAGACAATATGTACTTCAGATACAGGTGGGGAATTAAAGTTGGAACCATCGTAGAAGCCTCCTACATGCATACTAGTTTTGATAGTATCTAAGGTACTTCGCAAACTGAAAAGGGAGAACGATAATCTGTTGACGCCCATGAAATACAACAATGCCAAATGTGGCAAACTATCTCTAATGTTATAATAGTGGCACTTATATCTTAGGAGCAACTAATAGCTGTCTGATCAGATTTAAAAACTTACTCAGAAGACAGGGATTCATGTCTTATGCTATAAACCTAGCCATGACTGGTGAGGCCAGTCTCCCATGATAGGTGAGGTCATAGAACCTAGAGGAGAACCCATTACATCTGATTTCCTATAGCAGTATAATTTCTTACTACATTTTACATGCTTTTCCTTTCACCCATGATAAGTATAGCTCTTACTCATCATCAATGAATCTTCATTTTGCAGTACATGGAGATGGTTACAGAAATTCACAAGTGGTGAAAAGACAGAGAACAAGTGACCATGTGATGTACAACCCAAACTGATACATCTACAACACAATTCCTATACTCTAGAATCAGGGAATATCAAAAAAGAAAGGATAGAAAAATTGTAATGGTCAGAGAGCCAGGACATCTATTGCAAGATTGTGTATGCTGTGTATGCCAGGAAAGGTATGGTATATCCATGAAAATTCAAAAGTATGGCTACATAAGCAAGAAATGAAAAATAACACCAGTTGGCATGCCCATGGGAATGGGAGAAATTTCACAATATCACAAGAAATTTCACAAGAGTCGTAGGTAATTAGTGACTGCTGAGAGATGTAGAATCAGTCTTCTCTGAAGACAAGCTCCCAAACTGGTTATCTAATATTGAGTAGTCTGCACCAAACACCTATACACATAAGCAACATTAAATGAACACAACAATATGTATTTATATATTTATATTCATGTATACAGTAACAATGATAATTAAAGAAAAAGAATAAAGGTTCTCTGATGATATGCAAGATATTCATTAGTATGGCTATAGGATCGGGCCATTTCAGGCTTTCTCTCCTCAGCTGCCCCAGGACCTAGTTGGGGACATCTCTCTGGACCCCTGGGAATACTTCTAGAGTCAAAGCTCTTGCCAATCCTAAAATGGCTCCCTTAATTAAGATATATACTTCTCTGCCCCCATATCCATTATCCCAATTATCCCATTCCCCCAAGCTCTCCCTATCCTCCCCTTCTCACTTGTCTCTCCTCATCTCCCTTTTTCCCGATCCCCCACCCTCCAGTTCCCAATTTTTGCCAAGAAATCTTGTCTACTTCCAATATCCAGGAGGATACATATATGTTTTTCTTTGGGTTCACCTTCTTATTTAGCTTCTCTAGGATCGTGAATAATAGGCTCAATGTCCTTTATTTATGGCTAAAAAGCAATTATGAGTGAGTACATCCCATGTTCATCTTTTTGGGTCTGGGTTGCCTCACTCAGGATAGTGTTTTTTATTTCCTTCCATTTGCATGCGAAATTTAAGATGTCATTGTTTTTTTTACCGCTGAGTAGTACTCTAATGTGTATATATTCCACACTTTCTTCATCCATTCTTCCATTGAAGGGCATCTAGGTTGTTTCCAGGTTCTGGCTATTACAAATAATACTGCTATGAACATAGTTGAACAAATACTTTTGTAGTATGATAGGGCATCTCTTGGGTATATTCCTAAGAGTGGTATTGGTGGGTCCTAAGGTAGGTTGATGCCAAATTTCCTGAGAAACCGCCACACTGCTTTCCATAGTGGTTGCACAAGTTTGCATTCCCACCAGCAATGGATGAGTGTACCCCTTACTCCACATCCTCTCCAGCAAAGTCTATCATTGGTGTTTTTTATTTTAGCCATTCTGACAGGTGTAAGATGATATCTCAACGTTGTTTTGATTTTCATTTCCCTGGTCGCTAAGGAGGTTGAGCATGACCTTAAGTGTCTTTTGGCCATTTGATAGAGATCCACATTGGAGCAATAGACTGAGCTCCCCAAATCCAAATGAGGAACAGAAGGAGGGAGAACCTGAGCAAGGAAGTCAAGACCGCGAGGGGGTACCCACCCACCGAGACAGTGGGGCTCATCTATTGGGAGCTAACCAAGGCCAGCTGGACTGGGACTGAAAAAACATGGGATAAAACCGGACTCGCTGAATATAGTGGACAATGGGGGCTGCTGAGAAGCCAAGGACAATGTCACTGGGTTTTGATCCTACTGTACATACTGGCTTTGTGGATGCCTAGCCTGTTTGGATGCTCACCTTCCTAGACCTGGATGGAGGGTGGAGGACCTTGGACTGCCCACAGGGCAAGGAACCCTGACTGCTCTTTGGACTGGAGAGAGAGGGGGAGGGGAGTGGCACGTGGGAAGTGGGGGGAGGAGGAGGGAAAAGGGAGGTGGGGTGGAGACGGAAATTTTTTTTTTATTGAGAAAAGGGAAAAAAAAGTATCCGCCTCCTCCCAGCCTCCCATTTCCTTCCCTCTCAACCCACCCTTCTCCCCCTCCCTCCAGCTCCCCTCCCCCTCCCTCTCCAGTCCATAGAGCAGTCAGGGCTCCCTGCCCTGTGGAAAGTCCAAGGTCC
>NC_022026.1:7180842-7188501 GCF_000317375.1 Microtus ochrogaster | reverse complement strand
GTATTTTGTTGAGGATTTTTACGTCGATGTTCATGAGTGAGATTGGCCTGTAATTCTCTTTCCTGGTTGAGTCTTTGTGTGGTTTTGGTAATTTTTAATTAAAAAAAAAGCAAAGAAAAAGAAAAGAAAATAATGATCAAACAAATACTAAGCTCTAATGCCATGCATGCAGAACTGCTTAGAGGTAAAGTGTACAGATGTCTCAAATTTACTTTGAAATTCATACAAAAAATGTAATGGGTTGATAGGTGGATAGATCTAAAATAAAGCAAGTATTATGTTAATTATAGACTCTAGGTGGTAAATAAATATGCATGCTTATCACACAATTTAAAAAAAAGAAAATGAATAAAGCAAGCAATAGCAATAATTGATTAAGAAGAAGGACTTGGAGGTAAAGGAGCAGTAAAAGAAAACACAATAAAGGATGAGGGAATGAAAATTATCAAACTACTAATTCTTCCTCCTGTGAAATATTAGTTGAAGATGTGTTACATTTGTTTATGCTGTGACATATTGGTTTAATAGTGTGAAAATTTGTTGCATTCTTTTTTAAAATTTCTTTTATTTTTAAAAGAGAAAACAAACTATCTTTTTAAATTATACATAGCAATCCAAGTTCCCACTCCCTCTCCTCCTCCCATCCCCTTCACATGTTCCCCCAACCCACCCCCCATCCACTCCTCAAAGTGTTAGGTAAGATACAATGCTTTGGGGAAGGTCCAAGGCCCTCCCTACTATAGCTAGGCTGAACAACTGATTTCTATAATAAAGAGCTGAGTGGACAAAAGCTAGGCAGGAGAGAGAAATAAGTAGGACTGGCATGCAGAGAGAATAAATAGGAAAAGAAGTGAGGGATGGAAGAGTGAGAAATGAGGAAAGAGAAGGATGACACCAGGAGCCAGACACCCAGCAACACAGTCAGTCACAGAGATAACAGGAAAGAAAGATATATAGAAAGGTAAAAGCCCAGAGACAAAAAATAGATGGGATAATTTTTGTTAGGAAAAGCTGAGTAGAAATAACCCAAGCTAAGGCTGGGCATTTATACATAGGAATGAATCTCTGTTATCTATTTGGGAGCTAGGTGGCAGACCCCCAAAGAGCAAAAAGTTAAACAACAACAACAACAAAAAGAAGAACCACACACTCTCTCAGTAGTTTTTAGTTTCCTCAGTCAGGGATAGGCCAGTATCAAATTTCTCCATTTACGTTGGGATTCTAGCTGTTGTTATAATTGTTCAGCTCTTTTTTTAAGTAGCCATGCTGTTGAAATTTTTATGGGTATTTCATCCCTGTCATCGCTAGGAGGCACATGTATACACAATAAAGAGATGAGTGCAATTCTATAATATAAGAATTATTCCATAAGATAAAAATTAAGTAAAATTCATAAGCCCAAATTGATAACATGATAATAAAATCATATTTTATATGTTTTCTACTAATAGGATATGAAAGATTATAGCTATATTGTAAGTATTGAAGATACAACACCAGACCAGATCGAATGGCCCAGACAATTTCCAGAGCAGTTCGTAAGAAGGAAAATATAGTGTAATGCTCAGTATGTTGGATAAGTTTTGAAATCTAAAGTCAGTTTCTCTATAATGCAGAATAAATGGCAATAGAAAACAAAAGAATAAATTTAAAATAACTATATGGAGGATGGAAAATGTAGAGATAGTTTCCATGTCTAAAGAAGTGCCTTTGGAAAATAGGGAAAGTTGTGTAAAACTAAGGTTAAATAGGAGATAGAAATGGCTCACTAGATACCAAATGTAAATGGCTTTCAAATGACTAAATACTAAACATATACATATCTCTTTCTTACCTCTAGAATGATAGAGTCTCACAAGTATTCACTTTTTCCAAGAAAGGTGTTCATCTACAAAGAAAATTAGCCTTCTGTCAGCTTTCTCCACTGTAATACTGAAAGACCATGAATAAACTACATATCTATTTTAAGCAGCAGGTAGAAAAGCAAGTGACTTAGAAATATTACAAGCATAAGTGTAGGGAAAGGTTAGTCAGGCAAACAGAAACAAAATGAAATCTGACTTGTCAATATTAACATTCAAGGCAAAAAGTTGATTCTAAGGCAAAAATCACTTTCAGAGACAAGAAAGTCAATCTTTGCAGATGACTATTATCCTTGTGGTGTTTTTTTTTTTTCTACAATGTGCCAAGAAACATGAAACTGGGACAACTAAGCACTTAAAATATAAACTATATATTATTTGTATCAATAACTCAACTATAAAATATACTTAACCAAGAACATATAGAAATATTTAAGTAAAAAAAGCACACAGTTTAAATGAAAAATACATAAAACAAAATAGAAAATATGAACAAGTCATCTTCTAGAATATGAAAACTTTACATTAAATATATTTCTTTTCTTTCCAGATGTGAAAATTCAGTGCAACTCTAATCCAAAACAAATGGATAATTTTCAAACCTCCATGAATTGTTTTTGAAGTTTAGAAAGAGGAAGGAAGATGAATTTATGCTATTAGACTTCATATATATTACAGATACAACACTAATATCATCATAGAAAGATTAAATATCAATGCACCAATTAAACAAATTGGAAAGCCTGGAATATATTTAAGTATTAAAGATACATTAACAATGATACCAAAATTCTCTCATAATAGACTATTTTATTTTTTACCATGATTTGGAAACTTTTCTAAAAATACAAATTTGAATCATATATTGAATAAAAGGAAGAAATATTTTAAAGAAAATTTCACATATAGTTCTTATTTTGGTGGAGAGACTTTATAAACATTAAGAAATAAACTTTAGAGAATGTAATTTTAATTTTATGCATGTCAAATGATACTATAATAAAATTAAAAGGCAATATGAAAGGCAATATACCAAAAGAGTTTATATATTAGATATAATATGTATTATTAAATATATGGAAAGCAGAAATGCTTACTTTATAAATAGAAATATATAAACTGAAACATAAATTTTGAAGCAGGATTAATTTAACACTTAAAAGTCATATCATAATTATTTATATAATTATACCAAGAAATTTTAAGGTTATAGTGCAATAGGGACTTACATAACTATTGGTATGAATGAAATTGTACAATGTCTCTGAAGACAGATTTATTATACGTATTCTTCATTACCTGTTCCCGAAAGTCTCCCAACCAAAAAAAAAATCTCAGGACAAGATGGTTTCAGTGCAGAATTCTATAAGATTTTAAAAAAGAACTAGTACCAATACTCCTCAAATTGTTTCACACAATAGAAACAGAAGGAACATTGCACAACTCTTTATACAATGCTACAATTACCCTGATACCCAAACCACACAAAGGCATTACTAAGAAAAAGAATTACGGACCAATTTCACTCATGAACATTGATGCAAAAATACTCAATAAAATATTGGCAAACCAAATTCAAGAACACATCAGAAAAATCATCCATCATGTTCAAGTAGGTGTCATCTCAGAGATACAGGATTGTTTCAACATGCAAAAATCTGTCAATGTATACCACCATATAAACAAACAAGAGAAAAAATAAACATGACATGCTTCAAAAGCCTTAGACAGAATACAACATCCCTTGATGATAAAGGCCTAGAAAGAGCAGGAATACAGGAATAGACCTAAACATAATAAAAGCAATATAGAGCAAGCCAACAGTCAACATCAAACTACATGGAAAGAAACTCAAAGTGAAATCAGGAAAGAGACAAAGTTGTTTACTCTCTTCAAATCTATTCAATATAGTAATTGAGGTTCTAGCTAGAGCAATAAGAAAACAAAAGTAGATGAAGGGATACAAATCAGAAAAGAAGTCAAACTCACACTATTTGCTAATGACATTATAGTATACATAAATGACTACAAAAATTCTACCAAGGGACTTCTACAACTCATAAACACCTTCAGTAATGTAACAGAATATAAGATTAACTCAAAGAAGCCAGTAGCCTTCCTTCACACAGATGATAAAAGGGCTGGGAAAGAAATCACTAAGAAAATAATGGCATCTTGAAATCTGCAGGCAAATGGATGGAGCTAGGAAAAATAACCACATTGAGTGAGGTAACCCAGACCCAGAAAGACAAATATAATATATACTCACTCATAATTGGCTTTTAGACAAAAAGCAAAGAAAACCCACCCTGCAGTTCACAGTCCCAGAGAACCTAGGCAGCAAAGAGGAGCCTAAGAGAGACATACATGGATCTAATCTACATGGGAAGTAGAAAAAGACAAGATCTCCTGAGTAAAGTAGGACAGTGGGGATCACAGAAAAGCATAGAAGGGGAGGGAGGAGGAAAAGAGGGTAGCAGAGAAAAATATATAGTTCAATAGAAAAAGAACTGTACCACTTGGGTAATAATGTTACACTTCTTTGGATGATAATACTCCCTCCAAGAACCATATACTATATTACTGAATAAAAATCCCAGTGCCAATCTTGGGACCTCTCCATTCTAGTTGATGGTCAAGGGCTCAAGTTATTAACAAAACAACACAGGCTATTGCCATCGCCCCTGGTTGCTTCCCAGAAGTTGACAGTAAGACCCTATTGCTGAAGACATCACACGATTTACACACATTTCTCAGAGGAATCAAGATGAAATTTACCTGTTCACCTCCCCACTCTGGGAGCTACCTCCCAAAATGGAAAACGGTGTTATACAAGCTACCAATTGTTAAGCCTGAGAATCATAACATTGACTAGCATGTCAAGAGATCCCGCAGATTTGCAGTTGTGTCACTGACATCTTGGAGTTAATCAACAACTATCTGATTTGATTTAAGACCTATTCAATACAGGGAATTTGTTCCTGATGCCGTAAACCTAGTTATCTATCCATGTCTGGAAGGGTCATAGACCCTAGAGGGCTAACTAGAACTATCACATTCCTAAATGAAAGAAGAGGTCATGAATTTGAAAGGGAGGGTCACATGAGTTAGTAGGATAGAGGCAATAGTATAAATGGTATACATACAGTACTCATTCATTTATTAACAAAAATATTTAAAAAAAATCATGGTCTGTTAAAAAATAAGTACAAATAAAGAGCATACTATCACTAATTTGCCCCATTAGTTTAAAAACGTACTCAAAAGAGATGCACCTATATGAAGATGTTGGATTTACATTTCTTAAGACCCTTACTCAGAGAGAACATTGATATTGCCGCTTGTAGTAAATGGGTCAGCTAGCATATTTTTAAAATGTTTATCACTATTATTTACAGACAAATGTATTAAAAAAGAGTTAATTCAAAGATTATATTAAGCAAAAGTCTAAGTAGGTGAAATCAAAGCTTAGCATAAACGGCCAAACGGGAATAGGAGAGATGATAATAATAATATCTTGGATTTGTATAGCTCTCATCCTCCCACAGCACTTTGTGGATGTGAGCAGCATTTGTAAAAGCCTGGGAGAAATAAATGCAAGTTTAGTTTCTGAAGCCTGGGTTTCAAAAGCTCTCACAAAAGAGACAGGTCAATAGAGGATCAAATTCTTAAGACCAGTTTTAAAAGGTCCACCTAGACACATATTTCAAAAATGTCTTTACAATTCTTGTTAACAAAGAAGATTTCTCAAAATGAAGTTAAGAGGCATTTGTTAAAGTGTTAGGAACCAAATAAATAAATTGAAAATGGTGTATTGGTGCAACTGCTCTTCAGACATGATCAGTAAAATATTATTGTGGCCAGAGTTCCCTGGATTGCCTGTCTTAAGGTGACTCTGAACACGCAGATGTTTCACACAAGTCTCATGAGACACACAGTCAGCACATCCTACCTGCAGTAATTTGAATTAATTATAAAATTAGTTTCACCTATCTCTCCGAACACCATTGAGAATCACTGTCAGAGTCCAATAAAATCCAGATTTGGGATACTTTTTTATCAAAGAATCTAATTTAATTAGTCTTATACTAAAAACCTATGTTTTAATAAGAATTTGTTGTAATCTGGTAGGGAAATTTCAAATCTAGACTGTGTGCCCTTCTGTTGAATAGTGGCAAGGTTGACTATAGCAATTATGGCAATAAAAATGTCAAGTTGACACTTTTCTATAACAGAATTTTAAAGCCCACATAGTCCACTTTGGGCTTAGTTACAGTTAGGGAAAACTAAAGTAGAACAAAATAGTTACTTGAAAAAAACTAATTGATAATGTATATCCTTAAATGTAGTTATACAATAGTTAAAACTACTGATTAAATGCAATGCCCATCAAAATTGCAGCAAAATTCTTCACAGAACTCGAAAGAACAGTACTCAACGTCATATGAAAAAGCAAAAAATCAAGGATAGCCAAAACAATCTTATACAATAAAGGAGATTCTAGAGACATCACCATTCCTGATTTCAAACTCTACTACAGAGCTACAGTACTAAAAACAGCCTAGTATTGGCATAAAAACAGACAGGAGGACCAAGGAAACCGAATCAAAGATCCAAATATTAATCCAGACACCTACAAACACCTGATTTTTGACAAAGAAGCAAAACATATAAAATGGGAAAAAAGAAAGCATATTTAACAAATGGTGCTGGCATAGCTGGAAATCAACATGTAGAAGAATGCAAATAGATCCATATCTGTCACCATGAACAAAACTCAAGTCCAAATGGATCAAAGACCTCAACATAAAGCCAGCCACACTGAACCTCATGGAAGAGAAAGTGGGAAGTACACTTGAACACATTGCCACAGGAGACCGCTTCCTAAATATAACCCCAGTAGCACTGACACTGAGAGAAACAATAAATAAATGGGACCACCTGAAACTGAAAAGCTCTGTAAAGCAAAGGACATGGTCAACAACACAAAAAGGCAGCCTACAGAATGGGAAAAGATCTTCACCAACCCCACATCAGACAGAAGGTTGATATCCAACATATACAACAACTCAAGAAACTGGTCATCAAAAGAACAAATAATCCAATTCAAAAAGTGGGGTACAGACTTAAACAAGACCTCTAAATAGATGAATCTAAAATAGTTGAAAGACTCTTAAGGAAATGCTCAACATCCTTAGCAACCAGAGAAATGCAAATCAAAACAACTCTGCGATTCCATCCTATGCCTGTAAGAATGGCCAAGATCAAAAATACTGATGACAACTTATGCTGGAGAGGTTGTGGGGTAAAGGGAACACTTCTGCATTGGTCGTGGCAATGAAAGCTGGTTCAGCCCCTTCGGATAACAGTATGGTAATTTCTCAGAAAATTAGAAAACAACCTTCCTCAAGACCCAGTAATACCACGTTTGGGTATATATCAATCATACCACAAGGGCATGCCCTCAACCTATGTTCTTAGCAGCATTGTTTGCCATAGTCAGAATCTGGAAACATCCTAAATGCCCCACGACTGAAGAATGGATAAGGAAAATGTAGTACATTTACACAATGGAGTACTACACAGCAGAAAAAAAATGGCATCTTGAAATTTGCAAGCAAATGGATGGAGCTAGAAAACATCGTTTTGAGTGAGCCAACCAAGACTCAGAAATACAAATATCATATGTACTCACTCATAAGTGATTTTTATCAATTTTGTTAACTTTCTCTAGGAACCATCTTTTAGTTTCGTTGATTCTTTGGATTGTTTTCTGTGTTTCTATTTTGTTGATTTC
>NC_022026.1:7168269-7180742 GCF_000317375.1 Microtus ochrogaster | reverse complement strand
GAAAAGATCTTCACCAACCCCACATCAGACAGAAGGTTGATATCCAACATATACAACAACTCAAGAAACTGGTCATCAAAAGAACAAATAATCCAGTTCAAAAAGTGGGGTACAGACTTAAACAAGACCTCTAAATAGATGAATCTAAAATGGTTGAAAGACTCTTAAGGAAATGCTCAACATCCTTAGCAACCAGAAAAATGCAAATCAAAACAACTCTGTGATTCCATCCTATGCCTGTAAGAATGGCCAAGATCAAAAATACTGATGACAACTTATGCTGGAGAGGTTGTGGGGTAAAGGGAACACTTCTACATTGGCCGTGGCAATGAAAGCTGGTACAGCCCCTTAGGATAACAGTATGGTAATTTCTCAGAAAATTAGAAAACAACCTTCCTCAAGACCCAGTAATACCACGTTTGGGTATATATCAATCATACCGCAAGGGCATGCCCTCAACCTATGTTCTTAGCAGCATTGTTTGCCATAGTCAGAACCTGGAAACATCCTAAATGCCCCACGACTGAAGAATGGATAAGGAAAATGTAGTACATTTATACAATGGAGTACTACACAGCAGAAAAAAAAATGGCATCTTGAAATTTGCAGGCAAATGGATGGAGCTAGAAAACATCGTTTTGAGTGAGCCAACCAAGACTCAGAAAGACAAATATCATATGTACTCACTCATAAGTGATTTTTAAATATAACGCAAAGAAAACCAGCCTACAAATCATAATCCCAGAGAACATAGACAACTATGAGTATCCTAAGAGAGACATACATCTAATCTATATGGGAAGTAGAAAAAGACAAGATCTCCTGAGTAAATGGGGAGCATGGGGACCATAGAAGAGGATTGAAGGGGAGGGGAGGAGAAGGGAGGGGAGCAGAGAAAAATGTATAGCTCAATAAAATCAATAAAAAATGGATTATGATGTAAAACAACTTTTAAATAATTGAGGATTAATATAAAACAGAATCTCGATGGCATTCAAAGTTTCTATTCTCTAACTTGAAGAAAGCAAAAATGTTTTGACCTTCAGCATTCTTTCATAGGTTCTAAATTGTGAGAAACAATAGAGCACTCCAAATCTTTAGCTTCAGGAAACTTTTCAAGACCTATATTTCTTCACACATGCCCGTGGGTCCAATATAAAGTCGAAATAATGGGCTTATATTTGTCTTCATAAAAATCTAAAAAGATAACAAAGCAGACATATAACTTGGTTTAATAGCTACTGTATAAAATATTCTAAAGTAAATTCTTATGTATGGTGATACCTTTCTCTGTAAAAACCTCTTCTCTTCTCTTCAAAGATACTCTAGTATTGCCCAACCATACAATGTAGTTAATAATATGCCTTAAGATCATTTAAGACTTTGCATTTAACCTGTTTTCCTAATGTGTACTCCACCTGTTTAAGTTTAACCTGCCTTAAAAAAATGACAAAGTAATCAAACTTACGATGCCTTGTATTTCCCATTTTTATAGCTTAAGCTAAAAAGATAGTTTGAGTCTTAAAATATGTACTCTTCTATGGCCCTGACTCAAAATATTGTTTGTATTGTGAGTGTGTGTGTGTGTGTGTGTGTGTGTGTGTGTGTATGTGTGTGTGTGGCGAAATTATTTGCTGAAAGCAACAAATAGGTTGGAAAACAGCATTTTAAAAATAGATCCCATGAGCAGTGAAAGCAACATGCAAATATAGATTTAGAACATCTGTTTAAAATTTTGAGAGTTATTGTTGGTCAGTTGAGACTTTGAAGTAATTTATTTCTTTATAAAACTCTTAAATATTTCTGCATGAGAAATCTTTCCATCTTCTGATATCTTCTTAAACTTCTTCCTTCAGTTTCTTAATTTTTTTTAATCATACAAGTACATTTACTTGGTTATGGTTAGCTAAAGATATTTTAATTTTGAGGCTATTATGAATGTTTTTGATTCCCTGTTTTTCTTCTCACATTATTTGTCATTTTTTATATAAAAGGCTTTGTTGTTTTTTTTTTAGTTAATCTTGTATGCAGCCACTTTGGTGAAAGTGTTTATCACTTGTAGGAGTTCCCTGGTAGAATTTGTAGGGTCACTTACATATACTACCATATCATCTGCAAATAACGACCCTTACACTTTTTCCTTCCCTTTTTGTTTTCCCTTGATCTCCTTCATTTGTCTTATTGTTCCAGCTAAAACGTCAAGTACTATATTGAATAGGTATGAAGAGAATAAACAAACTTGTCTTTTTCTTGATTTTAGTGGAAATGATTTGAGTTTCTCTTGATTTAAGTTGATGTTGGTTGTGGGCTTATGTTGTGTTGAAGTATGTCCCTTTTTCCCATAGTCTCTCAAGAACTTTTATCATGAAGGGGTGTAGGATTCTATGAAATAAACATCAAAATTTCAACACAATTCTTTAATTATCTTGACAGGACAATTTTGTACTTCATATGGAAACACAAATATCCAGGATAGCTTAAATAATCCTGAAAAGTAGAAGAACTGCTGGAGGTCTCACCATCCCCAACCTCAAAATGTACTAAAGACCTATAGTAGTAAAACATCATGGTATAAGCGTGGAAACAGACACGCTGATCACTCAAATAGAAATAAGGACTCAGACATGACCCCCACACCTATGGATATTTGATTTTTATACAAAGAAGCCAGAAATACACATTAGACAAAAAGACGGCATCTTCAACAAATGGTGCTGGTCAAACGAGATGGTTTGAATCCAAATAGATTCATACTTATCACCCTGCCTAAAACTGAACTCCAGATGGATCAAAGACTTCAACAGAAAGTCAGATACACTGAACCTGAAAATAGGGCAAGTACAGGATAGCCTGAACTCATTGACACAAGAAAACTGTCTGAACAGAATGCCATTAATACAGGCACTTAGATCAAAAATTAATAAATGGGACCTTATAAAATTAAAAGACTTCTGTATGACAAAAGACAATGTCATTTAGACAAAGAAGTGGATTACATCTTGGAAAAATAATTTTATCAACTATACATTCAATAGATTGTTTGCAGTGATATTTCATTTGTACTTTAACAAATAAAGCTTTTCTGAATATCAGAATTCAAAACAGCCACATAGTTATCCATACAGGCCAGGCAGCGGTGACACACACCTTTAATCCCAGCAGCCACACCAGTTAGCCATAGAGGCCAGGCAGTAGTGGTACACGCCTTTAATCGCAGCACTAGAGAGGAATATATCAAGAAAATAATGAGTATTTATCAAGAAAATAATGAGTATTTTGTGGTTTTAGCATAATTCTTGGGGCCTTCCCAGAATCATCAGTGAGTCTTAATAATGAGTAATCCCTTTAAACAATTCATGCATGTGCTGTACTTTTCTGTTGTTACTAAATAAGGCACAATGCATGAGCATGTCACCACATGATTCTGCTACATGTCAAAATGACAAAACTGAGGTTTATTAGGTGCAGTTCTTTCCAAGACTCTAAGAAATATACTTTTTCACTCAAACAGCATTATTACTTTGTATGATCCTTTAGACTAAGAAACAAATACAGGGGACTGTAAAGATGATCCAATAGTTAAAAGTTAAGGCCACTCTCTTAGAGGACTTGAGTTCAATTCCTAGTATGCACATAGTGGCCTGCAATCACCTGTAACTCCAATTCCAGGGAAGCTAAACCCATCTTCTGACCTTCAGTAGCAACAAGAATGTCTGTTGTGTATAGACACACATGAGGCAAAAGACTCATACACATAAAGTAGAATTAGATTAAAAAAAAAACACTGAAATCAGTACTAACAAGGCTGTGTCCAAGAAAGAAGGACATGTGTATAAAAAACAAGGGCCTAAGCTAAGATGAATCGATAGCCAAGTAACCTCTCAAATAAAGAGCTCCCATTGAGAAAAAAGAGACAAAGAGGAGGCAAAAATAGATTGTCTTTCATAAGTCAGTACGTTTAAGTTTCTATTCCTGCCAGATTAGATGTTTTTTTCCTATTCTCTCTAGTCATCCCTTTAGATACACAGCATCTTATTCTCATTTCACAGATAAAGCAACCACGTTTCATCATACAAAATGAGTAATCCAAATTCAGGCAAACAAAGCCTAGTTCTCTCTGAACACAACGTTAAGACCATCTCTGCAATCTGTATTATTTAATTATGGGTTCCTATCTCTACATAAGAACAAAATGGTTGAGAAAATCAGCACGCAAACAGCACTTAGTCAGTTCACAGAGGATAATTAAAGGATAAGGAAGGTAAGAAGCCGCAAATGAAGAAACTGGAAGTGTAACCAAAAAAGAACCCCTTCACCATATTATTATAGTCCATTTCCAGATGGATAAAAACCAGTTGTCCAGTCAGCCACATTGGAACCTTGGAATGGACTAATAGAGACCTAAGGCAGGATTCTCAGTACCACTGGTTGGTCACTCAGTCTGCATTCAGAACATCGCTGTCAGAGAATCTTCCTCTATAAGCCCCTTATGTAGATATTACTGCAACTGGCATATCTGGCCTTTCAATGAGTGAGTAACTAGTGTAAATATTAAATCGGAGAAAAATGGCATTGTATGAACTCTATGTTTGTTCCTCTGCTGGCCCACTGAACATTGATGTTTGCAGAAGGAGCTGTTTACACCTGCTTACTCTGATCCGCTTGGCAAAGAACATTAGGAGAGTAGTGTTTGTGTTAGGAAGCCACCATATTGGGTCCCTGCAACAAGAGCGTGTGATAAATTTCCACTTTTTCAAGAAAGCTGAGCTGCTTTTGTTTTCAGCTTCTAATTACAGCATTTCACCCTTTCCTCCCTGAAAACCCTCACTTATCCCCCCACTATCCTTCAAATTCCTGCTCTCTTTTTTGTCATGCATTGTCATGCATATATATACATGCATAAATGTATTTTCCTAAATACAATCTGGTGAGTCCATATAACATTACTTCCATGTGTGTTTTCGGAGATGACCATTCATCACTATACAACTGCTTGGTGTACTCTTTCCTGGAGAAGACCGCCTCTCCTGCTCCCAGCTTTCCTCCGTTGCCTTTAGTTCTATGTGTAGGGTTGAAACTTTGTGAGCCTTTCCCCATGACTTTGTCATATCCATTAGCATTGTTTTTGTTCAGTTTTCATTTGGGCTGTCATGTTGGTGAAACTTCATGGGTGTAGTTTTGGACATTACTAGGTAACACAATCTCACAGCAAACTCCCTGATCCTCTGACTCTTAAAATCCCTCTTCCCCCTCTTACTTAATGATTCCTGAGTCTTAGGTGTAGTGGGTTTTCAGATGTATCTATTAGGACTGGGACACCCCCCCATCAAGGAAACTTCTCTTTACAGCAGACCTAGACACCTTTAGAGAAAGAAAAAGAAAAAAGAAAATTTATGGCAAAGATTTCTGTGAAACAACCTGATGTTTACTGGGACTTTATGAATTATAGAAATTAGCTAGAAAAAATGTTTTGGTAAGATTGAACATCCTTTGAATATTTTTGGGATTGAATACCCAAAAGTGGTATTTTTGGGTCTTGATGAAGGTCATTTACTAATTTTCTGAGAAATCGCCATACAGATATCCAAAGGGGTTGCAACAACTTGCACTCTCACCAGCAGTGCAGGGGTGTTTCCTTTATCCCACATCCTCTCCAGGATAAGGTGTCATCAGTGTTTTTGATCTTGGCCATTCTTACAGGTGTAAGATGGAATCTCAGCGTTGTTTTGATTTGCATTTATCTGATGGTTAAGGATGTTGAGCATTTCCTTAAGAGTCTTTCAACCATTTTAGATTCCAAAGAATGGATAAGGAAAATGGGGTACATTTATACAATGGAGTTCTACACAGCAGGGAAAAATAATGGTATTTTGAAATTTACAGGTAAATGGATGGAGATAGAAAATATCATATTGAGTGAGGTAACCCAGACCCAGAAAGACCAATACCATATGTACTCACTCATAAGTAGCTTTTATACATAAAGCAAAGAAAACCGACCTACAAATCATAATCCCAGAGAATCTAGACAACACTTAGGACCATAAGAGAGACATACATGGATCTAATCTACATGGGGAGTAGAAAAAGACAAGATCTCCTGAGTAAATTAGAAGCATGGGGACCATGGGAGAGGGTGGAAGGGGAGAAGGGGGAAGGGGGAAGCAGAGAAAAATGTAGAGATCAATAAAAACAATAAAAAATGTTTTGTTTGTTTTTTTTTTGCTTACTCACAGGTCTCTACATAATCACTCATGAAAATGATTTGAGCCAGGAATTTACCAACTGATTGTGGTAATCTGCTCATTTGACCATAAAATTCCATATTTAAAATCCAATTTTTCAAACTTAAATTGAAAAACATTTTGTTCTCAGTGAAAATCTACTGGCAGTGTACCACTTTCCAGTTAACTCTTTTATTATCTGTATTTTAGGGACTCAAAATTTAAAGGGTAAGTCAAAAAAACTTACAAACATTCAGTTAGATTAATTATATCTGTGACTCTTCAACTCTGCACTTATACCACAGAATGAACCATAGACAAAGTGTGAACCAGTGAGTGTGGCAGTAGTCCACTAAAACTCTATTAACCAAGAAACAATTGTAAATCAATGTTGGTTAACCCATGATCTTAATAGAAGCGCTCTGATCAAAGAAGATAAGGCCCAGGGGTAGGAAAGGCAGAAAAAGTTCGGGGTCACAAACTATTATGAGTTGTAAAGACAACTGCAATTCATAGAAAAGACCTACATAAAATACACATCTATATTGTTGTGTAGTGTATGCTCTTGAAGGAAAAGAAATATCAGTATCTTTTAACACAGTTTCCCAAAGAATGACAACCTCACAATGAATAAAACAGGAGCAAGTATTTACCTCCTCCTCACCTGCCCCTTACATCAATCATTCCGAAAACTTCAATTACCTCCACATCTGCCCTCTCACATCTTTCCATCATCCTCCTAGAGAAATAATTTGTTTTCCATTATATTAATCATTTTAGTCATTTATTTCCTGCCATTAGCTTTGCATTTGAATTACAGATAAACATACATTCACCAGTAATAGGTTGAGTTTAAAATTTTACTAATTTTCAACTCTATCCTGGCTAATGAAAATAAAATGATGTACTTACAGTTAATGAGCCTATTAGTGTTCCACCAGACAAAAAGTCTACTTTTCATCCTCTTATTATGGAAATAAAGTTATTACAGATATACAGTGATACATTGATCAGAATCTGCTTAACTCAAAGACAGCACAACACCAGAATGTGAGAATGGGTTGAACCTTGGGTTTGAGAAGTAGAAGTTCAAGTTTTGGGTTCCAGCTTCAAATCATACAAAGACCTTGTTATCTTTTATACCTAAAATTTAAAAGCTAGAAAAGTAATCAATTTTTAAAAGGCAATTTTTAAGTGCCATAAAAGAGCTACAGTCACAGAGACAAACAGCATCCTCCAAATCAGGAAATGCAGTCACATACAAAGACAAATAAGCTTAAAATACCTGGAATAGAAGCCATAGAAATTTCTTAGGTGGTATAGACATAGCACAATTAAATCCATTATTTTATACAATTAATACATAGTAATAAAAATAAATTTTAAAGGCCTTTATACAATAATAAAAGGGTTGATTTTCTTAGAAGACAGGGAAAACATATCAAATTCTTGAGTTAAAAGGTGGTAGAACTGAAAAGCTATATAAACCCATTATTATACTAAGAAACTTCAATACCCCTTTGAAAGCAAATAATATATTAATTAGGCAAAAAAAATCACTAACTTTATAGATGACCATAATGGCACTCTCAATCAACTTGATGAAATTTATGTTTATAAGATATTATATATGATGTCACATTATTTTATACTCTGCTTAAGCTTACATGGAACAAGAAAGATCATAGTCTGGGCTATAAAGTAATGCTTTAAGATATTCGAAAAAATAAAAATCATTACTGTGTGCTAAGACTAAAACTCATTTAAAGTAGAAATCTGTAATAGCAATATAACTTGATAATGTCTAAATATTTTGTGGTTAAATCACACATCTCCCAATAGCCTGTAAGTCAAAGAATAAGTCTCAATAAAAATGCTAAATTATTTAAAAATATTTTACACTTAATAAAAATAGAGACATCAAAATGCATGAAATATAGATGATAGAATATTGAATTAAAACAGCTAGCATGAAATATATTAAAATATGTATAATGATAATACTTGGACAGCCAATATGGAAATCAGTATAGCAGTTCCCCAGAAATACTGGAATCCATCAACTTCATAGATCTACTTAGATCATTCTTGGGCTTATAATCAAAGAAAGTTTCATATTAAAGCAGGGATACTTGTTCAACCATGTTCTTTGCTGCTATATTCACAGTATCCCAAAATTGAAACAACCTAGATGTCCCTCAACAGAAGAATGGAAAAAGAAAATGTGATATGATGTGGGATTCCCCTCTGTATGCTGTGAATACCACTGGTTAATAAAGGACTGGTTTGGACCTATAGCAGGGCAGAGTTTAGCTACACAGGGAAAGCTAAACTGAATCCTGGGAGAAGGGAGGAGGAGTCAGAGAGATGCCATGTATCCCTACCAGAGACAGACACTGGAACTTTAGCTGGTAAGCCACAGCCATGTGATGATACACAGATTAATACAAATGGGTTAAATTAATATGTAAGTGTTGGCCAATAAGAACCTAGAGCTAATAGGCCAATCAGTGATTTAATTAATACAGTTTCTGTGTGATTATTTTGTGGCTGAGCAGCTGGACACAAAAAAGCTACCTCCTTCCTACAAATTGGTGTGCCAACATGGTTAACTAAATCCATGTAAAACCTGAGAAAGGTTAAAAAGCAATCCTAGAGAAAAAAAAAAGCAATCCTAGAGACAAAAGAACAGAGTAAGGAAGGTTTGGTAGCAGCATTTTCTTGGGTGGGTTCTGTTTCCCAGAAGCAAGCAAGCAGAAGAATGGCACGTAATATGTAACATAGAAATGATGTTCCTCAGTATCTATTAACTGGTTTGAATAATGTATAACCAAAAATATTACCCTTATCTCAGTACCTTCAGAACTGAATGGCATCTGGAAAACTAACTGTGGAAACTTCTTTCATAAGCACTGCACTCTAGTTATAAAGGTGTCCAATGGTGGGGTGGATTAATTTTAGCATTTCTGTATATTCACAGTGAGGTAACATAAGACTTTTAGTATTAGAGAAACAGACTGAAGACAAGTGGAATGAGGGTACTCAAATGAGTTATAAGGTAACAGATTAGAATCAATGATGTCAAGAACACATTAAAGATCACATTATGTAGCATAAGAGGTACATAGTTATGCATATATTTTGTTCTTCTTATTAGTTTGATGAACCTAGAAGATATCTAAATACAGTAGAGAGCAGACATAAAACCTAGGTCTTAGTTTCAAATACTATTGTGTAATAAAATATGACATGTCCATTATAAAAATAAAATGGACAAAATAAATGCAAAACATCTTACAACACCAGAGTTTAAGGCAGTCCTCACATACACAAATACACAAAAAGAAGTGTATCTAAAGGGCATACGAACCAACTGAAAGTTGCACTAGGTGCACGTGGAACAAACACAGCAACAAAATAAGTGCATTGACACATTATGTTATTGACCCACACCACCTCAGGACACAGCTTAATAACTGGAGTGTAGTGTTTATGAAACATATTTTCACAGCTATTCTTACAGAACTCATTCACTGCTAAAAGGACTGAAATCAGGATACTTAGCTCTCATTGTCTTTATAAATGACTTTGAACCAAAGTATCAAATAAATATCAATGAATCCACACAAATATAATTAAATGGTTGAATAACTATTAAATGAAGAGAATAGATAAATATTCCAGGCAGAACTTTTAACTAATATATTCGCATTTCTTAAAAAATAAAGCACTCTACTTCTTCACTTTAGAGCTGTACAAAATAACTTCCTTCTAAACAGAAGATCATGGCAAAGGATGAATAGAATATATTTTCCTTTTTATTATATTTTTATTATTTAAATTTAAATATATTTTGATCAAATTCTTCCCCTCTCCCAGGTCCTTCCAGATTTTCTCCTACTCCCTACCCATACAACTTTAAGTTATTTCTCAAAGCAGAAGACTACAACAATAACTCCCTCCAAGAAAACAAAGTAAAACAATGCCCAAAAAGAAAGAAAAAACACCAAACACTAACCAAATAAAAACATACACATACACGCACACACAAAAAATGTAGAGTCTGTGACAGGACAACTACTTAGAACATGAGTCTTGTCCTAGAATGGTTGCTCCATTGGAGAAAACTTTCTCTCTTTAAGCAGATATAAATGACAGTTATATTGGTACTTTTTACCCTGGAACAGCAGTTCTGAATCTGTGGGGTTGAGAGTCTCTGGATCGAATGACCCTTTCACAGGGGTCGCACATCAGATATCCTAGACATAAGACATTTACAATTCATAACAATTGCAAAATTACAGTTAAGAAGTAGCAGCAAAAATAATCTTACAGTTAGGAGTTGCTACAACTTGAGAAATTATATTAAAGAGTGGCAGCATTAGGAACGTTGAGAATCACTTCCCTAGTGGCTAGGTATAACAAAAAATACATAAGATAAAACAAAATCTATCACATCAAAGTTAGACAAGTAAAACCAAGAGAAGGAAAAGAGTCCACGAGAATGCACAAGAATCAGACACTCCCTCATTTGCACACTCAGGAAGCTCATTAAAAAATATTAACATGGAACCCATAATAAAAGTGCAGAGAACGTGGTGAGGACCTGTGCAGGCCCTGAGCCTGCTGCCTCAGTCTCTGTGAGTTCATATGAGCTTTGCTAGTTTTGATTTAGAGGGTCTTGTTTTCTTGGTGTCCTCCATTACCTTTGGCTCTTACAGTGGTTCTGCCTCTTCTTCCACAGGGTTTCTTGATCTCTGAGGGGAAAAACTGATGATGGAGACATCCCATTTGGGGTCTGAGTGTTCTGAGGTTTCTAACTCTCTGAATAATGTCTGACTGTGGCTCTCTGTATTTGTTCTTATCTGCAACACAAGGAAACTTGAAAAGGAGAATTTAGCATGTGGCTTCCTGAAAAATCCTTCTACAGTCAGATTAACATGAGCAATATTAAGTCCTATAATAGTATGCACCTTTACATGGCGAGATCTTTCTCCCACAAACACATACCCACACTGTCTGAGGAGTAAATTCTAACTGATGGCAGCTGCATGTTGGTAGCAGAACCTGTGGCTACAAATACCAGTTTGAAAGGATTATAAATGAAAGGTACAAAGTTCCTAAAGAGCAGGAATAAGCTCAAATCGCTGGTGCACAGTGCTGTGCAATTCATGATTGCTAAAAGTAAATTTTAAGTATAATACATTTTAAATGTTTCCATCACAAGTGTGTCCATTAGTAGATATGCTAAGTAGCAAAATTAAATCATTGTGCAAAAGATACAAATACTAAAGTATCACCTTATACTTCATAAAGACACACAGCTATTATATATATATATATGTTAGTTTCTTTTCAGATAAAGTCTTCCTCATAGTCAAAAAAAGTTTTAGCCAACATTGTAAAGCTTATTGTAATCCTAACATGCAGGAGGAGGCTGAGGCAAAGGATCGTGAGAAGAAGGCTAGCCTGTACTACATGTCGAGACCTTGTCTGAGAGAGCACGCGAGAGAGAGAGCTCCTTAAGGAAACCAGGAAAAAAAATATTATATCGTTGGCAGACTCTAAGAACAGAATGAAAAAAGAGATTACACAAAAGCTAAAAAAATCCACATCATATATGGACTTTAGTTAATAGTGATATGCCAATATCAGTTCAGTGGTAATGAGTAATGTGACATAACCTGTATTCCTTTATTTAAATAGCTATAACTTATTCTTAGTTTCTGGTTATTGAACCCAGTATCCCATATTTAACAAGTAAGTGCTATGTAACTGAAGTTAATCCCTACCCCTTGACAAATGTACCATAATAAAATTAGCAATAAAATAGGATATAGAATAAATCGAATAGTTTTACAACTTTTTATTTGTCTAAAACTACTCTGAAATTAAATGTTTGCTAAATATTTTTTAAAATGCAAACTTTATCCAAAAATGTGTATCCCTGGTCTCAAGTGCCACCATTATAACACAGAGAGTGGGGTGGGATGGGGGTAAGGGGAAATGGGGAGAGAAAAGTGAGAAGGGGAGGATGGGGGGAGCTTGGAGGAATGGGATGGTTGGGATAAAGGAAGGGTGGATATGGGAGCAGGGACGTATATATCCTAATTAAGGGAGCCATCTCAGGATTGGCAAGAGACTTGACTCTAGAGGGGTTCCCTGGTGTCCATGGAGATGTCCCCAGTTAGTTCCTTGGGCAGCTGAGGAGAAGGAACCTGAAATGGCCCTATCCTATAGCCATACTGA
>NC_022026.1:7160404-7167883 GCF_000317375.1 Microtus ochrogaster | reverse complement strand
CTGTTTGGATGCTCACCTTCCTAGACCTGGATGGAGGGGGGAGAACCTTGGACTTCCCACAGGGCAGGGAACCCTGACTGCTCTTCAGCCTGGAGAGGGAAGGGGGAAAAGAGTGGGGGGAGGGGGAGAGGACTGGGGGGAGGGAGAGGGAAATGGGAGGCAGAGAGGAGGCAGAAATTTTTTCAAAAAAAAAAAAGAAAACCTTAAGTCGTATGTATTGTGAAGAGAGTCCTTCTGTGAATCCTATTAAAGATGGCTGCTTTCTTGTTTAACACATCAGGAGGGTGTCTTGACACTAACAAGAAAGGCAAATATTATGGGGACAGACACAGTCAGGGTAGAGATAAGTAGGTTACATTACCAAAGGTTACCAATTCTTAAGACTCAGGCCCTGTGTTTGTGAAAACCTAAAGAATAAATAGCACAAGGAGACAAATTGGAGCAAGTCCAACTTAAGTGTGGAGAGAAGGGTCTGCTGGCCTTTGCTAGCTCTTACCTCAAGGGCCTCAGCATGGAGCCATAGGACTTCTAGAAGCATTCTCTCAAAGGAGTTGACAACATCTCAAATTAAAAGCTGTCTTTCCCTTGTGATGTATTATTTAGACCCTCCACAAGTACTGGTGGAATCTCATAGTGCTTTACTTTATTTTGTCACAAGTTAAAAGAAAGCTGGTAAAAAGGTGTTTAAAAAGTGAGTAATTATAAAATAGGAAGACAAGCTCACATGTTCTGCCTTGCAAACGTGTTGCAGCACACATCAGGGCTCAGCTTGGTATGGGTGAATTCTCACTTAGCCAAATCCACAGGCTTGTGAAAACATCCAGGGGCAAGAGTGAGATAATCAATTTTTATCAGAAAGAGTTTTCTCCTTTGGTTTCCTATCATTTTGAAATTGTTGTATATTCTTATCTCCTATATCCTCAATGTGCAATGATACCTCAGCATGAATCACAATTTTCTATTTGCTTCTCTGCTTTCTCTATTAAGGAGATAAATACAAATATATAGGCAATTTAAAAGTAGAAAAGGCTTGCTTTCCACTGTTAAATGTTTTCTTTAAATAAATATTTTTTTCTGGTTATACCATTATACCCTTGTTTTGCAAGCAAAACATGTATGATATCCTATGGGTTTTCCACAGATAAACATTTTAGAGACAGAGACAGACACTGCTCCCCAACACAAACACACATAAAAAGCAACCCAAACCAAAGACTTATTACATCTAAATCATCATAATTTTCTGAATAACTAATTTAAAATGTAATGTTCAGGCTAGGAAGATGGCTCAGTGAGTAAGGGCATTTACCTTGCAAATATGATGAACTGAACTCCAGAATCCTAGAACCTATATAGAGGTTAAAGAAGACAACTAACTTTAGGTTCCTCTCTGGCCTTTGCATACACATGTCATAAGCACCCACAAAAATAGCAATTTAAAAAATATATCTTCAAGTTATACTTTAAACCTCCTGACCTTGAGTTTGCTGAGTTAGGGCTTAAGAATCAGTATATTTAATCAGTGCAAAATTGTGCTTGATGTGTTCAAAGCCCAACAAGGGGGCTGATGCGTTTGAAGTAGTGTGAATTAGAGAGAAGTAACAAAGCAAGTGCATCAATTATTGTGGGAGCATTGGACTTTTCTATGAGTAATACAGAACAACAAGTAGAAGATTTTGAGACAAAAAGTGATAGAAGATTTATATTTTAATAAGACCACTCTGGCTGCTTTACAGATAATTGGATAAAAGAAACAAAGAAAAAAATCAAAGAGACCAAGGTGAAAGATCATAACTGCCCAGACCAGGGAGAGAGCTTCAAGAAGTTAGTTGTCAAAGGTTATCCTTTTAACATACAGACCTTGCGTCTTCTTTGGCTGATCTTATTTCATACTATTGCTACTGTCTCTAGCTCATTTTTATTATCAGTTGCTTGCTCTTGCCAAAGCATCTGGAGTCCTGTTCTAGACACAAGGTTTGGATATTATTGAGTGTTTTGAGACAGAGAGAAATGCTTCAGTGGAAGTCTTTTAGCTAGTAATCAGGAACAACAATTGTAGCATGATTAATAAAAACCCAGAGACAGATATTGGGGTTCAACCTGAAAACCAGAAAAGCAAAGCAGTCAGCCACTGGCTCTTATTTCTACCTCATTCCAAAATGGTGATCCTGCCTTCAGGAATCTCATAATGAAACTATGTCTGAGAGCTGTATCTTCCTATATTATATTTCTGTCTAGGGCTGAGATTAAAGACGTGCACCACTGGGATTAAGGACATGCACTGCCCAGTTTCTATGGTAACTAGTGTGGCTACTGGGATTAAAGGTGTGCGTTACCACTGCTTGGTCTGTAAGGCTGACCAGTGGGTCTGTGCTCTCTGATCTTCAAAAAAAAAAGATTTATTTATTAAAATACAAATGAACTATCACTACAAACACTTTTTTTCCTAATAAACCAGAGACTAACCCATGAGACAGACACTAGTCACATAAACTCGGGACGCAAGGCCCATATCAGCAAACCTGAGTTCCATTGCCTTCTATAGCCCTAACTAAAGAAGTTATTCTGTAACACTGTTGTTTTGATGGCTTGCTATATTGCAAACATTGTGTACAATTTTCTACATAGATTATTTAATGCAAACTGATAAACAAAACTAGAGAAAGTCTACCATTACTTATTTGTGAGAGCTCCTTTATGTTTTGATATGATCAGACCATAGTACTTATTTTTTGAACCAACAGTATTAATCTTTATATTTTTATTTTTACTTGTGGAAATATTTTGTCCATGCCATCAGCATTTAGGTACATAATTTTTAGCACTGTAACAAGATGAGAGCATCTAAAATATTCATGCTCAGAAACTGTACAATTATGTTTTTTTAAAAAAATCTCATGCTTTAAATAAGTTAAAAAAACTGTTGATTTATATTCATGGATATCCTAATTAGCATGCAACCACATGTGACCTACAGGTTGGTTATGCCTAGGAAGGTTTTGCGAAGATTATCCTTAATAATAGATGACCCTTACACAATCAGTTCAGGAATAGTAAAAATAAAGATGAGATTTTCCTAGAGAAGAAAAAAAGTGCCTCAATACTGCAGCCTCAAATCCTGCTTGAGTTTCCTGTCTGCCAGGCAGCCATGCAGATTTCAAATGTGTTACCACCTACAATCACGTAAACCAATTCCTTAAAAATTGTATGTCATGTTTTCTCCTTTTCTCTGAATAACACTAACTGATACATCTTTGAAAAAGAGTAGACACTAAGTCTACTTATGAAGCCCTGTATCAATTTTACTTAGACTTCTGTGAGTTTCATTAATTTAATTTCTACTCTTTTTACTATTCTTTTCCAGGCATGCTTTTCAAACAAACAAAAACTATACTGTGTCTTCTTTTCTCTGACTCCATTTCTGGCCTAAGCAGACTCCTCTAGTTAGTCTTACCTGCTACAAAATGTCTTCTATTCTGAGACCAAAGTCTTTTCCTTCAAGATATCTTTATAGGTAAAGAATGGGTTATGCTGGGAAGTTGGAATGGCTAAGTTTAATGCATTTTCTCTGTGTCATAAAGTCAGACAGAACCACAGGCCTCCAAGTACGCACCATGCAAAATTAACACCAATAAAAACAGAGTTTTGCTCACTAGGGAACGGAATAAAATGAGTACTTATCACTCAAGATCATAGCTCATTTTAGTAAGTATCTACTGTTCTCTGCTGTGAAGATGACCAGTTTTTTAGACCCTGGATCTGTATTTTTTGTCTCTTCATTTTGTGTCTACTGGGATAACAATTACTGATCACTGATCTGCTTGGGCTAACACCTAACACTTTTAGATACTGTTGGCTAAGTTATTAGCAAGGTCAACTTGATCTTTCTTAACTCATTTGCCCATCCAAGCTGAAATGTGTTGCTGATTCCTTTTTTTCCCTTTTTGTTTTATTTTTTTGTTTCTTTTTAATTTAAGTCTCATAGGTGGTGACTGGTCTTGAACTCACTAAGTAGCTGAGGATAACCTTGAACCTCAGACTCCCTTGCCTTTACCTCCCAATTATTGGCATTATAGACAGTTGTCATCAAACCTAGCATGAGTTCACCATTTATGAGCAGATCACAAGCTTCAATTCCTCCTGTCCATGTTCTGGTCTGGTGGTATATATTCTTTATAGTGAAGATCCTCTTGAATTCTGAGCAAATTCTCTGCTTCTATCAAGAAGCCAGTGTTGGAGGACACAGACGCCTTTCTGTGACCTTACCTACGCCTATTCTGCCTAGACTTTGTATGAACTTGAACACGTTATTTCCAGTTCCCTACGTCTACCATCAAATTTACCTTTTTCTCCTGTTCAGTACCATCAATATTTTCTACTTGATAAATTAACTCATGCTGAGTTGTTGCTTGATTGAAATATTCTGATGATTCATTCTGTACAAAATTACCCTCACTTTGGTTACCAAAGATAAAAATGCCACTCTACAAAGTGCAGAGCAATGGTAAAATGTTCTGGCAATCTAACAGAATAGTGGAAATTTTACTTGGGATATAAGAATATAATAGTAGTGTCCTCTGATCTACACTATAGGTGGCCTCCTGCTCTACTTACGCCAAGTACCAGTACTTTTAGTTCAGGAAAGACTTTGCTCTAAAAATGAACCAACTAACATTGACCCACTAAGGCTGACTTTGCAGACACACTTTAAATACAGGGACAAATCCACAGAAAATTTGAGGTTTATTTAACAGGCTTTTCATCTTGTCTTTTAAATACGTGGACAATAGCAAAATACAGAGAAAGGCTCTTCCTATTTCAAGTACCAGGATCCTCCAGCTCATTCTTTTCTCTTTTGAAAGAACAATAATGGTCAAATATCAAGTCCCTGTGTAATTTTGTATTATGCAAAACTAATCTTAAATACTGTCATCTTTATGAAAAACAAAAAAATCTAGTATGCATATTTTATACAGCATTGCTTCCAAGCTATCAGGTAGTTAAGTCTTAGAACAATTGCTTGGTAAATGAACTTTTGGAAGTTAACCCATTTTGCATGTTAACCCATGTGCCTATGTTATGCAAGTGGTGGATTCCCAGTTTTTGAAACATTATCCTAGGGAAAATTTAGATAATTTTAAATCAGAAAATAATCCATTTTTTCCCATTTTTGCCACCATACAATGAGAGGTATGCACCATCATCTGTTTCTGGGTAGAAGAAAATTTTGATATACAACAAAAACTGTCTTTGGTATGCCAAGGTATATTGAATTGCCAAAGTCTCAGTGGTCTTCCACATATACACACCTTCCAAAGGGATCTTCCAAGTAATACATAATATATACATGGACTTTTCAAATGTTCAAATGAATGGCAATATAAATGTTACCAAGGGGAAAAATGGACATCCTACTTCATATTTGACTCATAGAAGATGTGAACACAAAAAGTGATCCCTATCTTCTGTCTTTGGCATCTGTATGGCAGTGGCCAATTATCTCTAGCATGGTTTACATTCAGCCCCAGTTTAGATTGCCAGACTCTTCTCTTTCTTCCCATATAAGAAATGTCAGACTATTTATGCCACCTACTTTGCAGGAATATAAAATGACATTATAAAGATGAGGTATAACCTCCACATCAGGTTCCTAACAACTATGATTTATCATTATCATTATTATTATTGTTGTTGTTGTTGTTGTTGTTGTCTTTTCCATGTATACATGTGCATGTGTGTACATGAATAAATGTGGTATGTGCACATGCATACATGTGTATGTCTGTGTACACATGTTTGAAGGCCAGAGGTCTGTCAGATGTCTCCTCTAGTCCTCTCCACCTTATATTTTGAGACAGGGTCTATTACTAACCCAGGACCTAACACTTTTGATTAGACTGGCTGGCTAGTTAGCTCTCAGGATCCACTTGTAGTGGTTATCCTAGTACTGTGGTTACAGATAAAGGTTGCTATACCAGACTTGTATGTGGATACTAGGGACCAGATTCAGGTCCTCCTGGTTACATGGCTATGCTAATTGAGTCATCTCTTCAGATCACATTTCAGTAAAACCATTAGTCATGTCCACAGACATATTTTTACTTTGTCTATAATCTGATATCTTATAACATCTATATTATGTGTCAAGTACTAATATTGTTAGCTTTATTTGTAGGTACAATTTTTTTTGCTTTTGCTCATATTTTATTACAGCAATTGGAAAAATCCAAGTAAGACAGTCAACATCAAAGTAACAGGTTATGTTGATGGTATACACCTTAGATACGATGTGATGAAAATGGTCCTTTATGTCTGTAGTCTTCCTTAGAACTAGATAAACCTAGTCCAATCATGGGAAGTATATTGCACAAACCCCAACTGAAGGATAGTCTACAAAAAACTGATCAATATTCCTCAAGACTGTCAAGGTCATCAAAGAGAAGGAGAACCCGAGAATCTAAAAGGTGCCTAAGGAGATATAAAAATCAAATGCAATGAAGCATCCTGGAGCAGAGAAAGGACATCTGTAGGAGCTGGGGAGACTGTTTAGGTGGTAAAGTGCTTACCATGCAAACACGAGGCCCTGAGTTCCGATCCGCAGCGCCAAAGTGGAAGCTGCATAATTCCATTGTAGCGGGGGCGGGGGGGGGAGGGAGCAGGTGCAACTCTGAAGTTTGAAGGATGGCCACTTTAGTCAAAACAGTCAGCTCTAGATCCAAGAGAGATCTTGTTTTTTGTTTTTAAAGTTAAATAAAATTATTTTTATTAAATGCACAGCAACACAGGTACATTTTGTCCTTTAACCCTCACACGATCATTTGAGAAAGAAGATACTATTTTATGGATAAGACAAGACAATAAGGTGCCTAACACCACAGCGCAGACTGAGTGTGGGTGGAAAACAAAACTGCAGAGTTTGCGTTCCCGGGATGCGGGTGTAGATGTAGAAGACTATTTCTAAGAAAGCAAGCAACAGAAGATTCTTTCCACGGCAGTGTATTTGGATTTTCTGTAAGAGTGTGGCCCCTGGTAGAAGGACCAGTTTCCAGGGGATGGGCTTTTGGGAGCAAACATATGTGGGCATCACAAATAGGAGTAGCCAGCCGGGAGGTGGTGGCGCACGCGTTTAATTCCAGTACTTGGGAGACAGAGGCAGGAGGATCTCTGTGAGTTCGAGACCAGCCTGGTCTACAAGAGCTAGTTCCACGATAGGCTCCAAAGCCACAAAGAAACCCTGTCTCGAAAAAAAAAAAAACAAAAACAAAAAATGGAATAGCCAATGGGTTGTTAAACTTCAAACAGCTCACTAGAAGGGGCCATGTACTTGAGGAAGGATGGGGGTGCAGATATATCTGTGGCAGGAGTTATGGGAGGAGCTGGGAGTTAATATAATCAAAATATATATTAGACAAAACTTTCAATGTTTAATAAAGTATCAAAATAAACAAAGAGATTTGATTTTGCTTGCTCGTAAAAAAA
>NC_022026.1:7159141-7159706 GCF_000317375.1 Microtus ochrogaster | reverse complement strand
CCTAGGCAGTTTGAATGCTCACCTTACTAAACCTAGATGGAGGTGGGCAGTCCTTGGACATCCCACAGGTCAGGGAACCCTCATTGCTCTTCGAGCTGATGAGGGAGGGGAACTTGATCGGGGGAGGGGGAGGGAAATGGGAGGTGGTGGTGGGGAGGAGGCAGAAATCCTTAATAAATAAATAAAATTAAAAAAATAGGTACAATTTTTTTAATTCTTGTTTATTCTAAATATTTTATAGAATATATTTTGATCACATTCTTTCTTTTTCCCCAGTTCTTTCCAGATTCTTCCTACCTTCCTACCTACTCAAGTATTTTAACTACCTAGCTATACCGAAAGCTGAAATAGAGATATGTCTCTCTTTTTCTCTATGATAATTGTTTATGTACAAGGGGAAACTGTTGAAATAAGAGCTGCGGGCTGCTTCCCGCCACCCGGCTAGCTTTATACCCCGAAATAATTACACCGAAACTGTATTCTTTTAAACACTGCCTGACCCATTAGTTCCAGTTTCTTATTGGCTAGCTCTTACATATTGATCTAACCCATTTCTATTAATCTG
>NC_022026.1:7151861-7159041 GCF_000317375.1 Microtus ochrogaster | reverse complement strand
ATGGCGACTCCTGACTCAGCTTCTTTTTCCCAGCATTCTGTTCTGTTTACTCCACCCACCTAAGGGTTGGCCTATCAAGGGGCCTAGGCAGTTTCTTTATTCCTTAACCAATAAAATCAACAGATTGATATATGACACTCCCACATCAGGAAACATCAAAAATATCTGTTGCATATATAACATTATTAAGTAAAGAATCAGTAATTAGTAATTGATAAGGTGGTAACATGGGAATTAAGAATAATACAGTTAAGTAATATGTCTTAGAACTATTATTTTATTGTAGTTACTGTTACTAAAAACAACATACAATGAGTATCTACATAGCGGTCTTCCAGGTAAATGACATATATGATAACATTTTGTCCAACATTGTGCCACTGGTGTTGTGAGATTCATTTTGCAGATGAGAAAGTTGAGTCTCAGAGAGATTATATGAATTTTCCACAGTTACATAACTGACCATGAAGCCAAAATTCAGGCCTAGATTACTTTGATTTATAACACAATAAGTCTGCTTTACTAAGGGAAAGCTACTACCTCAAGAAATCAACAAATTTTCAAAGATAATCTTACTAAAGTGAAAAAGTGTATATATACTGTGTCCAGTATTTCAGTATTCGTGGTTGAAAAAGCAAAGTAGCTGTGGTTCACCAGAGAACCCCGACCCTCATTCACTGCATTTTAATTCTTAATCATCTTTAACTGGAAATACAATATCTGTGAGGAAAAAAGGGGAGGATGATCAAGGGGAGGCAAATAGATGGGCAGATGGCTGGAGGAGTACATGGCCATGTGGGAGAGTACAGGGACTGTTGCCTGCTGTGTCCCCAAAAGACTCAGTGTCCATCAAGGGAGGAAAGTGATTGGGAAACACTTAACAGCGCAACATACCAAATGGAATAAGAATCTATTCATCCACTTGGAGCAAGAAAAAAGTAACAGTGCCCACTGTCTGTGTGGGTGTTTTTGGCCTTTTCCAGCAAGGTGTACATTTAAAAAAAGATTAGTACAATAGGGCACGAACAGTCCTATTGAAAACAGCCGCCTGCGTAGACTTGGCAGATTTGTACTGTGGAACAGTTCCGTCTGACATTTAAAATGTGGCAAAACTACTTAAATTCAATTTAAAAATAAGTTTTCTATAGCCCCTTATTTTCTTCTTATAAGCATGAGTTCAATGAAGATGGCATCATGAGCTTTGCATGATGCCCTTCAGAATGAATGCTTGCCAAAGACAAGAATAGGTGGCACTAAGTGATGACAAGCTGATTAGGCTGCGCCAGTTCTCAGGCTTGTGATCAAAAAGCCTGCTTCAGCAAGAAAGAAAATTTGTGGGAGGAATTTGGTTTAAAGTTTGGAACTGAGATGAAGCTCCAAACAACTGCAGCCAAATTCACAAAGGAAACATATGACCTGCTCTTCTCTGTGGTAGAGAGTGACTCATTTTAATGAACAAATGACAGAGTCAATGGAACTGAGAGGGATGCCTTTTATAAGGTCACTAAGGAACCATTGGTTTAAGACTACATACTACTTCATAAAAGTGGTTGAATTGGATGAAGATTATTATGAAACCA
The DNA here is from genome assembly GCF_000317375.1 of Microtus ochrogaster. Classification (NCBI taxonomy): domain Eukaryota; kingdom Metazoa; phylum Chordata; class Mammalia; order Rodentia; family Cricetidae; genus Microtus; species Microtus ochrogaster. The sequence goes on along the minus strand of NC_022026.1, from coordinate 7,157,461 downwards.
CAAAACTCCAATCTGATGAAACAGGAAGCATTGCCACTGGCCTGTTCTTCCACAATCTGAAAATTTGCAATGCATTTTGGAGACCTCATAGATAGACTTCTTTTTCTCAAGTAAGAAACTCCTGGCAAACAATGTCCACATTCCCCAGGTTACTGTCCTGCTCTCTACCTGATGCTTTCTACCAGAACTCTGTTTATCTGCTAGAAAATATTGCCACTGTACTGTAAAAAGGAAACTCCACCCTTTTCTCAAAATCCCTGCCTCTGTCTACTAAAGGAATGGGATTTGCTGTGCTTACCAGTTAAAGATATACACCATCAAACATGCCCCATGTAAAAACTAGACATAGTCATTTCATAGGCTGTTCATATTTCTGAGTCACCTGAACTTTAGGAAATGGTCTACAGCATTTGTGTAAGCTCAGTGATCTCCCAACTTCTTCTTACTTTCCTACCTCAGGACAAACCTGGTAGTCTTTTTTTACATTCCTTGTATTTCACTATATGAAGGTACTTTGGTTGATATACTTGAAGCTCTTCTTGAGGTCTGGCTCCATATCTCACTCACTTTCCATTTAACTCTCTGCACCAAGAAAGTACAACTGAATATATAGATCACAAGTTTAGAATGAGGGATTAGGGATAATTAACTTTCTGATAGCTTCAAGTTGAGTTTTTTTTTTTTTTTTGCTTTTTTTAATTAAGATTTTCGGATACTATCGTCTCTAATTTTACATAGCAATCCTTGTTCTTACGCTATCCCTTCCTCTTGTCCCATACTTCTCCCCCACCTCCCATCCATTCCTCATAAGGGGTAAGGCTTCCCATGGGGAGTCAACAAAGTCTGACATTTCACTTTGAGGCAAGACCAAGGCCCTCCCTTCAATATCTAGGCAGAACAAGGTATCCCTCCAAAGAGAATATGCTCCAAGACACCAGTTTAAGTACTAGAGATAAATCCTGGTACCACTGTCAGTGACCCCACAGACTGTTCAATCCTCACAACTGTTCCCAGCTGATGTGGGATTCCCTTCTGTATGCTGTGAATATCATTTGTTAATAAAGGACTGCTTTGGACCTATAGCAGGGTATAACTTAGCTAGGTGGGGAAAACTAAACTGAATACTGGGAGAAAGGAGGCAGAGTCAGGGAGAAGCCATGTAGCCCCACCAGATAAAGATACTGAAACTTTACCTGGTCAGCCAAAGCCACATGGTGATAGACAGATTACTAGAAATGGGTTAAATTAAGATATAAATTTTAGACAATAAGAAGCTAGAGCTAATGAGACAAGCAGTGATTTAATTAATATAGTTTCTGTGTGATTATTTCAGGGCTGAGCAGCCAGGAAACAGCAAGCAGCCTTCTTATAACAAATTTGCATGCCAAGGTGGTTGACTAAATTCGTATAAAAACTTAGAGGGCTTGGAAAGGAATTCTAGACACTAAAAAACAAAATATAGGGCATTTATTTTCCCAAATAAGTTTGCTGGGAGAATGCTGCAGCTCCTTTAAGAGACATTTCCCTGACTCATTGGTAGCAGAAAAAAAACACATGTCTCTGAAATGCCAGCTTTCTGGGCTGTGCTGCCAGTACAACCTCTGGCTCTTTCAGTAGACTGAGCATTTAAATGGGGTTTGTAAGCAGCATGTTACAAGCTGCTTAATGGCTCGATATAGACCTGCTGTATACCTGGAACTGGGACAATATGCATAGCTTGCAGAGATAGTGAATGGACTTCCACCATTTTGAACTGGGCAGAGCAAGGAGGCAAGGCCATATTTGTCCTAGCAATGCTGTAGTTTAAATTTTAAGAAGCAGTTAGCTTTTTAAGAAGCACTCCTGAACAATAAAGAATTACAGATACACAATAGGACAGATTCAGACATAAAAGACCTCTAAATGGGTCACAGTGTTGGATAAATGTATGTAGCCTTGGGACAGAGAAGAAAAAGAGTATAGAGAGTTATAAAAGGAATTAAATGGTTTATTAAAATAAATCAAAATTTTATAAGCAAAGTACAGTCATAGTTTAAAGGAGTAAAGATAATAAGATAAATATTAAAAAAGTAATAGAGTAAAAAATAATAAGCCACATATAAATAGAGAGTCTGGATTATGTATATTATTATGTTTTCTTTGAATTTTTGACTATGCAGGAGCTAAGTAACCAACATATATACGTTAAAGGTATCGTGACCTCAGAATTTGAGTCTAAGGATATGCTGCTTTGAAAAAGAGATTCTTTTTTTTGTTTCCACAGAGAATGAGAATCTGTGGAATCCTTCCAGACTAATGTGGTTTGATAGACCAAGACCCCCCAAAAGATCACCGTAATCACCACCAAAAATTACTTCACCCAACAAGGTCAGAATCAAACTAAAACTAACCCAAAGAGAGAGAAAAAAAAAACACTTATTCTAATCAAGGGAGCAGTTATCAAAGAAGATATTACTATCCAAAACATAATGTACCAAACTCTGTGGTGCCAAAAATCATAAAAAATTATGCTACAGGATTTAAAGACATCAATTAACAATAGTCCACTAATATTGGGCAATTTCAATACCCTACTTTCTCCAATAGAAAGGTTATTATGATTTATGGCACAGGTGACCCTGGCTGTTCCCATTGTGGGTGAGAGAAGCCGTGGTGGGTGGGAGATAAATAGATATGCCATGTGGAGAGAACTTGGGTATGGAGTTTATTTAGTGGTTATTGGGAGAGTCTGAGAGAGTAGGGGTATGGGGGCAGAGAGAAAGAGAGATGGGAACAGAGAGAAAGGGAAGAAAAAGAAGGGGGAAAGAAGGAGGTAGGGAGCTGCCGAAGAAGAAGAAGAAGAAGAAGAAGAAGAAGAAGAAGAAGAAGAAGAAGAAGAAGAAGAAGAAGAAGAGGAAGAGGAAGAGAGAGAAAGAGAATGGAAACCAGCCTGCCTTGGCTGGAATGGGGAAATTGGGAGTGGGAGGAGTTTGTCTCTTAAAGGGACAGGGTACCCAGGTGACAAGGCAGGCCAATAAAATTATAAATATAACACAGGTCACCTGAACAAAAAAATAAACAAACAAACATCAGAAATAATGGACATTGTACACCTTGTGGACTTACTATTTTTTCACAGAATAATCCACCCAAACACCAAAGAATATATATTCTGCACAGCAAAACATGGAAATAATTTTACAACAGACAACATCCTAGGACACAAAACAAATCTTTACAAATTTAAAAAAGTTGGAGTATTCCCTAAATTAAAGTTCTAGTGCTGTGAAGAGATACCATGACCAAGGTAGTTTATAAACAAAGTATTTAACTGAAGCTAGATTATAGGCTGAGAGATAGACTGAGCCTGTGGGCTTTTAAAACTTCAAATATTACCCCCCGCGAAACATCTACACCAATAAGAGCATTATTTCCTAATCCTCTGCAAACAGTTCATTAACTGGGGACCAAGCATGCAAACATATGAACTTATGTTGGCTCCTCTCATTCAAACCACCACACTTCTTGTATTTATCTGCCCACAATGCAGTACAACTTAAAATTGGCAGCAAGCAAATTTCTGGTAAATATACAAACTCATGGAGATTAAACAATTCATTACTTATTGTTGAATGGATCCAAAAAGAAATTGAAAAAGAAACTAAAATTTCCTGAAATTGAAAATGCAACACAACAAAACCTCTGAGATGTACTGAAAGACATTCTCAAAGGGAAATTTGTAACTCTAATTACCTACATTAAAAATAAGAAAAGACACATTTAAATGACTTAATAATGCAACTCAAAAATTTGGCAAAACAAGGATAAACCAAATCCAAACCCAGTTAATGTAAAGGAAAAATAGTAATAAACAGAGCAGAAATTGGTGAAATAGAAAGTCTGTCAGATCCCCCAAGAAATTCCTTTTCCTACATAAGGTCAGGAATTTAGACAAAAGCCAGCATTCCCTTCAGGGCTTGAAGAAAGTTCCTACTTCCTTCAATGGTAAAAGGTGCCTTTCTCCTTACCTCTGGCAAAAGCTACACTCTTCAGTTAGCATGGCAAGGGTTTTGCTAGTCTTTAGGCTCCCTCACACCCCACTCTAGCTCACAGGCTACCTTCCTTGCAAGCAGCCTTTCCACTCTAACCTAGGTGAAGCCTTGCCTCAATTCCTCCTCCTCACTTCTCTCTGCTTTCTCAGGGACAGCCTTGGCAGTTCGGAAAAAATTTACCTTATTCCCCCATGGTGAGGCTATTTTGGTTTCTTTACTGTGCCTACACACAGGAAAACAAAAACGCCTACAAGCCAATATTCCAGGTAAACATGTTCTCAGTAAAATATTTAAAAACAGAATATAAACATACATAAAAAACTTTATCAATTATGTTCAAGTTGGTTTTATCTCTGAAATGCAGAGTTTGTTGTAGTGTTGGGGGTCAAGATCCAAACACTCTCAGAGACAGCAGTGTAACAAAGCAAAGTCTATTAAAACCAGGACAATTTTCTTTCCTTGAGAGTAGAAGAAAACAGCCCTCAGCAGCAACGGGGGGGGGGGGGATTTTATATGGGTCCTTCATGACCTTGGCAAGCACAGAAAGCCTAATACAAAAGCAAACGTTTGGTGGTTAACATTCAGCACAAATACACTGTCAAATGTTCTTGATGTCATTGTGGTTGGCCAGTTTCAAAAAGTCCCATTTCTCAAGTCATGTTGACCTAGAGCTTAGAAGGTCTTTGTGGTCTGTTGATTTGAAAAACAGTGTGAGAAATAAGAACATAAATCTCACTTTACCTAAGAAATACAAAATATCAACATCATGGAAACAAGAAAAAGGCACAATGGCATATTAAAATCAATAATGAAAGCAGAAATTGAGGTGTCGGCCTCCAACAGAAATAGCTGAACATTTGCAAGTCAATAAATGTAATTGACCACATAAATAGGCTTATAGCCGTTTATTATTTGTGTTTTAATAAAGCATGCCTGAGGATCAGAGGACAAAGCAGCCATACAAGTCAGTCATACAAGCCAGGGAGTGGTGGCACACACCTTTAATCCCAGCACCCGGGGAGACAGGGAGGCAGAGGTAGAGGGATCTCTGTTCGTTCAAGGCCATCCTGGGCTACCCAGATTGAATCTGTCTAAAACAGAAACAGAGCTCACACGGAGGTAATCCCAGCACTTGCAATCACAAGCCTTTAATTCCAGCACTAGGGAGACGGAAATAGGAGTGATATGATTGTACAGAGAGAGGAATATAAGGGAAAAGAGATAGGAACTCAGTGGAGTGTGGGGTGTGGGGTGTGGAGTTTTCAGGATTTGTGGAGACGGGATCTTGCCCATTTTCACTCTGAGGTAGAACTAAAAGCCAGTGACTGACTGCTTTGTTTTTCTGATTTTCAGCTTGAACCCAGGATCTGCATCTCGGTTTTTATTGTTTGTGCTACATAGACTTAAAGACAAAAATTACATGATCACCTCAAGAACTACAGGAAAAGCCTTTGACAAAAAAAATCTCTCATTTATTTATTGTAGTAATAGGAGCCGTGGGCTGCTTCCCACCACCCGGCAGCCATCACGGCTAGCTTTGCCCAAAATAATTACACGGACACTGTATTC
>NC_022026.1:7135026-7151761 GCF_000317375.1 Microtus ochrogaster | reverse complement strand
ATCCCAGCACTTGCAATCACAAGCCTTTAATTCCAGCACTAGGGAGACGGAAATAGGAGTGATATGATTGTACAGAGAGAGGAATATAAGGGAAAGGAGATAGGAACTCAGTGGAGTGTGGGGTGTGGAGTTTTCAGGATTTGTGGAGACGGGATCTTGCCCATTTTCACTCTGAGGTAGAACTTAAAGCCAGTGACTAACTGCTTTGTTTTTCTGATTTTCAGCTTGAACCCAGGATCTGCGTCTCGGTTTTTATTGTTTGTGCTACATAGACTTAAAGACAAAAATACATGATCACCTCAAGAACTACAGTAAAAGCCTTTGACAAAAAAAAAAAAAATCTCTCATTTGTTTATGATACATCCTAGTGATAGAAAGAATATAGCTCAACATAATAAAAATTCACATCCGACATCATCCAAAATGGAGAAACCCTTGAAGCAATCACCCTTAAGTCAGGAATGAGACCAGGATTATACTATTCCCACTCTTTTTCAATATCGTGCTAGAAGTACCAGCTGGAAAAATAAGGCAAGAGAAGGAAATTAAGTGGATACAAATAGGGAAAGGAGACATTTTTATAGAAATCTCAATTTGCAGATGGTATGATACGTACATTAGAGATCCCAAAAATTCTATGAGAAAATGTCTATAAATAATAAACAAATTCAGAAATAAGGCAGGATACAGCATCAGCAAGCAAAAATCAATAACTTCTGTATATCAATAACAAACAAACAAAGGAGGGACTCATGGACACATTCACAATCACAAATATCCTTAAATAAAATAAAACATCTAGAAATAAACCTAACCTAGGAAGTGAAGGACTTCTACAATAAGACTAGAAACCCTTGAAGAAAGAGAAATTATTGATTCCACCATGTGAGACTAAGACCACTACCACAATATACAAGTCAACTTCGAAGCAAGCTTTATTAAATACTAATTAGGATGATGGAAACTAGCCAGGTCCATACCCAGGATTCCTAGAGATTGGTTGCAAAGTATGTTAGTCTGGTGCTTATGAGACAAAATCCACAAGGTTATGTACTTCCCACCTTCTTCCAACTGGGGGGCAAGAATACATTCTAACAGATTTTCTGCCTATGTAGCTCCCACCTTCTCGTGATCAAGTATATCCTAAATAATTGAGGCAACCAAGATTGAGTATAAAAATAAAAAATACATGACTTGTTATTTTACATGAACAATACCCCAAGCATCCTAGGAAGTTATCTGTCCTTGGGCAAGTGAGGCTTAAAGGTTAGAGGCATTTTTGTTTTATAGATCTCTTAAGCACAGTAATTTAAACTTAAAGCATAAATTTAGCCCTCAGTTCCTCCTTGATGTGCATCTTGAGTCAAATCCTTGACTCTGTGGTAAATGCCAGTTTATATTGAGATCTAATAACATCAGCTTAATGGTATCCAGATGGGAATTTATGTATCTACTTAAGGCATTAATGATGCAAGGGCCAATAGTAATTAATAGAAGCAGAAAGGCCAAAGATTGAATGAGGCTGACTTCAGAAATACTATGAGAATGTGTACTAGTCACTTATTTCATCAAGGTACTCTTTTTCCTGCAATATTTTTTGAGTACAGCCAAATTATCTCTAAAGATTAACGCATGATTTTGTATAGAAACACCAATTTTCTTTACTAGCCACATAATATCCTCCTTGCTCTACATAAAGCAGGTCAAGTGTTCTATCATATTGTAGAACTACCTTTTGATGAATCTACCCATTGATAGATTTGGGTCTATTTGATTTTAATATGTTCCTTTCCTGATATGTCAATGGGCACTATAAGTAGCCATTTTGTCCCCTGTGCTAGAAAGTTTCCTTCGTACCTAATATCTAAGCCTGTTGAGAAGAAAAGCTGACATATGATCTTCTGTACCTACTTCATACTGAAATTAGATCATTATTTTCAGGGCCCACAACGGCTGAAATGTTAGTCAAAGGCTCAGAGGGGATTCAGGCAATGGGACTTTCATTAGAAGCATCTGGCTAGCTGATCCAGCTGAAGAGAAGACGATCAATCACATTTACTGGACTGGTTCATATCAAGTTTCAGCAAATCAAGGGTTTTCAGCCATTTGGAGAAGTTTGTAGTTCACAGCTGGATCCCAGATGATACTATCCACCAAATGGAAATTTGGTGAGAAAGGTAAAGACTAGGGACAGAAGTTAAAGTTCTGACACGTAAAGGAAAAAAAAATTGTATTTGGAAATTTCAGGCCTGTATTTCTGGTAGTTAGGGTAAGGGAGGAGTTAAGACAAAGGAAGAGAGAGAGACAGTGATCATACATTCACGAATAGGCAAGTGGGGAAATTTATCTGGAGTCTATTGGACATCTGAAAGGTAGTTCTAAATCTTATGGTTCCCTAAATTCTCTAAAGCTTACATGATTTATTTAGTTTACAAAAAGTGATAGAAGTTTTAGATATATTATCCTTTGAGCCATAGCAAGTGATATGGCTTTGGGAGGGGGAAGAGAGAAGGGAGAAGGAAAAGGGAAGGAGAACATGAAGGAAGAAGATGATGAGATGGGGCAAGGACAGAGAGGGAGAGCAAAAAGATATCTTGATTGATAGAACGATTATGGGGCTAGCAAGAAACCTGACCCTAGGGAAATTCCCAGGAATCCACAAGGATGACCCCAGCTAAGACGCTAAGCAGTAGTGGAGAGGGTACCTGAACTGGCCTTCCCCATAATCAGATTGATGACTACCTTAATTGTTATCACAGAAACTTCATCCAGCAACTGATGGAAACAGATGCAGAGATCCACAGTGGAACACTGGACTGTGAACTCCCAGAGTCCAGTCGAAGAGAGGGAGGAGTAATAACTATGAACAAAGAGATCAAGACTATGATAGGGATAACTACACAAACAGTTGAACTGAGCTAGTGGGAGCTCACTAACTCCAGAATGACAGTGGCAGAACCTGTATAGCCCCAAACTGGACCCTCTGAATGTGGGTAACAGTTGTGTGGTTGGGGCAGTTTGTGGGGCCACTGGCAGTGAGGCTAGGATTTATCCCTAGTGCAGAAACTGGCTTTTTGGAGCCCATTATCTTTAGAGGGATACCTTCCTCAGCCTAGATATGGGGGGCACCTTGGTCCAGCCTCAAAGTGATGTGTCAGACTTTGTTGATTCGCTATGGAAAGCCTTACCCTCTCTGAGGAGTAAATTGGGGGTGGATTGGGTAGAAGGTAAACATAGTGGGAGGAGAGGAGAGAGAGAGAACTAGGATTGATATATAAAATGAAAAAAAGAATGTTTAAAAAATTAAAATTTTTAAAGATAAGTAAATAAATTTTTAAAAATAAAAAATAAATCTTTTTTTCTCTGTCCAGAAGGCTGGATATATATGGATCTATATAGATTGGACAGAGATGTTTTTAGCCCAAATGAGACTCAGCTTTAAGTCTATACTTAGAAGACAAGCAAAGGACAAGAAGAACTTCATGAAACTAAAAAGCTTTTGCGCAGCTAAATATACAACCAACAATATAAATAATTAGCTCAGTGAATGGGAAAGAATCTTTGCCAGCTACGTATCTGAGAGTGGATTAATATAAAAAATATATAAAGAACTCAAAAATCAATTAAAATCCAAAAATTGGCATGGGACCTAAATAGAGTGTTTTCAAAAGAAAAAATATTTAAATTATGAAAATGTAAATCAAAAAACTTTGAGATTTCATCTTACTCCAGTCAGAATGGAAAAGGTAATAGATTAACATACAACCAGTGCTAAAGAGAATACTGGCCAAAGGGAACCCTAATTCACTATTGGTAGGATTATAAATCAGTGAGGAGAATTCTCAAAAAGATAAAAAGTCTACCATATGACCAAACTATACCATTCCTTGGCATATGTCCCAAAGACTCAACATTCTATTCCACATATACTTGTTTAGTAATACCCATTGCTATTCTACCATAATAGCTACGAAAAGGAAAAAATCTAAATGTCCTTCAACTGATGAATGGATAACAGAAATGTGGCACATATACACAAATGGATATTATTCAGGTGTAAGAAAAGGAAAAAAAGAAGAAGTCATAAATATTGCAGATAAATGAGTAGAACTAGAAAAGATCACATTAAATGAGAGAGACCAGATGTTGAGTAGGATTTTCAAACTTGTAATCCAACCCCCAGTGACACACTTCCTCCAAGAGGCCATACCTATTCCAGTAAGGACATACTTCTCAATCCCTCCCAACCAGTATTATTAACTGGGTACCAAGTATTCAAACTTATGAACCTATGGTGGTCATTCTCATTAAAAAAAAAAACAAAAACACGATATCCTTCATTTGTTGAGGTTTGTTACATCCAGTTCTACTATTTCTAGAAATTTTATCATAAAGGCATAATGGATTTTTTTTCAAAAGACATTTTCTGCATCTCTTTTTTGTGTTTTATTCTTTTTTATTAAAATTTTTTATTAAAAATTTCTGCCTCCTCCCTGCCTCCCTTTTCCCTCCCCCTCCCTCCACTCCCCATGTTCCACTTCCCTCCCCCTCCCTCTCTAGTCCAAAGAGCAGTCAGGGTTCCCTGCCCTGTGGGCAGTCCAAGGTCCTTCTGCATCTCTTGAAATGAATATGAAACTTCTTTTGCCATTAAGTCCAATGGTGCGGGACGTCCACTCTTTCTATGTATTGCTTTATTAGTTAATGAATAAAGAAACTGCCTTGGCCTGTTTATAGGGCAGAACTTAGGTAGGCAGGGAAAACTGGACTGAATGCTGGAAGAAGGAAGGCAGAGTCAGAGAGATGCCATGGATCCACCACTGGAAATAGAGATGTTGAAATCTTACTGGTAGGCCATAACCTTGTGATGATGCACAGATTAATGGAGATGGGTTAAATTAAGATGTAAGAGTTCACCAATAATAAGCTAGAGCTAATGGGGCACGCAGTGATTTAATTAATACAGTTTCTGTGTGACTATTTCAGGGCTAAGCTAGCCTGGCGGCCAAGAAGAGCAAGCGGCTCCCTGCAAAAAATTGGCTTTAACACGGTGGAATAAATCCATGTAAAACCTGAGTGGACTTGAAAAGAAATTCTAGACACAAAAATCAAAGTTTAGCCACTTTTTTTCATCTGGCAGCTTTCCACAGCTCAATTAAGAGAGGTTTTCCTGATTCAGACATTGGGGGGAGCTGCGTGGTTTTGAAACGTGGCTTGCTGGACCATGCTGCCAACACAAACCCCGGCTATGGAGCATCTGAATGGCATTTGTAGGCTCAGGTGTTTGTGTGCCCACTCTTGGTCTAGAGGAAAGTAGCTAAGACCATGGCTCAGCGCTCCCCACTTGGGCAGGAAGTGGGATCAGGTCTACAAGGTGTGTACAAGCAGAAGAGCATAGAGGAATCCTGCCACTATACACAGAGATATTTCCAGGTCACACAGTGTGCTTCATGGAAGATTTAGCTATTTCTCAGATAAAAATGGGTTTATGTGCTACAAACTCATTCTCAGAGTTAAAGTGCTGAGTGAGGCTCCTACCAGACCTGGCAGTAATGATATGTGCACCATTACTGAAAGTGGAGAGAGGTGGAGTCAGCATTCAGAGCAGCTACAACCAAGCTGCTTACCATTTTAAAAGCTCTTTGAGACAGTAAAGAATTAGAGAAAATGCAATAAGGACAGATTCAGACATAAAAGAAAATTACAGAGTCTGGATTATGTATATTATTGTGTTGCCTTTTTTTTTTACTGTGAATGAGCTAAGTACAGAGAGGCTTATTGTATGGGCTGCTAAGCTAAACCACCATGTATATTATAAAGGTATCATGATTTCCAAAATTGGGTCTAAGAATATGTTGCTTTGGAAAAGAGGTTCTTCTTTCCACAGAAGATGAGAATCTGTGGATTGCTTCCAGATCAATATTGTTTGATGGAACAAAATTCCCCAAAAGATTGCTGACAACACACCCAAAAAGACTTTACCCAATAAACAGGAGGAAGCAGTTTGGAGAAAACAATGCCCAAATTCCCAAAACGGTTATGTATGGACTTAGGTTTATTAATACAAATTTAAGGTCAATTTTGTTATATGTGTATGTATCTCTGATATTGATTAAGGTATTGTGTTTGTGTAGCTCATTTTAAAATGTAATGTATAATTAAGAAATATAAGTTAATAGATATTCATCTATAATAGTCAAGCTTATAGTCATGTTAGTTAGATTTTATAGATGTACAAAGATATATTTCAGTTAAATAGTTATTCTTCAAATCTTTCAAAGACCTTCAAAATATGGCATTTAAAATGTTTTAATAACTTAGGACTTGTCATTAAAATGAGACACATCTGTGTAACATGAGGGGCTTGTTGGGGTTTCTGTTCCACCCGGTACCCCATAGCCGGCAAGCCCCCCCCCCAAAATCACACAGAGATCTCTATAAGTTATAAAGCTGATTGGCCCATTAGCTCAGGCGACATATTAGCTCTTGTAGCTTATATTAACCCATTATTCTGATTTATGTTAGCCATTTGGCTCAGTACCTTTTTCAGCTGGCAGCTCACATCCTGCTGCTTCAGTGGTCTGGGCAGGAGTGGGCAGGAGTGGGTAGGAGTGGGAGGAATCAACTTCCTCCTTCCCAGAATTCTCCTGTTTTCCTTGTATCATTTCTACTTCCTGTCTGGTTTTCCCACCTATATTTCCTGCCTGGACAATCAGCGTTTATTTAAAACATGATTGACAGAATACAGACAATTCTCCCACACCACATCTGCTCCTGGCAGCACCAATTATTTTAAGAGGAAGATGGGCATCAAGGGGGCTCCTTAGCCATTTCAGCAAAAAACTGCTCTTGCCAGGGCTGCTTAACTATACATGCACTACCCACAGAGAAATGGCTGATGAACTTGCCTAAAGGTGAGATGGTCCTTTAGGGTTCTTGCTTCATGAAAGAGTCTGACAGACATTCTGCAGGATACAGAAGAAAGTGACTGGCAAACTTCCAACATAGATAGACCTGTCTTTGAAATTTCCTGCTACATGGAAAAGTCTGCTGGATACTATGGGCCTGTAGCCTGAAAATGGATGCCTCAATGGTACAGAAGAACTTTGGGTGACTGGCCAGGTAGCGAGATGTCTCTGTCAATTCTAGAGTTTTGGAAGTTGCTTACAATGTAGTTTCTGTTTCCTTATGTAATAGTATATCCTTCTGGAGTCTTTGATGGAGTTGAAGAATTTATAGTTATAGTTTTCTTTAGTTATGATAAAAGATAAAGTAGATATAAATATTGTAACTATAATTCCACCTTGATACCTGTTTTGTTATATGTAATTTTACTGTGTTAAAAATAAAGCCTTCCTTTTTGTTTGAACAGAAAAGGGAAAATGGTGTGGGAAGTCCTTCTGTCTATATGTTGCTTTTATTAGTTAATGAATAAAGAAACTGCTTTGGCCTATTGATAGGGCAGAACTTAGGTAGGTGGGGGTAAAACTCGATTGAGTGCTAGCAGAAGGAAGGCAGAGAGAGAGATGCCATAGATCTGCCACCAGAGATAGACTACTAAAATTTTGCTGGTAGGCCACGACATCATGGTGATGTAAAGATTAAAGGAGATGGGTTAAATTAAGATATAAGAGTTAGCCAATAAGAAGTTAGAGCTAATGGGCCAAGCAGTGATTTAATTAATATAGTTTCTGTCTGATTATTTCAGAGCTAAGCTAGCCAGGTGGCCAGGAAGAACAAATGGCTCTCTGCAACAAAGTCCATTTCTCTGATTTATTATATTTATTGATTTTAATATGTTGAAATGACCTTACATTTTATTATAAAATAGATAAAATCATGAGTATTTGTAACTATAGCCATCTGATATTTGACAGTTTGACAGAGATGACACATGCTAGAGAAAAGACAGCATCTTCAACAAATACTGCTGGGAAAACTGGACCTCCACATTTAGAAAAACAAATTTGACTAATATCCATCACTGTGCATAGTAAATATAATTGTATGTGTTATATATATATATATATATATATATATATATATATATATATATATATCATGTTATAAGGTATATATCTTAAAAAAAGTACTTGGACAGGATAGTCCAAGAGATTTTCCCAAATCCATGTAGACTATCAATATAGCCATTGGCTGCCTCCCGAGGACTAAAGGTATGCCCACATTGGTAAAGGTACTAGTAGCATGCTTAGGACACTGGGCTTCGATGACTCAAACTGCATCTGACATGCAATATGCTTTTTCTGTGGTTCCAGAAAATATTATGAAAAATGCCAAGGGAGGGAAGCAATTTAACAGTCCTGCCCAGCAACAACACCTGTAGATCATAAGAATGACAAACATGGCATGATATTCATAAAATTTCAATAAGTGGCACTCACATATCACTGGTAACCAATAACTCCCTAATTCAATTTATGACCCACTCAATAGAAAAGAAAATTATACGTGGTTCTAACCAGTTTCTGAGGCTGGTGAGGTCATGAACCTTAGAAAAGAATCTACTACTGACTCTTTTCTAGGCCAGTATAATTCATTAATATAATCTAAATCTTATCCTTATGACCATAAATAATTGTACATATTATTTTTCATCAAAGAATACTGTCTTTACAATAAGTGGAGGTCATTACCTCAAAACTTGAAATGATGAAAAGATCAGAGGATTTGGGGAGCCCAGTCTCCCCAAATACATCTATATCACAACTCCTGAATCTATGACTCAGCAAACATTGTAGAAAAGGGAGCAGAAGGATTGTAAGAGCCAGAAAACCAGGAAGACTACTGTGAAACAATCTCTCCTGAGTGGCTGCATAAGCATGATGGAGACAATGGCAATATCAATGGTCATGTTAGCATGGAAGAGGGAAAATATTGCAGGGTACCATCACTAGACAAAGAACTACAGGCAATAATGGCTACTGATAGAGGGTTAATCATCCTCCCCCATGAATAAATCTACTAATTAGTTATTCAGTATAGAGTGGCAATCCCTAAAACTACTATACATACAAACAACAAAAAACAGACTCAGCAAGTTGCATTTATATGTGTTTATACATACACATGCATATTTATGCAATGATAAGAAGCAAAAGAAAATATGTTACCAATTTCAGTCAGGCAAGCATAGAAGGAGTTGGAGAGATGGTTTCTGGGAGGACCAGGAAAGAAGAAAGAGGGGGAGAGGGAAAGTGATGTGATTCTATTTTATTAAAAATATGCAGAAAAAAATTGATATTTGCAGAATTGATAGGCACTGTACATTTTCAGCCAAATTCCTGAGATAAAATGATGAACACATTACCAGTATAATTTCCCTTCTGATTGTCTTGAATTGATTAGCCTTATCATATTGGAGTTCTTCAACCAGTTCTGCATTCACCTAAAATGTCACCCACAAGGTTTAAACTCCAGATCTCCAGATGTTCAAAAGAAAATATTAACATGTATCAATTACTAGATACTGTTCCATAGTCTTTAGATAAGGTTTTAAATATATTTAATTTATAAAAATGTTATACCTTCATAAAAATAGGTGCCACTTTTATTCTATTTTATAGATCAGAAAAATGAAGTACTTAAAGGCCCATTGTGTGACTATACAACTCTTAAGTGGTAGAGCAATAATTTTAAACTTACAGGTCTGGTTCTTAAAGACCACAATCAGTATCTATTCTATCCCTTTGCTTATTGTTGGAGAAATAAAACAATTAAAATCAATTAACTTGATATATGTAATCCTTGATGTGTCCTTACTGGAGCCCTGGGGACCAATACTAGATTTTCTTAGTACCTGTCATTTATTTCTCTATGAATTGTCTAAAAATTCCACAAAAATTTAGGTAGAAATCAATGACCTATCATTTCTGGAATCAGGCAACTCCTTCTTTAAAAATGAAATTATCAGTGCTGTGTAATTATATTGAGAGAACTTCCATAATTATATTAATATGATATTTTATGACCTATGACTAAGCAGAATGCTTGTATATAATAATTAAAAGTCAACTTCTAGAATTTGACAAATATTTAATAAGTATCCTTGGCAGAAAGGCAGAAATCCTAACTAAAAATCTCAAAAAAGGCTCTAGAAACCCATTCACCAGGAGAGAAAAATGAAGCAGAAGAAAGTTTATATTCAAAGCAGACACTTGTAATTCTCACATCGGACCACGCATCTGTCTAGCCACCTTCTGTTCACAAGATGAAATTAAAACTGTTGGTGTGCCAACTTGCTATTCCTGTTAGCTAAAGTCTCCTATTTTCCCACAGGTAGAGATGTTCTGAAGGGCTATTTCATTTCCCTGACATTTCAAGCAAGTTGAGCAACCCTTCTGATTTATTTCCTTGTACCTATTATGGTCTGTTATAATTTTATCTCCAGAGAAAGCTATTCATTTCTATTTCTTTTTATTGTTATGGTATTTTGCTAAGTTTCCATGGAGTAAGTTTATGTGAATACATGATTAGGTGGGAGATGGGAGAAGATAAAAAAGGAAATAAATAGCTAACTTGGCTTTCTGGATATGAACCATAGAATATTTTTGGTCAAAACTGTTCATATCTGTGTTAGTAATAATTTTTGTGATCATTATCAGCTTTACAAGTTTAAAATATAAATTTTGGAAAATGTAGATTATTATTTTTTTATCCTGTATACAAAAAGGTATGCATTCTTATTTTACTTTTAGTTACATAATAGGATGAAAGGTACACTCAAAAATTATGGGACATATATTTACAAAATATATAATACTCCTAATTTAATAGGTTTAATACTTTCAATTATTTATAGTTTTAAAAAATTTATTGTTGCAAAATAAGCAAATGTTTACTAAGCACTCATTGGTCTTCAGGCATTATTACAAAATTCTAAAGAGATAATAATGAATGAGGCAGATATGACTCCTGCCATTATAAACCTAATAATCTTCTGAGTTAAAGATACAGAAAATATATAATTTAATTACTAAATAGCCAATAATTTTAAGTAGTAATAAATGATTTGAATGAAAAAAAGCAGTTCCTGAGATTGAGCATGCCAGGGGAAAGAGCTGGAACCACTTGCAGTAGAGTCATCAGAAAAGGCCTTTTCAAGGCAGTTATCTATAACGTGGAACTTATAGACTGCTTCATTACAATAGCAAGGCATAGTTAGGCATAAAAATTATGGGATGCTGTGAATGTCTGTAGACAAGGAAGAATTTATTATGTTCAAGGGAAAACATGAGATCCAATATGGCTGACGTAGGATATTATAATAAGAATGATGCTGAAAAGAAAGGGAGGGGCCAGCTCATGTAGGAATTTGTAAGAACTAGAAAAAATAAATCATTTAGAGCAGAAAAATGGCTTAACTTCTCTTACATAGAAAATTTGAAATGTCACACCTTAAAGAATTCTACTTAGTACTTTTTTCCAGTAGCTTCCAAGCACATTTTATTACCAAAGGTGATTATCCCTATAGTACACATAGCAACATCTTTGATATTAGCATCCTATAACATACCAGTTTAGAAAATACTGGTTGAAATAAATCTGTGTGTAAAATATCCATTACGCAGGAATAGAAGAAGTTTGCAAATGTTGTGAAACTACAGATAAATAGAAATGGATAAAGGCAGCACCACAAGTCTTTGCCCTATCTCTTAGACAAAGTTGTTTATTAGACCACCAGGTTGGATTGAGTTTAAAAAAAAGGAATTAACATATAAAATAACTCTGTTTTGTTTCTGCTCTGAAGCACAGCTATTAGCTGTCAAGATTTTTTTTTATATCTAGGTTTCTCATTATTTGCTCAATGAGAGACCTGGCAGAAAAGTAAAAGTGATTGAACCAAGCATTCCATAGCAATGCCATTCACTCCACTTGAAAGAATGAATGAAGGCTTGGTATAACTGAGTACTAAAATATGTGGATCTGAAGTCAGAATTGGGTTCTAGGTTCCACTTTCAGTTTATTACTAGTTTTCATTAGACAGTATGGCTGTAGGAGCTCAAACTACTAGGACAGATGGAAAAAGAAAATTGTAGGTGGGGATTTTATCAGGACCACCAGCTCCCCAATAACCACACAGACACTTAATATTAATTATAGATGCTTAGCCAATAGCTTAATCTTATTGATAACTAGCTCTTATATCAGAAATTAACCCATTTTATCTATACTATAACACATGGCAGTACATATTTTTAGTAAGTTTTTTTTATTGATTTTTATTGAGTTCTACATTTTTTTCTGCTCTACTCCCTGCCTCTCTCCTCTCCCCTTCAACCCTCTCCCAAGGTCCCCATGCTCCCAATTTACTCAGGAGATCTTGTCTTTTTACTCTCCATGTAGATTAGTTGTATGCAAGTCTATCTTAATATCCTCATTGTTGTCTAAGTTCTCTGGGATTGTTTGTTGTAGGCTGATTTTGTTTTATGTTTAAAAACCACTTACGAGTGAGTACATGTGATAATTGTATTTCTGTATCTGGGTTAACTCACCCAAAATACTGTTTTCTAGCTTGATCCATTTTCCTGCAAAATTCAAGATGTCATTATTTTTTCTGCTTTGTAGTATTCCATTGTGTAAATGTACTACATTTTCCTTATCCTTATCTTTGGTTGAGGGGCATTTAGGTTGTTTCCAGGTTCTGGCTATGACAAACAATGCTGTTATGAACATAGTTGAGCACATGTCCTTGTGGCACTATTGAGCACCCTTTGGATATGTACCCAAAAGTGGTATTACTGAGTCTTGAGGAAGGTTGTTTCCTAACTTTCTGAGAAATCGCCACACTGACATCCAAAGGGGCTATACCAGCTTGCACTCCCACCAGCAATGCAGAAGTGTTCCCTTTTCTCCATCAGTGTTTTTGATCTTGGCCATTGTTACAGGTGTAAGATGGAATCTCAAAGTTGTTTTGATTTGCATTTCTCTGATGTCTAAGGATGTTGAAAATTTCCTTAAATGTCTTTCAGCCATTTTAGATTACTCTGTTGAGAGTTCTTTATTTAGGCCTGTACTCCATTTTTTATTGTATTATTTGTTCTTTTGATGACCAATTTCTTGAGTTCATTGTATATTTTGGAGATCAGACCTCTGTCTGATGTGGGGTGAGTGAAGATCTTTTCCCATTCTGTACAGTGTCATTTTGACTTGTTGACCATGTCCTTTGCTTTACAGAAACTTTTCATCTTCAGGGGGTCCCATTTATTGTTTCTCTCAGTGTCTGTGCTGCTGTGGTTATATATTTAGGAAGTGGTCTCCTGTGCCAATGTGTTCAAGTGTACTTTCCATTTTCTCTTCTATAAATTCAGTGTGGCTGGCTTGATTTTGATGTTTTTGATCCATTGCCAAACTCTTTTTATGAGGCTACAATTACCCTGATCCCCAAACTACAGAAAGATATTACTAAGAATGAGAATTATAGACCAGTCTCACTCATGAACATTGATGCAAAAATATTAAATAAAATAGCGGCAAATCAAATCCAAGAATACATGAGAATCATCACCCACCATGATCAAGTCAGCTTCATCCCAGAGATGCAGTTCAATATATGAAAATCTGTCAACATAATCCACCATGCAAACAAACTGAAAAATAAAAAACCACATTATCATCTCATTAGATGCTGAAAAAGCTTTTGACAAAATACAACATCTCTTCATGTTAAAGGTCTTGGAGAGAGCAGGGATACAAGGAACATATCTAAACATAATAAAGGCAATATACAGCAATCCAACAGCCAACGTCAAACTAAATGGAGAGAAACTCCCAGCAATTCCACTGAAATCAGGAACAAGACAAGGTTGTTCACTCTCTCCATATCTATTCAATATAGAGGTCCTAGCTAGGGCAATAAGACACCAAACAGAGATAAAGAGGATGAAAATCAGAAAAGAAGTCAAACTCTCACTATTTGATGATGATATGATAGTTTACATAAGCAATCTCAAAAATTCTACCAAGAAACTTCTATGACTCATAAACACTTTCAGTAATGTAGAGGATATAAGATTAACTCAAAAAAATCAGTAGCCCTCCTGTACACAGATGATAAAAGGGCTGGGAAAGAGATCAGAAAAACAACACCCTTCAAAATAGCCACAAATAACATACCCTATCGGAGTATCTCTAACCAAACAAGTGGAAGACTTATATGACAAGAACTTTAAATCTTTGAAGAAAGAAATTGAAGAAGACACCAGGAAATGGAAAGCTCTCCCATGCTCTTGGGTAGGCAGAATTAACATAGTAAAAATGGTAATCTTCCCAAAAACAATCTACACATTCAATGCAATGCCCAGCAAAATTCTTCACAAACCTCGAAAAAATGGTACTTAACTTCATATGCAAAAGCAAAAAACCCAGGATAGCCAAACCAATCATGTACCATAAAAGAACTTCTGGAGGCATCACAATCCCTGACTTCGTGCTCTACTACAGAACTTCACTATTGAAAACAGTTTGGTATTGGCATAAGAACAGACAGGAGGACCGATCGAACTGAATCAAAGACGCGGGTATTAATCCACACATTTTCTTTTGACAAAGAAGCAAAAAATATCAAATGGAAAAAAGAAAGCATATTTAACAAATGCTGGCACAACTGGATATCAACATGTAGAAGAAATGAAAATAGACCCATATCTATCACCATGCACAAAACTCAAGTCCAAATGGACCGAAGACCTCAATTTTAGCACTTAATGTTTATCCTGCTTCCTCTGCATCTTGCTGGCAACCCCAAGTGACTTTGCCCTTCTTTCCAGCATCCTCTCAGTTTGGTTCTCCTCCCTATCCTCTTTCTATTGGCCAGTCAGCTCTTTATTGACAATGAGATCAATACATCTTCACAGTATACAAAAAATAATTATCCCACAGCAGAAAATACTTCGAATGTCTCTGGATTTGGGAGTGGGAAGAGGAAGAATAAGAGAATTTTTAAAGTTTGTAAAAGGAAATCATACAGAAAAAAAATGATTCATGAAAAAGAATTGAGTCGGAATAGCTCAGAGGTAGAGCACATGACTAACAAACATTATATCCCCTGCACCAC
This sequence comes from Microtus ochrogaster, assembly GCF_000317375.1. NCBI lineage: Eukaryota > Metazoa > Chordata > Mammalia > Rodentia > Cricetidae > Microtus > Microtus ochrogaster. The sequence goes on along the minus strand of NC_022026.1, from coordinate 7,136,691 downwards.
ACAAGCAAAACCTGAGGTGAGACTTTATGACAACCTATTCCTTGTCTTATTATCACACAAATGAGATTAGAGTCATATTAAATAGTCACCAATGGCATCTCCTTAAGAAACTGACAGCTACACAGAGTATGTACCTTCACCTTGGATCTACAGTTTGAGAGTTTCTCTTAGCCATTCTTGACCCTTTTTCTATTTTTGGCCAGCATCGCTTGTCTATGGCAATGGTATCCATGTGTATACCATTTACTATAAAAAAAACTTTACTTTATTGCTTCTAAACTGCTACTCCTAGTTCCAAGTAATAGTACTTGCCTCTGATGGGGTTTAAGTGCTGTAATGATATCCCAAAGTAATCCAATGACAAGTGAAAATCCACTTTTTTCTCTTGATAATTATGGCTACTGCAACTGCATTTGATCCTTAAGGGATTACAGGTTATATGGGATACTATATATTTTCATGGATTGTTCTAACCTGCCTTGAAAACTGAAAACATCCAATTAATACTTATATTAGGTAATGTTTTTGCTTTTAGAAAATCATTACAATCTAAGTGTGCTATATCTAAAACTAAAAGCAGTCACTTAACATTTTAGTTCATTATTTTTCCACATTAGATTCTATGGACTTCAGATCATGTCAGTTTGGATTTGATAAACATATATTGGGAAAGTTCCAAATGATGAATGACCTGTTGCCTGATGTGAAATACCACAAAAAGAGCTGACTCTATAGTGACTTTATACATGCGTTCAGGAAACAAGATATGAAGACAGACATCGAGCAATTTAATTTCAACAAAATTAAAGTTATTGTCTCCAATACCATAGTACTTTTTGTTGTTTTGTTGTCTCATGGTGGCTTGTCTATGATTTAGGTAAAGAAAAAATATCAACTTGAAGCTTTTTTAACTACCATCACAAACAACTGATTGAAATGATTAATGGATGATAAAGAATGAAAAATAACATTTTATTGGGCTGGTTGTTGTTTTTCTGGAACTTTATTTGGCCTTTGAGTGTTTTCCAGTCAATCATCTTTATGTGGAGATTTTAAGTGACTCCATAAAGGCCTTTGTTTGGCCTCTTTGACTCCATCTTACCTGAGTCTGTCAGTAGAATACCAATGAATCATTTCATCTAAGACTTACAGCTTGTTAATAACACTCACCTACTACAAACTGAGTCGAAAAGAATAGAGAATGAGAATGTTTGCCATAGTCTGATATGTTTGAATATTTGATCCCCACTTGGTGGGGCTATTTGAAAGGGAATAGAAGGTGTGCTCTTGTTGGACAGGGGTGTGAAACTTTTGGTGGTATTTGAGGTTTCAAAAACTCATGTTATTTCCAGATTGCCCTCTGACTCTCTCTGTCTCTCTGTCTCTCTCTTTGTGTGTCTTTGATCATTTTTAAAATTTATTTATTTATTAAAAATTTCCACCTCCTCCCATTTCCCTCTCACTCCCCCCACTCCCCGTCCTGTTGCGGGAGGTCCTTCCGCTCCTCCAGCCTATAGCTGCTGAGATACCAGCCCATTGGGGCGTGGTCTCTCTCCCTTTAAAAAAGCAGCCACTTCCTTCTCTCGCTCTCTTCACTTCCTGCTCGGCTGGCGACTAGACTCCCTTCCTGGTTGTACAGAGGGCTGACGGTGATCTGTAAGTTTT
>NC_022026.1:7133660-7134926 GCF_000317375.1 Microtus ochrogaster | reverse complement strand
TATATACAGTAGAATCAAATCCCAGTGCCATTATCATTGGCTTCTCATTCCGCCCTCATTGTCAGCCACATTCAGAGAGTCCATTTTGATTTTTGATTTTTCATATATTTTGTATCAAGCACTAAACTTCCTGCCTCCTTACATTTGCTCCACAATCATGAACTCTAACCTTTTGTAACTGTGAGTTCCAAATAGACTCATTCTTCTATAAGTTGTCTTAGTCTTGGTATCATATCAAAACAACAACAAAACAACTAAGGAACTTAAGAAACTATGTTATCCATTAGGTTCTTACTGAATACTTATCATATGGGTCTTCAGGAGGCAGGCACAAAGAAAAATAAATCCCTATCCTTAAGAATATAATAACTCTCTCTTGTACTGTCTTTTTGTTAACAAACAAAACATAGACATATCTGTACAGAAGAAATTCAGCTCAGGAAATACCTCTATAAGGGATTAAATTAAAGATAAATATAGGAGGAACCAGGCCATTGTGGTTGGTGCTACCTTAGAGAAGGTGGTCCTCAATTGTATAATAAAGTTATCTGAGCAAATTATAAAGAGAAAACCAGTATACAACATTCCTCCATGGTATTTACTTCAGTTCCTGTCTCCAGGTTCCTTTCTTGAGTCTTGCCCTGATATCCTTCAGTGATAGATTCTAAGCTAAGAGCTGTAAGGTAAAATAAGCCATTTCAAACACAAGTTCCTTTGGTTATTTTATTTGATTAAAGCAATAAAATCTTAAGACACTCTTATATGCCATCCAATACTGATTTATCACATTCCCATCATCTACGGTGCCAGAAACTATGTTAGGTATTAGTCAGATGACATCTAAGACAGTTACACTCCCTGACCTTAGTGAACTTTTAATTTCACAGACATCTGTGCCTAATTTTGATGTGAGACATAGCTCATCTTGGTTCACTTGGTTTAAAGTGATAGCTATTTATTTGAATATTGGCTTACGTGTCCTTTATATAATGATTCAATAGAGTAGATGACATTTAATAGTGTCTTTAAAATATCACTAAAGAAGCATGAACAAGAAGAATTTTGGAAACAAACAACATTACAAGAGTGATGAATGAGTCTGAGATACATGTATAGTTAATTTTATAATTACAGTAGGATTCATAAGGTAAACAAAACAATCAAAGCTGGAAAATAAGATTAGAAGAACATCTTCTATAGTTAGAATCTAAAATGGGTTAACAGTTGGGTTTCCAGGATATTATTCTTGGAATGTAGTGTAATCTT
>NC_022026.1:7130910-7132422 GCF_000317375.1 Microtus ochrogaster | reverse complement strand
AACCTAGATGTCCTTCAATGGAAGAATGGATGAAGAAAGTGTGGAATATATACACATTAGAGTACTACTCAGCGGTAAAAAACAATGACTTCTCAAATTTTGCATGCAAATGGATGGAAATAGAAAATACTATCCTGAGTGAGGTAACCCAGACCCAAAAATATGCGGATGCTCTTAAAGAGGATTATATGGTTCCAGTTTCTTCATCATCTTTTTCTGGCCCTGAGATGAATAAGTTTTACTCTAGCCTAAGCACTCACTATGACAAGTTGTCTCAGCACAAGTATAAAGCAAACAAACAACCAATCATGTCCTGAAACCTTCAAAACTGTGAGCCAATAAGACCTGCAGAAGATTGGGCTTGTCAACATTCCATCATGGAAAAGTAGGGGGTTATGAGGTCATCCCTCCTCCCTTTGAGGCTATAGGCAGTTAAATGTTACTGGGGGGGATTCCCAAGGCCATACCTCTCCCTGAAAATCTATAGGTATTTAATGATGGTTGGTGAACATTTTCTTCACTAGCATAGCCACTGGTAAGTTGACCACACTTCTGTGAATTAACCCCTCACCCATGATCCTATAAATAATCCTAATTAAGCTCATTGTTGCAAAAAGAAGATATGATATCAAAGTAGAAGGGGAACTAGTTATGAATTGGAAAAGGATATGAGGGAGACAAGTGAGTAAAATATGGAGCGAATGTTATTGAAGTTCATTACGTATATGTATTATACACCATAATGAATCCATTATAATTAATATATTCTAATACATTTAAAAAACAGTGATTCAAAATAAATGCTTACTCTTTATTGACTAATTACTTCACATGTTGTTTTGTGAACTCAAATATGACTAAAGAAAAACAAAGAGAAACTTGAATCCTAGGCTGAATAATCTTCTCATAACTGAGCAAAAATGCTTCAATTATACAAGGTCATATCCATCATATAGATTTCAACTTTACTGAGCAAAGTTGATATAACTAAATGAAAACCCCTAAGAGATTAATATGGCATCCTGTAAACTGAATGACTATGATGTGAAGAAAGGCAAGAAGCAAAAAGATGTTAGAAGGTAATAATCCAGAGAAAAGATGATAAAGATCTGTACAACACGTCAGTAGGAGTAAAAGGAATGAGTGGTTCAAAAATAAAATCTATCTAATTTAGAAATGACTAATCTTAGGTAGGAGCAATCAGAGGGAGTGCCAAAGGTGGGGTAGAAGAAAGAATTAATTATATTTTGTGTATTAGTTAAGAATTAAGGATTTGTAGTTTTAATTCTAAGACATTTCTGCAAATCTTTTCCTTTCAGCAGTGTTAAAAATGAATCAAGAACTTAGCTAATCCAGAAATCAGTGCAAATGATTAGACTCAATTCATCATTTTCTCTGCTCATTAAGCAGCCACTACATCCTAAGCTTCCTCCAAAGTACTGGAAGATACAATAACAAAGAAAAATAGACAAAATTGCCGGGGAGGAAAGTGGGATCTTGGGGGTATGGTGG
>NC_022026.1:7119001-7130140 GCF_000317375.1 Microtus ochrogaster | reverse complement strand
ACTAGCTCTGTAGACCAGGCTGGTCTCGAACTCATAGAGATCTGCCTGCCTCTGCCTCCCGAGTGCTGGGATTAAAGGCGTGCGCCACCATCGCCCGGCTAGTATTTTAATTTTTTATGTGTGTCACAGTATAGCTCATAGCTGAGTGTTAAATATTACTGTGCCATGGCAGAGGTAGATCTCAACTGTCCTTGACACTTTAGTCATCAAAGGTTTAGTAGTGGGTTACTAGGTTTGTTGGGCTTGATTTAGGCATTCTCTGTTACATTCCCAAACCATAACATGACTTGGCACTCCCTAAATATGTACACTTATAATTTGTCAATATATAATGAAAAGAAATAAAGAGCAAGATTAGAAATACTACTTTGGTATTCAAAAATATAGAACAGGTCTTTAGACTCCACTTTTAAAAAAAAATAAAGAGAAGTAGTAGGCAAAGTTAGTATCTGGGAAAGAATTTTGTTCAAAAATGTTTTTGAATAATTTAGATTAAATTTAAGAACTATAGTTAGAAAACAAAATAACTCAATCTGTCCTTTTCTTATTAGCCTTCTACTGTGGACAATCTTGTAGTCATGGAGATGTTAATTCCTAAAACCAGCTTGAAACATATGCAAGTATTTTTTAAATCAAGCAAGTCTAAAACAACTCCCATCACAGAAACTAAAAGTCTGTATCTAATATAAAAATTAGTGAGACTATATAAACAATTCCTATTTTTATCATTGTCATCTGAAGCTCACTCATGTTTTTGTGTTCTGTTATATATCATTCGAATGTCAGTAAACAACTTCCTTTTTACATTTTATTATGCAGGATTATATAAGGTCATTTTCATGCAAGTATATAATATACTTTGAACATAATTCCCATACTCCCTACTACTTCCCGTTTTTCCTATTTCTCCTCCTGCTAGTTGCCTTTTCCTTAGACAGTTTCACTTCTACGTTTATTCCATGTGTACATACAGGATTTTATGTCACATGATAAATTATAGAACTTATAAAATGAACCAATAGTATTCTCGTTATAATTTTATTTTTATTATGAAGGTATCTGAAAAGAAATAGAATAAAATTGGACCACATAAACACCACACAATTTACTTTATGCTCCAAACTCTTAGAAATATTGTGGTATGGAAGTTCAATCATAATGACCTTGATGTTATCTAATATATCTTTCCGTGTCTGAAGTTGGGTAAATAGGTACTAAATAATACTCTATAAGACATTGTTAGAACACAGGCTCATTGACTCACATTTTATTTCCCTGTTGAAAACTTGCCTGCTTTTTTATTTAGAGACTAAATTATCTCTATTTTGAGACATGGCCTGGTAATGAGCTTTAAACCTAAAAGTCTTTCCTAATTGTGGCTTTGTCTTTTTTATAACTTGAGGTATCACTTACTCATATCCTACTGCCAAGCACACAACCTGCAAGATCATTCTTAGACATTACTGCTGATCTCTGATTATTATTACTATGACTTAGCTCTGTACTCTGATCTTTAGGCAAGCTTTATTTGTTAGATCACAAACAAAATACCGCTATAGTTATATGTATTCTATTTCAATTATCCCAGTTTATAAATACAAAATCTGTAGATCAAAGAGATTAAGTAATTTTCTTTGAGTCCAAATGAACCAAATGGGAGGAAAACTTGTATTTAATCACTGTCTACTAACTCAAAAATATATACTCTCTTTTTTATACCTATAACTACTTTCTCAATTTTACCCCTTCTAAATTACATCTCTTAATGATTCTATCAGTGAGGAACTTGAAGATTTAAACTCTAAGTTACTATTTGAAAGAAAACTTCTCTTTTATTTATATTAGTTATATTAATAAGTAACAGGCTCAGCTTCAAGGATAGTATACAAAATATAAACATATTATTCCCTTACTTGCCTGAAATAAATAAATATGATAGTCCCATGATCATTGAGGACTATCTACCTATTGCTCAGTAATTTTCTATTTCTTGCTTCCAAATTCCAGCCATCACGTGGGTAGGCCAATCTTTTTTCTTTGCTCTTATTCCTACTAGATAAGATTTTGACAACAGGCAGAACACCTGAAAGCAAATACTGTAACTTTTACGAAATATTTTTTCATTTAAGGATTTCTTGATGCTAAGTAGAGTCTTAATTAAAATCCAAAAGTCATGTGAAAGCAGGTGTAGATGTGGAGACATATTTTTCTCTGTTAAGAATGCAGCCTGAGACAAACAAACTCTGTTGTCATTTTTGCTCAGTAATATAGAAGTTAGTTTCTACTACGGTATTTCTATGTACTGGAAATATGTAATTTCACATGCAGGAATTGGTCTGAATTCATACATGGATATTTAACCCCAAGCCTTGATTATAAATAATCAAACCCTCCCTAGGAAACACTAGGAAATCAAAGTAACCATTCATGGAAACCACTCTGAATTGTATCTACTGTTTAACTTTGGCCTCAGGAAATATTCTTTCTGTCTTGAAAATCTATTGTGCCCTAAAATTCTATGTGTTCTACCAAATGCAAATGCCATGGTCAAAAAAATATCTGTGTTCACTAAGGTATCACCTCTAATACAGTTTTACATGTAGTAATGATGAGGGATTCCCCTCTGTATGCTGTGAACTATTGGTTAATGAATAAAGTTGTTTCAACCAGTGGCTTAGCAAAATAGAGCAAGGTGGGAATCCCAAGCAGATAGAGGAAGAAAGAAGGTAGAGCCAATGAGAAGCCATGAAGCTGCTGCAGGAAACAGACACCAGATGCCAAACAGAACCTTACCAGTAGGCCACAACCATGTGGTGATAAACAGATTAATAGAAATAGGTTGATTTATGATGTAAGAGCTAGCTAGAAATACACTTAAGCTATTAGCCACACAGTATTGCAAATATATAGTTTCTATGTGATGATTTTGGGTCTGGGCTGCTAAAAAAATGAACAAGCAGTCTCCACGAAAAGACTGGAATGCCAATATGAGACTGACTACATCCATATAAAACCTGAGAAACCTTGGAAAGGAATTCTAGACACAAAAGAACAGAGTTAAGCATGGCTTCCTTGTTCCATATTTTTTTTGGATGGACTCTGTTTGCTGTCAGTGAGCATGGGCACCATGGCTCATTTAAGAAAGATCTCCCTTAGTCAGAATTAGCAGCAAAAAAAAATGCAGCTTCATTAAGAAATGGTAGCTTCCTGATTTGTGCTAGTTACATGAACAGCTCTGGCGCTTTAAGAAGGCTGAGCACTTGAATGGGGTTTGTGGGCAACATGCTGCAAGTTAGTTAGTAGCAGCATGGGCCAACTGCTTACCAGAGTTGAGGTGGGGAGCATAGCTCCTACCTGGCTGTCCCAGAGCTGGCAGTAATGGTACTGTCATATTGAAAGTCATATTGAATTCTGAGCAAGGCAGAGCCAGCATCCAGTGCTGCCACAACCAATCTGCATTTCAAAAGCACTCCTGGTAAGAAAATTATTACAGGTACACAATAAAGACAGATTCAGGTACAAAAGACCTCTAATGGGTCACAGTATTAAATAAATGTACATAGGCTTGGGAGAGAGAAGAAAAAGAGCAAAGAGACAGTAAAAGTAACATAAAAGAGTACAAACATTCATAGATTAAAGGAGTAAAGATAATAACATAAATATTAAACTTGTATAAAAAGTAATAGAGTAAATAAATTAAGCTACGTAAAGATGGAAAATACACAGTCTGGATTCTGCAAATTATTGTGTTTTCTTTGAAATTTTTGACTGTGAATGAGTTAAGTACAGAGAAATACTTCGTTGTACAGGCTGCTATGTAAAACCAACATATATACTTTAAAGGTATCTTAACTTCAAAATTTGGATCTAAAGATATTTTGCTTTGGAAAAGAGGTTCTACTTTTGTTTCCCCAGAGGATTAGAACCTAGGGATTCCTTCTAGACTAATGTGGTTTGATGGGACAAGGCCCCCTGAAATCTCATTGAATCCCCTCAAATACATTACCTAACAAAAAACAGGACGTAGATTAGTGAGAACTAGACCCAAATTTCCAAATATTGTTTATAAATGCTTGCTTGCATTTAAATAGGGATATAGTATAGAAATGAATACTTTGGATTGATCTGGATCTTGAACTATTAATGCAAATTTAAGGTAGATTTGTGTATATGTATTTCTGCTCTTGTTTAAGGTATTATGTTTATATAGCTCATTTAAAAATGTAGTGCATAATATTTATAAGAAATATAGGTTAATAGTCATTTATAATAATCATGCTTGTAGTTTTACTAGGTTTTCTAGATATATTGAGATATATTTCAGCTAGATAAATAGTCATCAAACCTTTTAAATACCTAAAGAATATGTCATTTAAAATGTTTTAAGTATTCAGGACTTTTCATTACAATGAGACACATCTGCTCTTGGCAGTATCAATCTATTTTGAAAGATTGATGGGCATCGAAGAGGCTCCTTATGGAGTTTTGTCAGCCATTTGGACAAGAAACTGCTCTTTCTCAGACTGCTTGATAATATGCTCTAAAAATTGGATATGCAGGACCCACAGAAAAATGACTATTGAACTTGCCCAAAGGTGAGATGATCCTTCAGGGTTCCAATGTTATGGAAAAACTTTGGATGACTGTCCAGGCAGTGAGATGCCTCTGTCAATTCTAGAGTTTTGGAAGTTGCTTAGAATGTACTTCCTGTTTACTTAGGTAATATTATATCCTTCTGGGTCTCTGATGAAGCTGAAGAATAGATACAGGTTTCCTTGGTTATGATAAAAGATAAAGTAGATATAAATATTGAAACTATAATTCTTGCTTGATAACTGTTTCATTGTGTGCAATCTTGCTATGTTAAAGTTAATGCTTTCCTTTTTAATTAGACTGAAAAGGAGAGGTGATATGAGATTCCCCTTTGTATGTTGTGAACTACTGGTTAATGAATAAAATTGTTTCAACCAGTGGCTTAGCAGAATAGAGAAAGGCAGGAATTCCAAGTAGATGGAAAAAGAATGAAGGCAGAGTCAATGGAAGCCATTCAACTGCTGCAGGAGACAGACACCAGACACAAGACAGAACCTTATCAGTAGGCCATAACCACATGGCCATACACAGATTAACAAAAATGGGTTAATTTAAGATATAAGAGCTAGCCAATAAGAAGCATGAACTAATACGCCAAGCAGTTCTGGGTGGCTGGGAAACAAACAAGCAGTCTCCACCATCATATTAGAGGTATAAATAGTATTTGTTAAATAATTACATCTGAAATTACTTGCAATTTCAGAAGTTTTGCAGCTTGTAGTAAGGTAAAAATTTTCAGATTAACAAAACATTACAGGAAATGTTATACAAGAGACATACCTCAATATACCTCAAATTTAAAGCAAGTTCATAGCCAACAGCAAATTAATGGAGAGAAACTCAAAGCATTTCCACTAAAGTCAGGAATGAAACAAGAATATTCACACTTTCCATACCTATTGAACATTATACATGAAGTCTTAGCTAGAACAATAAGACAATTGATGGTATACAAACAGGAATGGAAGAAGTCAAGGTATCTTTATTTGCCAGTGATATGATTATATGCATAAGCTACTCTAAAAATTCCACCAGGAAACTTCTACAGATCTTAGACAGCTTCAATGAAGTGACTGAATACAAGATGAACTCAATAAAATCAGTTAGCCCTCCTATACACAAATGACAAATTGACTAAGAAAGAAATCAGGAAAACAGCATCCTTCCCAATAGCCACAAACAACATAAAATATCTTGGGGTAACTCTAAGCAAACAAGTGAAAAACTTGTATGATAAAACTTCAAATCTTTGTATAAATTGAAGAAGATATCAGAAGATAAAATGTCTCCATGCTTATGGATGGGTAGAATTAACAGTAACAATGGCCATCCTGCCAAAAACAACCTACATATTCAATGTAATCTCCATCAAAATTCTAACATAGGCCTTTACAGAACTTGAAAGGACAATTGCATATGGAAAAACAAAAAGTCAGGATATCAAAATAAAAATCCTAAATAATAAAAGAAATGTTGAAGGTATTAATATCACTGACCTCAAACTGTACAACAGAGGTAGAGTAATAAAAACAGCATAGTACTAGAATAAAAACATACACATTGATCAATTTAATTCATTTCAAGACCCAGATGTAAATCCACACACTTATGGACACCTGGATTTTGATAAATAACCAAAAAATACTCACTGGGAAAAGAGAGCATCTTTAATAATTTGTCCTTGTCAAAGAAAACGGTGCATGCAGGAGACTCTAGATTCTTGCTTATCACCCTGCATAAAATCCGACTCCAAATGGGTCAAACACTTCAACATAAGGCCAGATACAATAAACTTGCTAAAAGAGAATAGAAAATGACCTTGAACTCATTAGCACAGGCAAAGGATTTCTGAACAAAATACAATTAGTATAGATACTAAGACCAATGATTAACACATTGGGATCTTATGAAACTGAAAAGCTTCTGCATGGCAAAGGACACCATTATTTAGACAAAGCAGCAGCCTACAAAATGGTGAAAGTTTTCTAGAAACTAAACATCTGATAGATGGCTAATATTTAAAATATATTTTAATACTTTTGCTAAAGAAGGACATGAACAAAACAAATAATTCAATTTAAAAATGGGGTACAGATCTAAACAGAATATTCTTGAAAGAGGAAACATAAATGAAAAGAAATACTTAAATGTTCAACATCATTACTCATAAGGAATAAGTAAATCAAAACTACTTTGAGATTTTATCTTACACCAGTGAGAATGGCTAAGAACAGTTAATCAAATGGCAACTCCTGCTTGCAAGGGTGTGGAGTAAGGGGAAGACTCATCCATTGCTGGTGGAAGTGCAAACTTTTGCATCCACTGTGGAAATCAGTGTTGTGGTTCCTCAGAAATTGGGTATAAACAATATCAAGATCCAGCTATACCACTCTTGGGAATATATACACACACTGAAACGATTCTACATCCTACGACAGAGACACTCACCCAACCATGTTCACTGCTGCTCTATTTATAATATCCAGATATTGGAAACAGCCTAGATGTCAGTCAATAGATGAATGGATAAAGAAAAAGTGGCACATTTGCACAATAGAATATTACTCAGCTTTAAAAAAAAGTACATTATGAAATTCAAGAGTGGGGTAACTCAAACATAACTTAATTCATCTGTTAAGTATTCAAGAAGCTGGCTACAATCCATATAACCACAAAGGTTAGGTATAGAGTAGTGGACTGAAGAAAGAATAGAATCACTCTAGGGAAGGGAAGTAGAATAGATAGTTATGGATAAATGAGGAAGAACTAGGAGAAAGATCAAACGGGGGGAGGTCTGGAAGAAGAAGTGAAAGAGGAAATACAGGGAGGCTAAAACTAAAGGACAGGTGAGGGTTGTATGGAAATTTAACACAGTATAAGCTTCCTAAAATATTTGCATATATGAAGGTGTTCTGAATGGAATAATTAAGTAACAGGGGAGATGGATCCCAGGTTGGACATCTTTCATTGCCGAATGCAGACTCAAGTTCCTGGAATTGGTTGCATCTAATTGAGTTTTTGGCCAAAGGGTCCTCATAGGAACCCCCAAACAACCAAGGCGATTCCCAAGGCTATTGATTGTTCTTCACACACTGATGTTAAGGTCCTATTGCTGAAGACAATACCTATACAGATCTTTGAATGTGGAGAAGCTGAGCTGTTGCCTGCTTAAAGTTTTCACACCTAGTGACTACTGCTTATGGTACTGGAAGGTACTCTGCACACTATTAAAGGAGAAAGTAAACACCAAGCCAGCTACAAACCCTTCTGTCCAGAGTGGAGACCTGTATGCAAGATGCATTAGCACAATAGTGACATAAAGCTTATAGAATAAATGAACCAATATCTAATTGGATTTTAGGCCCACTCCATAAGATGGAACTTTTCCCAGTATTACTTGGATAGCCAAGAATATGAAAGTAGGTGGCTAGGAACTTGGGGGAAAACTAAATACTACTGTTCTGCTAAAGGAACATGGCAGTCAAATGATTCTGTTATACTCATAGATCACTGTATTGCTCAGCCATTATCAGAGAAACTTTCTACTGTAGTATGTTGAAACAAATACAGAGATTCACAGCAGAATAACATGCAGAGGATGAGACACTTTGAAACACTCTGTCCTAAATGAGATACATATATCAATTCCTTCCCATCACAGTTCAGGAAACCATACCTAAGAGCAGGCAGAAAGGTTGTAAGAGCCAGAGGGATGAACAACACCAAGGAAACAAAGCCTTCTAAACACAGGAGGACCGAAGCATATTTGTGGCAGCATACATAGGGCATGCACAGCTCTAAGCTAAAGCGCTGAGAGGGGGAAATAGACAGAAGCCCACATGCCTAACCCAGAAGCTACTTCTAATTTATAACCACTTGCAAGAGTAAAATTAATTTTCTCCAACTGAATCTTATTGGGTATACAAATGACTCTTAAGGCCAGAACCCATGCTTAGGAAAAAATGGCCAACAGAAAAACAAAATGAACTCAAAAGTACAATGGCATTTGCGAAGTTTGTTTGGTTTGGTTTGGTTGTCTCATAATGCTTTGTCTGAGATTTTTTTTCCATATTTTTCTTACCATACAGGTCTTTTGCTTATTTACCATAGTTTCAGACTTTGTGCTTTTACAGGATTTCTGTGTTTGCCAATGTGATGGTCTCAGTATTTATATGTATGTCTTATACTTTTCCTTTAACTCCTTCCTTTTCTGTTTCTTTTTTTGCTATTCTAGTTTGTTCTAATTTTATTATTAATTTTCTTCTGTTTTAGATGTCTGTCTGTTTGCTAATGAGGAAGACCAAGAAAGGATGTCGATTTGGGTCGGTGGGAAGATGTGGATGATATAGGAGAAGTAGGGGAGAGGGGACCATAATCAAAATAGGTTTGGGAAAAATTATATTTTCAATTAAAAAAGGAACAACAACAATAACAACAAAAAGTAATTAAAATCAAATCTAAAATGTTTCAGAGGAACAAAATTTTTCCTACATGTGTTTATCTGGAGTTAGACACTTATATAATGTTAAGAAAATTAATAATAAGAATGGATTTTCATTGAAAGTGCTTTTTAATGTTTTCTTCCAAATAAGCTGAGCTGTTGGGAATCAGAGTGATTTAATCCTTTGATGGACAGTTATTATTCATTTCTCTTGTATAATGGTACCTTGAGCAGGAAACAGTCATCAAGCAGTTCCTTTCTTGGTCACCAGCCAGACAATTATGATGATATCTTAGATGCTTTGAATATATGAAAGACATACTGAAGAAATTTCATTCCTAAGTCAAGGGAATGTATAGCCATGTTACTTGTGAAGCCATAAACTTCTGTCTCAAGAGATCTTGCTACAGTTATAATAACTACATTCTAGGCAAAACAAGATCTGTTGAACTCTAGATGACCCTATTCACCTTTGATGTTATTCGTTTTTTTTTTGTTTTTTTTGTTTTTTGTTTTTTGTTTTTTTTTGGTTTTTTGAGACAGGGTTTCTCTGTAGCTTGTGAGCCTGTCCTGGAACTAGCCATTGTAGCCCAGGTTGGCCTCAAACTCACAGAGATCTGCCTTCCTCTGCCTCCTGAGTGCTGGGATTAAAGGTGTGTGCCACCACGGCCTGGCTTGGTGTTATTCTTAAAACATAAAGGCACATCTGTTAATGACTCAACAAAATGGCTTGTGATGGATACAATGTAAGGTTTATGATTGATCTTTGCTGGTGGTTTATGGTTAACTCTACAGTAATATAAATTCCATACTGGTAGAACTTACAGTGCTCTGATTCCTGATATTACAAGCTAGGGACAAGTGTGACATAGCACTGTTCAGGCTATTTAAGCAGTCAGTTTGATAGTCTTTGCAGTTAATCTAGGAAGCCTGTCTCCCATAAACTACACTGCAGTGCTGCGACTTTTGTCCCTCATGAAGATTTTTCTAAATGGTACTTTTACCTACTGGTTGTCAGTCATTGGTAAGCCAAATTGGTCTGGTTGGCCAAAGAACAGGTAAGAGTCTTCAGCTTCTAAATCTGGCAGTATCAACAGTAATGAAGGGATTGATGAAAAGTCCTCTAGAGTCACAAGGATCAGAAGGTCCTTATAAACAACACTTAAAGCTGAAATCCTAAGAATTGACTCACATTCTAGAGAGCTTCAGAGAGTTAAGAACCATAAATCTTAATATTCAGAACTCAACTAATAGGGTATTCCTTTGAAAGTGAAGAATTTCGAAGATGACCAAGAGAAGACATTTCTAGAATCTAAGAAAAACCATGAAAGTACTGAGAAGATAAGAGACATCAGTGAAGCTGAAACTTGTATTATGAGCATGGACCCCTTGTTCCATACACCTGGCTACCTTATTCCAGAAATAATCACACGGAAATCTGTATTAATTAAATTGCTGTCTGGCCCATTAGCTTTAGCCTCTTCTTGGCTCTCACATCTTGCTTTAACCCATATCTAGTAATCTGTGTATTACTGTGGGGTTGTGGCTTACTGGGAAGAATCTAATCTCTGTCCATCTCAGGCTGGAGAATCATGGCATCTGCCTCACTACCTTCTTCCTTCCAGCATCCAGTCCTGTCTTCCCTGCCTATCTAAGTTCTGCCTTATCAAAAGGCCAAAGCAATTTCTTTATTTGACCAATGAAGGCAACACATAGAAAAAAGACCGTCCTACACCAGTTCCCCTTTTTATGTTTAAACAAAAAAGAAAGGTCTTCATTTTAACACGGTAAAATTACATATAACAAAACAGTTATCAAGAAAGAATTACAGTAACAATATTTATATCTATTTTATCTTTTATTATAACTAAGAAAAACTATAACTATCTATCTATTCTTCAACTCCATCAAAGACTCTGGAAGGATATAATATTACCTATGTAAACAAGAAGTAAGCAGCTTCCAAAACTCTAGAAATGACAGAAACATCTCGCTCTCTGGACAGTCACCCAAAGTTCTTTTGTACTGTTGGGGCATCCATCTTCAGCTTACAGACCCATAGTATCCAGCAGATATTTCCATGAAGCAGGAAATTTCAAAGACAG
>NC_022026.1:7113429-7118235 GCF_000317375.1 Microtus ochrogaster | reverse complement strand
TGCTGAATGGGGGCACCGTTATTTAGGTCTTTCATGGTATAAACTGTGTGCTAGGTTCATCTCAGTTGGCAGATGAGTGAAGTAATTTTCTGAAGGTGTTCATGGTGACTTTTCAGGAGGATGTACTCTATCATACCATACTGGGATAGAAGCAATCCACAGGGTCTCATTCTCTGTGAAAACAAAAGAAGAACCTCTTTTCCACAGCATCATATCCTTAGATGCAAATTCTGAAGTCATAATACCCTTATGATATCCATTCTGGTTTTACTTGGCAGGCCATATAATGAAATGTCTCTCTGTACTTAGCTCCTTTACAGTCAAAAAATAAAAAAAAAAAAAACCCCACAGTAATTCCGATGTGGAGAACTGCATCCACAGAAAGCCTGAGAAAGCTTGGGAAAGAATAGAGTAAAGCATGTTTTCTTGGTAGCAGCAATTTCTTGGGTCTGCTCTGCTTGCTAGAGGCAAGCAAGCATTCTCATCTAAGAGAGGCTTCCTGACTCAGCTTTAGCTGTGAAACCTTGCAGCTCTTTTAAGAGATCCTGCCAAGAAACTCTTAAATAGTTTTTATAAAAAGCTCACTTCATGCTTTTTGGGTTTTAGCCATAGCAGGAAAAATGCCGGATTTCTGGGCCATCCTGCCAGGGCAAGCTCTGACTCTTTCAGGCAGGCAATCGGACTACAGAGCATATGAATGTGGTTTTTGAGCAGAATGCTACAGCTTGCATGCTGGCAGGGACCTTGAAACGCCATAGCCTCAGCCATGAGGCTGAAATCTCAGAAAGCCAAGAAAGGGCCAGATCTAGCTGTCAAAGCCATGGCTTTAATCACCTCCATACTGCTTAGCAAATTAAAGACTCATGTAGTCAGAGAAAAAGAGATATACAGTAAAGAGAGATTCAAAAGACAAAGAAAACCTCTAAATGTTTTACAGTGTGTTAAAAATATATGCAGGCTAAAGGTTAAAGTTCTTAAAGTAAAAAAGTAAGAAAGAGAGTAGTTTGGTGTGGTGGTACACACCTTTAATCCCAATACTTGGGAGGCAGAGGTAGATTAACCTTTGTGACTTCAAGGTGTGGTAGCACACACTTTTAATCCCAGTATTTAGGAGGCATAGATGGGAGAATCTCTGTGAGTTCAAGGACAGCCTTGTCTACCGAGGGAATTCCAGAAAAGCCAAAGATATGCAGAGAACCTGTCTCAAACAGTAAAAGTAAAATAAAAGAAATAGAGGTAAAAGTAAAGCCGCATAAAGATGAAAAACACAGAAAATCTGGATACTGTATGTTATTATGCTCTATTTGAATTTTTTGAATGCTGAGAAAGGAGCAACAGCTGCTAAAAGATATTTGCTTATAAATGCTGCTGAATTAATTCAAGATAGGTATTTTGAATATATCTTAACTTCAAAATTAAAGTCAAAAGGTATGTTACTTTGGAGAAGAGATTTTGCTTGTGTTTCCACAGGAAATGAGAGACTGTGAATTCATTCTGAGTTAAGAAAAACCAGGTTTGATCAAGGAAGACCACTGATGTGAAAGTGGTTTCTTATTAATAAAGAAACTGCCTAGACCCATTTGATAGGCCAACCCTTAGGTAGGCGAAGAAAACAGAACAGAATGCTGGGAGAAAAAAACTGAGTAAGTCACCATGATTCTCCCACTCCAGGCAGATGCAGGTTAAGATCATTCCTGGTAAGCCAGCTGGTGGGCTACACAGTTTAATAGAAATGGGTTAGATCAATATGTAAGAGCTAGCCAATAAGAAACTGAAACTAATGGGTCAGGCAGTGTTTAAATGAATACAGTTTCCATGTAATTATTTCGGGGTATAAGCTAGCCATGTGGGTGGCCGGGTGCTGGGGACGCAGCCCCGCTGCTCCTACTACTACAGACCGCGTGAGAAATCTCCGGTAGGAACAGATGGCCCAGATGTCAGAGTTCTACATCCAGATCAGATTCAAGACTGCTGCCTGAGATGATCAAGACTCACAGGATACTCCAGTCAGGACTTGATCATAACTCAACATTCTCTTTAGGTCCCCATAAGATTGTCAGTGCCCCCAACCAGCCAGAAGTAGCCTGGAATACTATGCCCACATTCCCAAAAAAATGGACTATGGATATTTTCCCTTGTTTAAAAAAAAGTGGGAGATTGGTGTGGGAGAATTGTCTGTATTTTGTCAATCATGTTTTAAATAAGTGCTGATTGGCCAGACAGGAAGTAGAGCAGGGGCAATGAGAACAGGAGAATTCTAGGAAGGAGGAAGCACATTGCTCCCGAGTCTTGCCAAGATCACCGAAGAAGCAGGATGTGACCTGCCCAGCTAAAAAAGGTGCTGAGCCATTAAAGTAATATACCTTTTGACTTCAATTTTGAAGTTAAGGCATTTTCAAAATACCTATCTTGGATTAATTCAGCAGCATTTATAAGCAAATATCTTTTAGCAGCTGTTACTCCTTTCTTGGCATTCAAAAAATTCAAATAAAGCATAGTAAACATACAGTATCCAGATATTCTGGATATAGATAAGAATAATGGGTTAATATAAGCTATAAGAGCTAATAAAGCCTGAGCTAATGGGCCAATCAGTTTATGATCTTATGGAGAACTCTGTGTGATTTTCTTTGGGATTTGCCAGCTGTGGGAACCTGACAGGACAGAAAGACCCATGAGCCCAGGCCCCTCATGTTACAGAAATTCAAGAAGATAAGATGCTATGAAGAATTGAAAACAGGAGGTGGGAACACAGGCTATGAAGGCTACAAGTACCAGTTACTTGGAAGATACATCAATGGCTAAAGGTCTGATGCTGTAGGACCAGTCTTTAAGTTACCTGCCCAGTTGGTCATGGCCTCTTATACTATATATGCTGGTGTAAAGCATGTGTCAGGCCTCTTATACAGCTGCAGATTTGGTTGTTGTTACCCATTCTAGCAGAGGATTGTGATCTGCAAGTTTACCCCTAAATAAATAATCCTCTATTATACTCAATTCTGAGCTAGTGTGGGATTTCTTTTAAGTGTCCTTCTTTAGTCTGAGGTCCCAATACCCAAGGCTAATGTTCTGTACTAGCTGCTAGGTTTTTACACTGTGAACCTAGTGGAAGAAGCCTGCCTCTTAACAACATAGAGAAGTAAATCCAAAGCCTTCAGTTCATAGATCTATAAGCCTCTGATTCTCAAGGGGTAGAGCTATAAACCTTTTGGTTTGGAAACAACACACGAGTCTTTGGAAATTAGGGTCACTAACACTAAGAGACTCAATTGTACCTAGTCATGACTTGTGCCAGAGTATAATAAAAAAAGAAATAGCCTTTTGTAACATATCCTGCCCTTTTCCCACATTGTTACGTCACCATTAGCATTTACTGTTACAGTTGAATTTTCAGTCTCTTTTACAAAAGTTAATCTATGGCAAATGCGTGCAAGTGAAGGCAAGTGAGAAAATATCCACAAAGAAAAATCCTCTGTAGTCTAATTTTAACCACAACATTCTGCTGAGAAATGAGATTTTTCCACTTGTATAAGTATAGTGAAGTCAGATTGACTTCACTATACTTATACAAGTTAATTCTGACCCAGTCAAGCAGAGACGTAAAAGTTTATCAGAAGTCTCCTTAGAAAGTTTCTTCTAGATAATTTCCTCTTATCAACAGGGGTCCATATGTGACTTATAAGTGATAACAGTATCATTTCCTACACACTTTGGGTATCATGTACACTTGCAATTGTTTGTGTTCAGTAATTTATTTACACATGTAGAAACTGAGAGGTTAAGTAGTTGCCAAAGACCATATAGATAAGACACAACTGTGGTTTCTCCAAGAAGACTGGCTTCCAAGTATGGAGGCTTAATAATTGTGCTATGATACCCATATTTACTTGTTCTACCTAAGTCATAATTCTGTTCTACCCAGAACTGTTTGATAAGAAGAGAAAATAACTATAGTGTTAAAGAGCTTTATTCTTTCATTAAGAAGCAAAAGTTACTCTGTACAATCATGTTCCATTGGCTTTGTCACAATGGGATTTGTCAGAACAACTGAATAAATGTGAATAGTGGTTCAAGCACATTTTTCAAAGCATTTTTAGCTCACTAGACCACTCAAATTTCTATTGCAATCATGGGAAGTAAAGGAGAGAGTGCATTAACTCACTTAAATTGAGATGGATGATACAGTGAGCACATATATAGTATCTGTCACCCAAATATTTCACTCAAAAAAGGTAGAAAATTTGTTTTTAATACAGGACTCTGGGAGTTCTCCAGTCAGGAAAATGACTTAGTTGGATACCCATCAATGAATGTATTACACTAGCTTCAAGTGGCAGCTGGAAAGAAAGATTTAGAGAGCAGTTAGTTTAAAGTTAGAAAAATCACTAATATATCCGGACAACATATCAACCTTGCTCTGAGTTTACTAAACTAAATAAATGGAGCTCTATAAAGGCACTAAGGATGATGCTTAAAGAATGCAAATCTATGCAATTTCATTATTTTTTGTCATGTTTTCCTAATAACTCAACTGCATTCTCACACTGCTGTATGAGAGTGCTTTTCAGCAGTTAATTCTGTAGTGATTACAGATATTAACCATTCAGCACACTGAAGAACTATCACAATGAAGGGTCAAATGTGAGATACAATTAGAAGATACTGTATATAAAATCTAGCAATGTTTTTTTACAAGTCATATGGAATGGAACCAATAGACAAGTAGGAAAAGCCAGGGATGCTTGCATAAAAGGAAAAACTCCCCTGCTCCCATATCCACCCTTCCTTTATCCCAAACATCCCATT
>NC_022026.1:7095747-7112914 GCF_000317375.1 Microtus ochrogaster | reverse complement strand
AAAAACAAAAAAGGAAAAACTCATAAGAAATATGCACTGTTAGTCACTGAATTTACTTTATTAATGCATAGTATGAATTTATTGTACTTAATATAAACAAAACAGTTCAGCACAGATTTCATTACTATCTCCATTTTAAAGAAAAAGAAGGAAAGATGCAAATTGATCAATTTTTTTGGTCATGTGACAGATCAGTACTAGGGCTGCTAACTGAACTCAGATTATCAGGATCTAGAATACACTCTTAGCTATGGTCTCGTTCTGCCTCTCATGCAAATCTGGAAATATTAAAATATCATTCAGCAAATATTTGTTGAGTTTCTTCTGTATGTTTCTGCTTGCATGAGGAGCAGTGCACAATTAGAGGAAGAGTGATGGTATTTTCTAGACACCTTGAAGACTCAGTGTCACTTTCTTCAACACGATGGTTTCAATATTAATATCTGTTTCAGCAGCAATATTTCATTTTGATATCATTCAAGATGCTATAGAATAAACATAGTTATATATAAAATCTTTGTTCTAGATTCCTTCATCTCTCAATGGAAATTCTTACATTGGAAGAATACCTCAAGTAAATTTATTTAATAAGTTTTATAATCCCTCAATTTAATTGTAATTACAAGCATGTGACATGATATCAGATTTATTTTTTTGGTTTTTTAAGACAGGGTTTCTTTGTATAGCCCTGTATGTCCTAGAACTTACTCTGTAGACCAGGCTGGCCAAGAATTCCCAGTAATCTGCCTGACCCTACCTCCCAAGTGCTCGGATTAAAGGTGTATGCCACCACCACTTGACAATATCCGATATTTTAAGATGTATGATAATATAGAAGAAACACTTTGTATCAAGAATGAATCTGTGCATCCCTGTTATGGTTCTCCAGTAGTGGCAGGGAGCTGATATAAACTTTTCTCTCAGCTTTTGGTTATCATTTGAGATTTGGTAGTACTTTGAAAGTTCAGTCTCCATTCCAGATTCTCCTACATGGTCTGGGAATCAGTCTAGTACCTGGCACCAAACCCACACAGTGCTCATTATCACTCTATATATACAATACAGAAGAGGTTACTTCTGTCACTTAATGTGTCTCTTTTTCTTTTTCCTCTATATATTATCATCCTTCTTTTGTATTTCTACCAAATAACACAAGCAGACCTTGTTTACATAGTTAGTGTTTCAAAGCCCTGGAAATGTATCTGTATGATTGTAGCACACAACTTTACTCTTCTGTTCTCAATCAATCTTTAATGAAAACTCCCATGTCTCAATTCCACACACACTTTTTTTTCTGTGTTTCAGCCATTCATCTTTCTATATATGTCTCCAATGAAGAAACAAAGGGAGATTTAAAAAGTTCTAGAACTGGATGAAAATGAAGACACAGCATACCAAGACCTCTAAGATCCAATGAAGACAGCCCTAAAAGAAAAGTTTATACCTTCAATTGGTGAAATTTCAAAAAGCAGAACAACCTCAAAGAAATAAATCAAT
The DNA here is from genome assembly GCF_000317375.1 of Microtus ochrogaster. NCBI lineage: Eukaryota > Metazoa > Chordata > Mammalia > Rodentia > Cricetidae > Microtus > Microtus ochrogaster. The sequence goes on along the minus strand of NC_022026.1, from coordinate 7,111,417 downwards.
GAAGCATTGGAAAGATAATCATAAACCAAACCTCAAATCAGTAGACTGGGAGAAATAACTAAATTAAGAGCAAAAATTAATGAAAAAGAAAGAGTAAGTGAAACAGAATTTGTTCTTTAAAAGGTAAACAAGATATATGAATTATTATACAAATTAACCAAAAGAAAGGAAGAAAAGACTAAAATTGATAAAAATTAAAGATGAAAAGAGAACCATCACAATAGGTACCTATGAAATTAAGAATATCATGAGGACATACCTTAACATTTATAGTTCATGAAACTAGAAAATCTAAAAAAAAATGAATTTCAAGGTGCATGTAATCTTTAAAAGTTAAATAACAATTTAATAAATTATTTAACAGGTCTGTAACAAGCAACGAGAATTTAAACGTAATTTTAAAAAGTTCAACTAAAATAAGTCCATGTCCATATGGATTCAGTGCAAAATTCTACCACACCACCTAAGAATAACTAATATTAATACTTTTCAAAATAATCCATAAAAAGAAAATGAAAGAATGCTTCTAAAATCTTTTTTGCAAAACTAATTTTGCCTTTTTTAATGTTTTTAATTGAAATAGAATTCTATTACTTTCCCTATCCCCTCCCTTACTCCAGTCCCTCCAAACAACCCTTCCTCAGACTCTTACCACACACCCTCACTCTCAAATAGACAGCCTACTTTTGCCTGATTAATGTCATTACATATATGCATATGAGCCTATTTTTGTTGTTTGTGTGTATATAGTTTCAAGGCTGGTCACTCCAAATTGGACAAGCAGTAAGGGGACTCATGCCTGAGAGTAGACATAGACAGAATATTTATCAACTTAACAAAGGCTATCTATGACAAGCCTATAGCTATAATCATAATAAATGGATAAAATCCTGAACCACTTCCACTAAGGAACAAGATGAGGGGATTCCATCTTTCCACTTAAAAAAAGACAAGGGGACACATTCTTCCCACTTGTAACAAAGACAGTTAGAACTCTTATGAAGGACAGTTAAAATAATAAGACAGGATGTATTGATTCATTTATTTTTATTTAAAATTTTTTATTCATTTGTATACCAACCACAGCTCCCCCTACCTTCCCTCCTCCCATTGACCCTTCCATCTCTCCCCACCCTCCATACACTCCCCAGAAAATGTAAGGCCTCCTATGGAGAGTCAAAAAGCATGGTATGCCAAGTTGAGGCAAGACCAAGCCCCTCCCCCCTGCATCGAGGTTGAGCAAGGCATCCTACCTTAGAAAATAGGTTTCAAAGAGTTACCTCATGCATCAGGGACAGGTCATGGTCCCATTGTTAGAGGCCCCACAAACAGAGGAAGCTATACAACTGTCACCCATATGCAGAGGGCCTATGTCGTTCCCATGCAGGTTCCCCAGCTGTTGGTTCAGACTTCCCAAGAGCTCTGGGTGACCTGTCTCTGTGGGTTTCCTCAGTCATGATCTTGATAGACCCCCTTGCTCACATAATCCCTCTTCCCACTCTTTGACTGGACTCCCATAGGTTGGCCAGGAGGACAAGATAAATTTAAAAAGGAGATATGAATAAGAAAGGAAGAAGTTAAATTATTCCTATTTGTAGGTGGTATGTTTCTGTGCATGAAAGACCCTGATGATGCCACCAGAAAAATCCTTAAGCTAATAAACTCTTTCAGAAAAATAGCAGGTTACAAAATTAACATAGAAAAACAATACCTTTCCAATATATATATATGAGATTGAGAAAGAAGGGAAAGATTCTCATTTACAATGGCATTGTTTAAGTTAAGGTTTCTATTGTTCTGAAAAAAATTACCAGATCCAACTTTGGGAGAAAAGGGTTTATTTCAGTTTAGAGTTCCACAGCATAGTCCATCACTAAGGGAAATAAGGGAAGGAACTCAAAGAGGCTAGTAACCTGGAGGCAGGAGCTGATGCAGAGTCTATGAAGAAGTATTATTTACTGGCTTTCTTGGCCTGCTTTTTTATACCATCCCAGACTACCTTAACTTTCCATGATCCCCAGTAAACTGGACCCACCCATATCAGTTATTAACATAAAAGTGCATTACAGACTTCTCCATAGGCCAATATGGTGGGTGAGTTTTCTGAATTGAGGTCCCATCATCCAACATGACTCTAGCTAGTATCATGCTGACATAATATTAGCCAGCCCAAGGATAAAAATTATGTATTATAATAAACCTATTCAAGGAACAAAAGAACTGTAAAATGAAAAATTTAAAACTCTGTAGAAACAAACTGAAGAAGACACTAAAAATAGAAAGACCTCCGATACTCATAGAATAGTAGGATAAATATCATGAAAATATTAATCCTAAAGCATTCACAAGTGTAGTGAAATACCAACAAAGAATTCAACCAGAAGGAGGGAAAGTGATCTAATCAGAGATTTCTCCAAAGAAGAAATTAAAATAACCAATAAATAACTGTAAATGTGTTCAGAATTCTTAGCAATTAGGTAAATGCAAATTAATACCACTATAATATTTCATTCTACTCCAGTCAGAATGGCCAATATCAACATAACAAATGAAAGAAATAAAATAATAGCAAGAATGCAGAAGGGAGAACTCCAAATCACCATTGGTGTGATGCAAACTGGTGCAGCCACCATAAAAATTGGTGTGCTGAATTATCAGAAAGCTACAAATAAATCTACCATATGACCTAGCTATTCCACTCCTCAGTGTATTCCCCAAAGATGGGATATCCTACTTCACAGATACTTGCTCAGACTAATCCATTGCCACACACAATAGCTAGTAAATGGAAACAAATTGTGTGCTTCAATTGACAAATTAATAACAAAAATGTGGTATGTAGACACAGTGGAATTCAATTCAGCAATAAAGAAAATCTGAATCATAAAATTGTCAGGCAAACAGATATAGAAAATATATACTGAGTGGGGTGACCCTGGCCAAGAAGAACAATTACCTCATGTTCTCTTATTTATTGATCTTAGTTCTGAATCTTTACATGTGAGTATATGACCTGGAGTAACTGAAGAAATCAGGGGAAAAGGGGACATAGATGGAGAGAGAGAGAAGAAACTCCTGACAAGTAGGGCACTTGTACTGTAAAACAGATGGTTAAAAAAAATAGCCAATGTGGGGAAACTTGAGGGTAACACAGATGTAAAAGGAGAGAGAAGGAAAAAATAATGCTAAGAATATTTGAAAAATCTATAGGGCCTGGTAAAATCACCACTTATCAGTGCATCAGCTGGAACAGATCCTGGCAGCCCTGGAACATCCCAGATCTCCCACCGCTCAGCCAGACCTACTCACCTGTGAAGCAGCACAAGGAGCCCTGGATAGTGAAGACAGAGGAAACATTAGCAAAGGATCCAGAAGAGTTCTGGTCTTTGTTCCTGAGACAAAAAACTTAGAGAAGAGCAACAGGGAAAATGAATGCTCCTCTGGTAAATTCTCCCCAGGGTCTGTTAACAGTCAGGGATGTGACTGTGGGCCTCTTGCAGGAGGAATGGGAATGTCTAGACTGTGCTCAGAGGGGACTGTACATAAATGAGATTTTGGAGAATTATATCAATATTGTCTTTTTTGTATTTATTTATTTATTTAAGATTTCTGTCTCTTCCCCGCCACCGCCTCCCATTTCCTTCCCCCTCCGCAATCAAGTCCCCCCCTTCCATGTCAACCCAAAGAGCAATCAGGGTTCCCTGCCCTGTGGGAAGTCCAAGGACCGCCCACCTCCATCCAGGTCTAGTAAGGTGAGCATCCAAACTGCCTAGGCTCCCAGAAAGCCAGTACGTGCAGTAGGATCAAAAGTCCATTGCCATTGTTCTTGAGTTCTCAGTAGTCCTCACTGTACGCTATGTTCAGCGAGTCCGGTTTTATCCCAGGCTTTTTCGGATCCAGGCCAGCTGGCCTTGGTGAGTTCCCGATAGAACATCCATCCCCATTGTCTCAGTGTGTGGGTGCACCCCTCGTGGTCCCGACTTCTTGCTCATGTTCTCTCTCCTTCTGCTCCTGATTTGGACCTTGAGATTTCTGTCCGGTGCTCCAATGTGGGTCTCTGTCTCTGTCTCCTTTCCTCGCCTGATGAAGGTTAATATTCAGGAGGATGCCTATATGTTTTTCTTTGGGTTCACCTTCTTATTTAGCTTCTCTGTTTTGGTTTTTGAGGACAGGATTTCTCTGTGTAACAGCCCTGGCTATCCTGGAACTCACTTTGTAGAGCAGGCTGACCGTGAAGTAGAGATTCACCAGCCTCTGCCTCCCGAGTTCTAAGAGTGTACCACCACTGCCCAGCGCAATATGCCTTTATAGTACTGATACAGGCTAATTTTAAATCTTAGTCTTTAGAGGCTGAAGTGAGAGGATATGGTGAGTTCCATGCCAGCCTGTATGACATAATGAGTTCCTAGCTGACCAAGGCTACATAGTGACTCTTCCTCAAAAACATAAATAAAAAATAGAGAAATATTCTTTATAATGTCCTTCAGAAAGTACCTTTCCGTTTTGCTCATCAACTATTGTCCTACTTTCTACAAGGTACACAGTATAGATAAGAAGGAGATGGAGAGACCATGCCTGACTCATCAGGCAGGTATGGGAGAAGCCTGTCATGTGCCACTGTGTGAGGGGACAAAGATGTGAGGGAAAGTTAGGAGAGATACAAAATGGAGCTGCATGTGGGCCATGGAGAGAGCTTGACTGGAGACATGACAATGATGAAGGAGTGAGAGAGGGCTGAGGTCAACAGTGGAAAATGCCCTGGCCCAGCAGGCTCAGTGGGGTAGTGTCAGTAGCGTGGAATTGCAGATGAAGACTGCATCTTTGATCACATACTGCCCCACTCCGGGATAGACCTGGCTCTGGCAATGAAGAATGGTTTGCTTTCTAGACTGAACTTCCTTGGAGGATCACTGTGATCCATGATGCCATGGGAGACCATGTTGGTGCATGTGGCCCATGCTGATGTATGTGGCCCCAGTCTGTGGTGAAGTTTAAGATTCATGTGGACGAAGGTTAATATTCAGGAGGATGCCTATATGTTTTTCTTTGGGTTCACCTTCTTATTTAGCTTTTTTAGGATCACGAATTACAGGCTCAGTGTCCTTTATTTATGGCAAAAACCAATTATGAGTGAGTACATCCCATGTTCCTCTTTTGGGGTCTGGCTTACCTCACTCAGGATAGTGTTTTCTATTTCCATTCATTTGCATGCAAAATTCAAGAAGTCATTGTTTTTTACTGCTGAGTAGTGCTCTAATATGTATATATTCCATACTTTCTTCATCCATTCTTCCATTGAAGGGCATCTAGGTTGTTTCCAGGTTCTGGCTATTACAAATAATACTGCTATGAACATAGTTGAGCATATACTTTTGTTGTATGATAGGGCATCTCTCAGGCGATGAAAGGAGACAGAGACAGAGACCCACGTTGGAGCACCGGACAGAAATCTCAAGGTTCAAATCAGGAGCAGAAGGAGAGAGAGCACAAGCAAGGAACTCAGGACCGTGAGGGGTGCACCCACACACTGAGACAATGGGGATGGATGTTCTATTGGGAACTCACCAAGGCTAGCTGGCCTGGGTCTGAAAAAGCCTGGGATAAAACCGGACTCGCTGAACATAGCGGACAATGAGGACTACTGAGAACTCAAGAACAATGGCAATGGGTTTTTGATCCTACTGCACGTACTGGCTTTGTGGGAGCCTAGACAGTTTGGATGCTCACCTTACTAGACCAGGATGGAGGTGGGCGGTCCTTGGACTTCCCACAGGGCAGGGAACCCTGCTGACTAATCTTCGGGCTGATGAGGGACAGGGACTTGATTGGGGAGGGGGAAGGAAATGGGAGGCGGTGGCGGGGAGGAGGCAGAAATCTTTAATTAATTAAATAAAAAAAGATTCATGTGGATGTACCAGGTCTCTGCTGCTGAATGAAACCACGGTGATTCACTAAGGCGTTGCTGCCTCAGGGGCCATGCTAATGTGAGTGGCCTATATAGCTACCTATGGCCATATTGAGGCTATTGTCTGTGTTGCCACCCAGGGCTTTGTCTGGCTCTGATGTTCTACTATAGCTGGGATCTGTTTTGATGTAATAGCCTGTGTTCCCATTGAAAGCCATATGGATGTCTGTGGTCTGCACTGCCACCTGAAACCACATTATTGTCTATGGTCCAGACTGCCTCTGAGGGCCTTGATTAGGTCTGTGGTTTTAAAGTAGCCCACGGCCATGTTCATAGCCTGTTGCTCGAAACTATGTGGGGGCCCATAAACCTGTGCTCCTGCTGACCCTGATGACCAAAGAGGCTGCTTTTACTGTGATGATTATCAATGACGGCAGATATACATTTGAGAGTGACAAACATGGTAAGGTTCTGTGACAACCCCTACTCTCACCTAGACCCCCAAAAGTAACAACCTAGAGAGGAAGTCATGAAAGAGAACTCTTTAAAAAGTGTGATGGGGATGCTGAAGTGTAGTTCTTCACAACTGATGACTTGTGCCAGGGGAGCAGGAAGGGAGATTCAGTTCTATTTAAAGGGCAGGCTACCGAGAGATTGACAATACCCCAGTGAGTATATAGATGACACAAGCTGTATTTTTTTCCTTATGTTTCATTCTTATTTTTACTTTTACTTTTACTTTTGGTGGGAGGGGTCACAAGGGTGGGGGGAGCGGACATGGAAGGACTAGGAAGTGAGTATGATTGGGGTTTATGATATGAAATTCCCAGAGAATCAATAAAAATGTAAGGTTTAAAATAAGGAAAATCTATAGAGGAATATATCATTTATGTTTAATTATAATGCATATATAAGTGTATATATACAGGTTAAATGGCATTTCACCACTTGAGATAATAATACTTTCCCAAGAACCATCTAAAAGAACTACCTACATGAACCATGAACTATTGAACAAAAACCTAAATACTAGGCATGGGGAACTTCCTTTACTATCTAATAGACTATAAACTATCTTCCAGACCTGGCAAACTTTATAGACTATCTAATAGACTGTAGGCTGTCTATTAGAACTAACTACAAGAACTATAGTCTATCTTACAAAAATCCCAGTGCCAGGCATGGAAGTAGTCAGGAGAGTTCAAGAGATTTCTAAAACAATATAAACTATTTCATTATCTTTGGTTGTCTCCCAGAATTTGAAGGTAAGACCCCAATTGTCTGATCCAACAGACTTGCCTGTCCATACTTGGAGGAAGCAGGGAAGATTGATAAAGAAATAGAAAAGAAACAACAGATAGAATCAGGAGGGCATCCAGTGAATACTGTGATCTGTCTCAAGTTTATTACTCAATGTTCTTATATACCCCAGTCCAAAAGGGGGAAAGCAAAAGACTCCCTTACCATGATATAAAGAATAAAAAAAAATTACCCATTCACATCTCAAGACATCAAGTAACCATACCCTAGGTCAAACATCCTTCTTTATAGGCAAGACATCCTCCAGTCTCACCTTAGGTCAAACATCCTGACATGTAACCTCGAAAGAGCAAGAATAGTTCTGAACTCTCAGACCTTTAGTCATGGTGGAACAGATCCATGTCTGTGGGCCTCTCCAGCCCATTGCTTTAAATAGCACACATTTTTTGACACAGGGCATGCTGGAATCAAGATGGATCTGATGTGCAAACCTCCTACCAAAATAACAATTCTCCTAGTCTCCAAAGGGGCCATGAAAGCTGCCAGTTGAGAAAAATCAAGCACTATTCCTACCCAAGCTGAGATACCAATGAACTACAACAATGAACAGATCAGCAATATATCCCCAATGGTGCAGTAGTTTATGGTATTTATATTTGGGGGCTAAAGAAACAGCTAGCAAATTGGATTTAAAGTGAACTCAATAGGAACAAATTTAAGCCTGATACTGCAAAACATAGCCAACAACTCATTCACAGGTAGTGAGACCAGGACACTAAACGGAATGTCATACTAATGTCACTTCCCTAAGAAAGTATAGTTTCTAACTGTATTTTAAATATTATTTGTATAAACACAGAGAAGTGTGTCTCTCAACTCCTCATAAAAATAACTTCTTTGTGCAGATATAGAGACTGTTACAGAAATCCACAATTGATTAAAATTCAGAGAACAACATTACATAGAATGCATAAACCCAACTGATACATCTACAACGCAAACTTAAAACTCTGATTCAGTGACATTGGGGAAGGTGGCACAGAAGGACTGTAAAAGCCAGAAGACCAGGACATCTGCTGAGAGACTGTGCTTTCTATATGTGACAAGGATGATATAGCCATGAAATTAGTACCAGTTGAGACTACAGTACAAATAGGAGACATTTCAAAATGCCTTATGCCTAGATGAGGAACTACTGGCAATTAACGGTTTTTGAGAAGGAGAATCTGTATTTGTGAATGAGCCCTCTAATAGGTTGTCCAATCACAAGTAGCTTCACTACATATACACATGGGCAAAACTAAATGTATTTAGTAGTTTCATATAAATACTGAATGATGTAATTTAAGCACAGAAATACAAATACTAAATATTTTCTCTCATCTGTGGTTCCTAGATCTGAAACTTTAGATTTAAGTATGTTATTGGGAGCAACTATAGAATCCAGGAATATAGAAAGATTCCATGGACATGAAGAATATAAGACTTAGCAAGGAGGGTAGTATGACCAAGGTACTATAAAGAAGAAAATGGGAAACGGAAGACTTCAACTAGGAAATGGAGAGGGAAGACAATAGAGAGACAGAGGGAAGATGGATAAAGAACATGATAGATGTTTGAAAAATTCAGTGAACCACATTATTTACAAGGTTGCTTTAATATATATACTATATGTGTATATACATATATGTTTATAGTCTAAATAGAGTTTATAATGTTCCCTTTAGACCCACAGACTATCTATAGATCTATCTATGTCCCAAGGATTGTCAAAGTATATCTCCCTTTGAGTTGTTGTTGGTCAACAAGAGACACTCCCAACAGACTGTTGTCTTTACCCTTGGCTGCTACCCAGAGCTTAAAAATAAGAATGTTACTGAAGACCACACATACTTTGGAAATAAAAATTGGAGCTATCAATCCTTCTCCCTGAGGGCTACCTCTCATAGTATTTGGAAAGTATAATATATGCTGCTAGGGGTAAATTAATCAATAGTCCTATCTAGCTATAAACAGCAATGAACAGCATGGCAGTATGCTCACAGTGGTACAATAGAGTCACTTTTATCTTGGAGGTCCCCAAAAACTACCTAATTGAAATTAAGACCCACTTATCAAGAGTGAAGTCATGCCTAGTACGATAATTCTAGCCGGGAACCCATGGCTGAAGAGATTAAAGATCCTAAAGGAGAACCCACAACTACCATTTTCCAAAAATGCTATAACTCTAACTATACATGGTGGTTTGAATGAGAAAGGGTCCTCAAAGTATTGGGTATTTAAACACTTGGTCCCCAGTTGATAATACTGTAAGGGGAGCTTAGGAGGCACAGCATCATTGGAGGAAGTATGCCACTGGGAGTAGGCCTTGAGAGTTTATAACCTCTCTCTGCTCCAAGTTTGCTTTCTCTGCTTTGTGCTTGCATTTGAAAACGAGTTCTCAGCATCCTGTTCCTGTCACAATGCCTGCCATTTTTTGCTATGCCTCACCATAACAGACACTTGTCCCTATGAGATTGAAAACAAAAATAAACTCTCCTCTATAATTTGCCTTGGTCATGTAACCACAACAGTAGAAGAGAAATTAGTATATTATATTATAAATAGTGACCCATATTCTCAAAGATAAGTGAGCCACTTGCCTCTCATTAAAGAATCTACTTTATACAGACAATGGAAGCTACTGTAGAGATGGAATTTACAACTTAAATAAGTGGCCATGGGCTGTTCAACCCACATTGGCACAACTGCAGCACAACCCCTAGATCTAAGGCCCAGGAAATATTTCCTCCATCCATGCTGGCATGTTGATATATGTGGCTATTATGCAGGTCTTGTCTAATCAAGCATACAGTTAAGATTATATATAAGCACCCCATCACATCTAGAAGACACTATCTTGTAGCCGGCAGGTGTCTTGATCCTCTGATTCTTACGATCTTTCCATCCTCTCTTGTGCAATGTTGTCTTTGCCAGGCAAACACAAAATCAGAATTTGAATCTACTTCTGCTTGAAATAAGAGTTTAATAACTTCTCTGATCAGACATGAAGAAAAAGCTGAGGGAAATGTAGAATAATTATAGGGGATTTCTTTTTCTTAACTGAAAGTTTGAATAGAGCAGAAGTCAGCAAGCTGATTAGGTAAATGTAGCTAGAAAAGAAGGCTGATGAGCCCAAAATTACATGTCATCACAGCTTAAGTATTTATAAAATTGTATATTCTTAAACTTCTGGCAATATTCTAAGGAATTCTCCCTAACCTCTGTTCCTTTGGTGCCCTTTCATAGTGCCTAAGGTTGATTGCTTGGTACGAAGGGAGGGATACCCCTTTTAATTGACAGTGCACATATGAGTGGCAGATTAGGGGAAAGGGTGCTATTTTGAGTCTTTGAAAAATCTACATTACCTGCAGCAAATACAATTGTCAATAGAAAAGTGTGAATTAAACCTGAATGACTACATCACCCAAAAATCTATGCATTGAAACCGTAGTTCTCATGTTGACAGTGTTCTCAAATTAGAGTCTTTTAAAAGTGATTATGATGGAGAAGCCCTTCATGAATAAGATCAGTACCTTAAGAAGAGACCTCAGAAGCCTTTTTGACCTTCTATGATTTTGCTATATGACAATATAGATGCCATAGCAAAGACTGCTGTCTAGGAAGCAGATCCTTGCTAGTCACTAAATCTGCCAATTCTTTGGTCATAAATTTCATAGCTTCTAGAAAAAAAAATACATTTATGTTGCTTATAAGCCATCTGGATTTTGGTATTGTTACAGAAGTCCAAGTAGGCTAGCAATGACCATCTTATTAATAATTCATATAATTTTTTCAGTGGATTCTTTTGATGTTATTTGGATTAAAATAGTTCTGTGTCAATTTGGGACAATAATATATAGAACATTTTATAGTTGTTTTTATTCAGATATTTTTACTCTCAGTGATTATTTATGTTTTGTTGGTGGTGGTGTTTCACTTTCTTCCCCAGAGTCCCTAAAGATAGAAAAGAAAGGTGAGAAATAATTAATATTCACATTATTCCTTAAGGTACCAAAAACAAAACCAACCAAGTCAAATTAAAGAATTTACTGTGGGGAATTCAAAAACAAGTGAACAAAGGCAAAGTGAGGACAATATTCCAGAGATTCACATACAAATGGTAGAAATCTGTGCTGACCACAATATCAGTACATGCTCAAATTACACAACTGGTAAAAGAGGAAAGAAATATTAGTTGTAACTCCTTCAAAATAATTGCTGCATGCCCAGCAAGAGTAAGCAAGTACTATGTCCTAGGTATAAGCAACAAGAAAGTATATTCTACATAAATAATTTAAAAACTGGCAATGGCATTGACTTTACCTCTTTTGTTTTTGTTTATGAATATAAGTTGGGGGCTTTAAAGTTTTCTGTGATGGTTTAGAATTATTGCTACCTTAAGAACCTTGATTTAACAAAGACAGATCTAGGTCTAGGAACCCCTCTATGAGTGAGTACCAAGATTAGGTTAATTGGGGTGTGGTGATGTGATATTCTGAAAACAGCTCCTATTTCCTAAGAGACTGAAACTTTTGCTAGGCTTCACAGTGAAAGTTAGTAATCCACCTTGAGGTCACTTAATATTGTGAGCATACTGTGTACTCAAAACTGTTTTCTTAACCTGCCTTTAGAATAACAATGTAGCATAACAATCAATTGCACTTGCCTAGGATTCTCCATGTAAACAGCTTTTACAAGCAAAGATAACCCATATAGCTACTATCTCTAGTTATGTACTCTTCTGTGCCCCTTGTTCACAGAGGCAGCTGTTTTGCTTTCCAAGCACTGATGGAGGAAGGTCATTGGCTAATAAAGAAACTGCCTTGGCCCATTTGATAGGCCAGCCCTTAGGTGGGTGGAGTAAACAGAACAGAATGCTGGGAGGAAGAGAAAGTGAGGTAAGATGCCTCAGACAGACGCCATTTCCTCTCCTCTCTGGGACAGATGTGATGAAGCTCCAACCCAGGATGGACGTAGGCTAGAATCTTCCTGGTAAGTGCACCTCATGGTACTAAACACATTAATAGAAATGGGACAAGCAGTGTTTATATGAATACAGGTTGTGTGTTGTTATTTTGGGGCATAAGCTAGCTGGGTGGCCAGGAGCTGTGCTGCAAGGACACAGCCCGCAGCTTCCTTCTACAAACCACCCTGACTCACAATAATCACACAGAAACTATATTTTTAAAAACACTGTTTGGCCAATAGCTTAAGCATATTTCTGGCTAGCTCTTATATCTTAAATTAATCCACATCTATTGATCTGTGTATTGCCATGTGGCTGTGGCTTACTGGCAAGGTTCTGGTGCCAATTTGTTGGGGGAGGCTGTTTGTTCATTCCTGGCTGCTTAGACCCAAAATAATCACTCAGAAACTATATTACTTGTAATACTGTTTGGCAAATAGCTTAAGTGTATTGCTAGCTAGCTCTTATATCCTAAACTAACTCATCTCCATTAATCTGTGCATCACCATGAGGTTGGGGCCTACTGGCAAAGTTTTGGCATGCTCCAGCGTAAGTGTCTGTCTCTGGCGACAGCTACATGGCTTCTCTCTGACTCCACCTACTTGTTTTCTATATATCTCTGTTTGGATTTTCTGCCTGGCTTTACTTTGTTAGGCCATTGTCCAAAAGTAGCTTTATTCATTAACCCCTATAAGCAACACATTTACAGAAGGATTTCCCACACAAGCCCCTGATCCAGAGTACTGTGTATGTTTCAGACAGCAGCAAAATACAGAATCTGAGAGAATCTTCCTAAAATCTGTCATAAATGTTGAAAGCATCCATTTATGTTTATTGGTTGATAAACAATAATGTTTATTGTCTTGATCAGTTAGAGCTAATGACTTAATCCCTTATAAAACTGTTAAAGATTTATGTAAAGTGTCCCATTCCTTTGCCATGTGATTCTTCCTATGCTGTTCAATAAACAAGAACAAAGTCCTTCATCAGATAGAGAGAGACACATACAATGTGAACCTGGGAGTCAGGAAGTAGTAAATTCAAATCTGAACTTATTCTTTGTTAAATGACTGCAGATGCTTTTCTTTCTGCCCTAAATCCTACATTAGTACATTATTGGTAACTCAGAGTTAATCACCAATGCATTACAATCCACAGGAAGAAGCACCTTAAATGCTTTAAATGTGGGTGACTTTATTCCACATACTCAGACCTGGACTGAATAGAAAGGAGAAAGTGAGCTAAGCACCAAAATTCATCTCTTGCAGCTTCCTGGCTGTGAATTTAATGTAATTAGTTACCTTGTGCTCCTACTACTGTGTCACCCTGACAAAATAGACTCAAACTGTGAGAAAAAAAAACCCAGGTTGCTTTTGTAATGCATTTTGCAGTAATGAGACAAGTAACTAATGTAACATTAGAGAAATAATTTTTCTCTCTGCCTGAGAGGATCATCCTATAAACCTCATTCCCATCTCCAGTGCTAGGTGAACTTCTATACATATCTTTGTGACTAAATTTCATAATCAGTCAATGGGAACAGTAACATTAGAACATTAAGGCCAGAGTCTACAGTAAGAAATATACTTGCTATTATTAGCCTGTGCATGAGTGTGTAACAAAGATAGATGTCAGATAGATAGATATATAGATATATAAATACATAGATAGATACATAGGTAGATATATAGAATTTCCACATAACTCAAGTGCAAGTTTTATCAAGTAATAACATTTCTACTCTACTTCACTAAAAAAGAGAGATAAAATGAGATCAATCTTTTAACACTAAATTAATTTTACAACTATGGTCCTACAGTTTAACAAACACTTCAATATAGTAAAATACACCATTGCTCAGAACCACAATGATAAGAAGTATCATCCTAGATGTAACAATTAGCAAAAGGAATTCTCAAAGTACCAAACTGTAGGACTAGATTTGCACACGCTACAAGTCAACTCTTTTTCTCTATATATGCTCTGTATAGCTTTTCCCACCATACTTCAATGCACCTTTGAAAAGCTGATATTTTGATTTTGCTTCATTTTGCTCTGTTCTTTTTTTCAGCCTACCTACAGTAGTCAACTTGTATTCTGACACCATTCTGGACTGCAGTGACATGGCAAGCTTTTGAGGCAGAAAATGAAAATCTTAATTTGCTTGTCTTTGAGGGGAAACATCTTTGAAATTTATTCAGAGCAAGAGCCAGGCAATAGGGAAAGAATATACACTGTAAATGCTCAAAGGAATAAAACATGAATTGAATTAATATTTCTTCAGGACATAGGATTCTCTTATTATGAATAAAATCTTTTGAGATCAGGTAAGTAGTTGTAAGCATTTTTCTCTTTTATTACTTTTTATGATACTTTGCTTTGAATATTTAGTTTTATATTGGCAGTGACTGGTGAACAGCAAAATGCTCTATGTAGTACCACCTTGTTGGGTAAATTCTATTCAGCACATTACCTTTTTTAGTATGAACAACTGATGGAACCAGATCACATTTGTTACTCCATTTGGTTCAATCATTTAATAATTTCCCTTGACCATCTTACAGGTTCACATGCTCATTCACGCATTTATTGTCCATATGTATGGTTCCTGATTACATGGAGACTGGAAAATCTCATTCATTTTAAGTGACTACTTTTATGAAGACATGAAAACAGTTACCTAAATAATGCCAAAGAGCAGGTCAAAATTCAAAATGACTCAAAGAAAGAGGTTGATTAAACATACCTATGGTTTGAGGAAACTTGGACATAAATTGAGAAACCATTTTGATTTGCTTAAATTGACCAGTCAAAGGTTGCCCTGCTTGTTATTCTGGTGAAATTTTATCATGCAACCTAAGTGAGCTAGCTTATTCAGAGCCTTCCTGTCATGCACCATTTAAACTGACTCTGTCTGGGTCTGAGTGTCTTGTCTGAAAAATATTTTAGTTAGTAAGAATGGAGAGAAATAATGTTTTTATTAAGATGACTATCTTGCCTTCATTTCTCTGTTGTTGTACTATGCTAGCTTAGTTCTATGACCAAATCAATTAGTTTCTTACATAAACTGGTCAGTCAATTCAATCTAAGTTGAAATAAATATGACATAGAAAATTCTGAGTATAATTTATTGAATTCTAATAGTTACATTTCTAATCACTTATTTAAAAAAAAATGAATGGACTCCGTTTTTGAGTTTACCAGAGCAACAAAACCAATAGGAACAAGATGAATGGACAGAGCAATAGAGAGGTAGAAACAGTATCAAGAATTTTAATCATCAAAATGAAGACCATTGAGAGAACACAGTTCCTGAAGGAGTTTGAAGGTCTAAGAATCAGAACAATTGACAGTCAAAGTTCCAATGAATCTCTGATCTCAAGAGGAAACAATGTTTCCATCTGAGTCCAAAGACCAGAAATGACTAATATCTTATCATAGGGGAAGAGGTGTCACCTCTTAACCAGGCTTTTACTTTTTTTTTTCTTTTTTTTTTT
>NC_022026.1:7090946-7095217 GCF_000317375.1 Microtus ochrogaster | reverse complement strand
TGGGGAGAGAAAATGGAGAAGGGGAGGATGGAGGGAACTTGGGGAAAAGGATGATTGGGATAAAGTAAGGTTGGATAGGGGAGCACGTAAGCACAATTCTTAGATAAGGGAGCCACCTTAGGGTGGGCAAGAGACTTGAACCTAAAGTGGCTCCCAGGAGCCCAAGGCGATGTCCCCAGTTAGTTCCTTGGGCAGCTGAGGATAGGGAACCTGTAATGAGCCTATCCTATAGCAATACTAACTAATATCACCATAGAACCTTCACCAGGCTTTTACTTTTTAACTCAGGTCTCCAACACTTTAGAGAGGGTATTCTGATTTACTCAATATACCCATTCAAATATTAATTTTGTTTAGAAACACTATCATAGATTACACTCATAATAATTCTTAACCAAGTGTCTGGGCATTCCATGACCCGAGCAAGTTGACATGTAAAATAAAATATCTCACTCTCCCTGGTTGTTTTTCTTCTGACTTTTAGGGGAACCTTGTCCTATTATCTCTTAATGACATTATACACATAAAAAAGACCTGGCTTCATTTGTAGCTTCAGTCTATAGCAGGTTAAATGTCATAATATAATAATGGGGTGTGAAGATATGCTTTATCTCTACTTACCAGAATTCTTGAAATTCCAACTGAGAGTTCTTTGGGAATAAAGCAGTGTGAGTGACAATCACTAAATTGCAAATGGCCATGGAAGGCAAATACACTCTGGATGTAGATTTATTTTAGGAGTTGCTTGGTGATTTAAAGAAGCCCCTTTGAAAATGGAAAATCAGAAGAAGAAAATGTGGGGAAATTTTTAGGTAATAGCATGCTTACAGGCATTGCGGGTGTAATTTTAGAGGTAAGTGAGCAAAGTCAGCAACAAAGAAGATGCATGTGAAATTACAGAAATTATAGGAATAAATGGCAGAGACTTAAGGTTGTGTACTAGTATAATTTTTTCTGAACTAGTTCTGATAATGTGATGATAAAGATCAAAACTGATGAAAAATAATGCATCAATGACACTTTCTATGGCTCATTTCTATTGCTTGGTGAATAATAAAGATGAAAACAGTAGCTTTCCATCCAGCAATGACAATAGGATCAATCTGGCCACTCCTATGCAAATGAACTTCTTTTCTTAAACATTGTCTGTCTTCCAGCCACTGTCACCTCACCAACTGTCTCTGTAGTACTACAGTTCCTCTTATTTGAAGTTTATAACAAACAGAAAAATCCCCCTGGTTTAGACAATCTAAAGTGCTCATCATTTGAGATGGGAGGAGCACACAGTAAAATTGTTTAAAACCATGAAGCATTAATGAAGCAGGAGGAGGTTGTTCCAGTGGATATATTTAGTGTTTGCTTAATTAATCATTAGCCAAACACCAGCACTATGTAAGACCCAGCATGCCCTACCCAGAAGACCTACCACAAGTTTAAATAAATTGTACTTTCTACAACTTTACTGGCCAAAGTAGAATGTTTTTCAAGTGGTCAAATGATATTAATTATCTACAACAAAAGGAAGTGTGTTCTTAAATTGACCAAAACATAGAATTCAGACTAATATATTACTCAGAATGGATTCCCAGTGAGCACTAATAGTCATTATAACTAATAATAGTCACATAACTAGCAGAGACTATCTAGGTAAATACAGCAATTAGTTTGTGCTCAGTGGGAAGAAGCCCTGTGTGCAGAATGAGAAGTATTTGTATCTTTTTCTTTCAAAAACAATTTAGAATAATAACAAAATGGGACAGGAAGTAAGAAATCAGTAGACCCGTTAAGCTAGTCAGGAAATCCACTTCAAACCATCTTGGACTCCACAGACAGATTATGGAAAAGAACATTGAGGCAGTAGTTATAGGTAGCTATTGAATCAGTAAAGAGCCTAAATTAATATGAAGGTTTAAGATTATGCAGTAATAAAATTAGGAATTGTCCCTGGTTTAAATAAAGGCTCATTCCAGCAAACACATTTTCATGTTTACCTTTTTGAAATTTTGGTCTATGTTCTGGTAAGACAGATCAAACAAGGAGACAGACGTTCCTTAAAATGCCTCTAAATAATGCTATTTTTGAGTGTCTATTGATTACTAGATTGGATGTTCTTAGAGAATAATGATCAGTAAGGGAAGATTTTGCCTTTACAAGGAAATGGAAAACATAAATATGTTTAAATATATTTATAAATATAAATGTAGACAAATGAATGACCAAATCAACTACCCCACCCAAATTTTTCTTAACAACTTAACTTAATTTCTCTCCTTCCTGTTAACTTCTATGCTAACCACTGTGTCACGCACTTTGTGCTTAATCATGCACTATTTTACAATGTCATTGTCCAATGGAAAAAGATACGTTCATTGAAAATTAAGTGCAGAAAATTCTACAAGACCCAGCTGGTATTTTTAGTGTCAAATAGAAGAAGACAAAGTATTTGAGAATCATAATCTCTAGGAGAACTCAGTAGTTGCTCCCGTAAAGAAGACTGCAGAAACTGTTTTGGACTTGTGAAGTTAGCTATCTCTCTGATTAACTGGTGAAAAACTACAAGAATTAATGAGATCTGTATTATGATAGATGCTCAATAATGTTGGCAACCTCTTGACTGATAAGGCCTAAGAATCATCTAACACTGGGTTGCATTAGATGCCTTTTAAGTTTTAGAAAAATATTTTCTATAATATATATAATATAATCTATATTACAGAAAATATAAAATAATATATGTTTTATATATTATATATACATAAGCATAAGCATATATCTGCCTGTTATACCAAAAGTTTTCTCATTATTTTATAGGCCAGAATACATACTTTGAGTAACACAGTTCTGGGTCTTCAATGAGAGCACTATTATTTTTTCTTCACTTTAATACTCATAGTAGATGAAGGCCATTAGCAAATAAACCACCACCCTCTAGGACAGTTATTCTCAACCTCTGAGTTATGATCTATTTGGAAGGCAAACAAACCTTTGACATGGGTTGCCTAAGACCATAGGAAAACACAGATATTTATATTAAAATTTATGACAGTAGCAAAATTACAATCATAGAGTAGCAACAAAGGTAATTGTATGGTTGGGGGGTCACCAAACATGAGGAACTGTATTAAAGGGTTGCAGCATTGGGAAGCTGAGAACCGCTGCTCTAGGACTTTCTACTACTAGTAGGCAAGATATGACTGGACAATTTAGTGTTGAAGACATGTTACATTCCTTATATTTTACCATCATGTTATTAGGGATCCAGTATTCCAAGACAATAGCCCATGGTATGTGCTTTTAGAAACTCATTTCCATGTTAGCACAAGTTGTCAACTCTCCAAGTATCCCTATTCTATCTATTATCTCTAACCTTGACTGTGCGAAAAAGAAACCTCAATATTCTTTCCTACAACTACTCTTTCCATCCAACAGTTAAAATTTCCTGTATCAACTCTTTATTTCACTAGAATAAAAAATTAAGTAGTAATACATGGTGGTCAGTCCACTGTGCCATCAGGCTGCAGGGGTACTAGGTAAGGTCCTTCTGCAGGCTGAACAAGCAGGGATATGCCTGCATATCAAGTTGACTGATTAAGTGCTTATTAATTAGCATCTTAAGGTTAACAACAGAGAAAAGCTACAGCCTATGAACAAAGCTTGTGATTCATGATTTCCTCCTTTTAGCTTTATTGCTATTACCTCACAGGAGACCACTGTAGTAAGATAGTTAAGCACTGAAATGCCAGTTGAATAAGTAGACTGAAGAGTCCATTATGAAGAGAGACTTAGAGCATGCTTGAGAAACAAATTCTAATTAACAGAATGCAAAGTTAAAGCCAAACACAACAGGAGCAGCACAATTAATTGCAGACATATTCTTTCCCTTCAGCTTCAGAGTATCAGCTACAATGGCCCTCTTTTTTTCTTAGTTGTTTACCTATAATAAAATCTTGTTGGATGCACTTAGTGGTGATTATCTGACTTCAAGGATTATACTGTGTCTGGGTATGCAGATGGTAATCACCTTTATCTATGACCCTGAATTCACACCTACCAGACTATTAGTGTCTGTTCTGCCTTGAAATCTCAATAGTTATAAAGAGTGCTTTCAAACACTTGATTAGTCCTCAAAATGATCCTTACATAGTATGTTTTGTCTAGCGTCATATTTTTTCTTTTTTTTCTTTTTTTATTGAGAAAAGGAAGAAAAAAAACAAATTTCTGCCTCCTCCCAGCCTCCCATTTCCCTCCCCCTTCTCCCACCCTTCTCCCCC
>NC_022026.1:7082071-7090846 GCF_000317375.1 Microtus ochrogaster | reverse complement strand
CGCACTCCTCTCCCCCTCCCTCTCCAGTCCAAAGAGCAGTCAGGGTGCCCTGCCCTGTGGTAAGTCTTAGTAATAATATTGTGTGGGAGTTCAACGCTTGAGTTGAATGAGCCAAGGAGTGGCTTTTTTTTTCTGTTTCCTATGTTGAAAATGACTTAAATAATTCAATTGAAATTTGGTAGCTTGAGGTATTTTGTTAAGAGATTTTTGTTTCAAATGCCAAAGGCTATGCTAATATGCACAAATTAGGCTATCTAAAATCAAAGAACTAATAGGAACTTGAATTCAAGCAAGTGAAATGTTGTGAATAGAAAGTAGTAGAGATAGCCTTCATACATGTCAAAAACATAATTTGACTAAATTGTTGATCTAATGGGACATTTTTATTGGATACTGTAAAGGCACAATTAATGCCCATATCATATTTTTCTTTAAAAGGGCGAAATCACAGAAAGGAATACATTATGATAATGGTAATATAGCCTTTATCAAAATGCAGAGTATATAGAGGCATTTGTAAATAATTATTTATCAACTAACATGTCAAAACACCTCTTCAAAATTGCAGCCAAACTTCACATATTCTCCAGCTCCTGCTCTATTATCTCTTGTGGGGAAGTTTAGTCATATTTACGTGGAGTCAAAATAAACTTGTCTTTGGTTTATTGTTGTTGTTTCTAGAAACATTTCATTACCACTAGCTGAGTTCAGCCCCTTGGTATTTCATATGTCAGCACTTTCTGCTTAGGTTATCTGTTAAACTTCATGGAGAATCAAATAAAATTATCAACTTTTTTTCTGGAAGAAAACCACCATGGACTATAAATATCAGTATTTCATTTCAGGAGAGCCATAATTTACCAGGTCTTTAATAATGTAACTCTTGCAGAATGAAGAAAGGTCAAACTTCTATCCCTAAATCACCTTTATGATAATGACAGTTTTTTGTTCTTCTCCAGTGTTGTGAAATCAATCCCAGACATACAGAGGTCAACGTTTTTGTTATTTAGTGTTTGGGTATGATTTAGATGCCCTATTCCCTAGTTTTATCTAATGCCTTCTACAGTGCATTTCTGAAAACCTCAGGCAGTAAAATTTTGAAATAAAATGCATTTGGAGTGTATTTCCTTAGTTTCTCCTCACTGAATATATAAAGAAGGAATATATAACCCCCACCCTGAACTCTGTACTCAGAAAAGGTATTAATTAAACTGAAAATGAGAGTTATGGGTAGGCGAATTATTAAGAAATGTCTAGAAACAAAGATGTTATCCAATAGCAGTAACTTATATTTAAATAACTTTGGGTTAAATAAGCAATTCTGTATTAGGATGCCACATATGTATACTATTCACCACACAGGAAAACTCTAACTTTATCATATTTATCACATCTCAAGACCTACCAAAATGAAGATTTCATATGTCCGTGGTCCTCAGACTTATAGATAAATTATTTAAATCTCAGATGTTATCTTCAGATATTCTGAATTGGCTAGTCTGGAAAATTATAAATTAACGTGTTTTATATATTGCTTCAAAGTAAGTCCAATGTAGGTAGATGTCAACTAGTCATGCTAAAAGATAGCAGAAAGCATAATGAGTATATTATTTTGCAACAAAGTTCATTGACTATCATTGATGCCAGAAATTTGGTCATTTGGATTTTAAAACTGGATTATCTTAGCATCCATTATGCCAAAATAAAAAATTGTTTTCTTTTGACAACAGAGCCAATTGGAAAAGTAGCATTAAAGTGACTGGAAAGGGAAACTATAATCTATGCTGCATAGAGTTCATCCTATTGTTTCCAATAGGCTATACACTTGTTGAAGGTGCAATCGCATCTGAGAAACAAGTTTCAAAGACAATGTTTGATAAGGTACTCACTAGCAAGACAATGGCAGCATGTCAGAATTGCATACACACTCGGGAATCATGGAAGTTAACTTACATGTTTCATCTCCATCCCTGATCTCCATTCAGTTCCTACTTGTGTGCCCCTCACATTTATTTAAGGAACTATTGTCTTCCATTTGTTTTCACAATCTTATTTCTTTTGTTTTGTTATTTAACCTAAGTACATTTTAAATTTTTTAAAATTGAAATTATGATTACATAATTCCTCTTCTTTCATTTTTCCTTCCAATTCCTACCATGTTTCCCCCCTCCCTCTCTCTCTCTGTCAAATTCCTGGTCTCTTTTCCTTTATTGCTGTTACAAACACACATATACATAAATACAACCTACTCAGTCTGTATGTTACTAGTATGTGTATGTTTTCAGAATTGACCATTTGATATTGCATAGCCCATTGGTGAGTCGTTGCTACAGAAGACTATCTCCTGTCCTTAGCATTCCTTATTCGCTTGTAGTTCTTTGTTTATTGCAGGGGCCTTGTGATATTTCCTCCTCCATATTAGCATGTCTATAATCTTATTTCTTGGTTACTATTTTAAGATCCAGACTGCCCAACTTCTACTGCAGCATGTATTAGAATGATACAGCTAATAATTAAGAATTTACTTGATCTCTTCCCTCATTCTCTTACCAGCTAATAATCTGCTATAATGTTTCCTGTTCCTCTCTTTGATAATGCATAATATTTTATCAAGACTTTTCCTTCAAGTAATAACTTTGGACATTTTCTAGTGTTTAATTTACCTTCCATGTCAAAAAAGGAAGGCAGAGACCCTCAATATCCACAGACAGTAGAATGGCAAGCTCATCCTCCATTGCCAATTCTTGGTCCCATCTATGGCTACTAATGAATATGTTCAGAGGACACGTTGTTCAAGCATTTGCAACACTAGCCTCAACACTTTGGGTCCAGGTTGTAAAATCACTACTATTTTAAATTTTTTTTCCTCCTCACAAAGGCCAGTGATATTTTTAAGCTCCATATTTTCCTGTGGGATTATTTAAATGATCATAACGTTCCAAATGGTTGCTCATATCGCCTACTTGGAACACATTCATAACTAACCTTATAATGTAAATGTTCATGCTCTCTCAGGTAAATATTAGTTTTTTTTCTAAATGAAGAAGAGGTAAAAGTGGGTGTCCATGAATCATGTCCCCTTAAGCTTTCCCCTTACTTTCCTTCACCCATACTGGTTTTGTGAGAAGTCCATACAATTCTTACATCCTCTACTGGATGCTGTAAAATAAATGAGTATAGGTTTCTCAGAATGATTCTTAGTAATGTTTAAACAGCATTTGCATGTTGGAAAACCCACTTGATAGATGAAATTAAGTTAAAATAAACAATTGACTATATTCAAAAGTTCAAGCATGCTTTAGGTAGAGACATATAAGTTTGTATGACTGCATACAAACTTATGCAGTATGTTTCCATTAAAGGGAGAGAACACTATCAATAAGAACAACTGCAGCTTATGAAGAAACATTGTAATACTGGGAACCGTAGCAGGTACTTTATCTCCCATATTTCTTTTAAGGTCCACAGCATTCACACCAGGCACCTAGGAATATTCCCAGTTTACAGATGACAAAATCCTAGTCAAGGAAGCTAAATGGGACATCTATGGAGAAAACTAGGACATATTTCACTGGCTGTAAAGCTTATTTTCATCATCAAGTGCAACACTGAAACCTCTCAATGTAATGTCTAAGAAACATTTCCTTGAAATGCCATGTTTATCATCAGTAGAAACAATGTAGCAGTAAGGCAAGGAAATTTGAAAGTAAAATGTGAGCCAAGAAGCAGTGGGCAAAAGCTACAACAAGCTGGCTGTTTCAAAGCAAAGGAATCCAGTGTGTGGCATATCTTTTCAGTGCTGAACCACCCAAATGCTCTCTAATCAGCAGTAGTGGAGATATTTTGGGTTTAACTTTTGAGATGAATGTAAAAACTATGGGTCTAGTATCTCAACACAGCTGTTTCAAATCCCCCGAGGAAGGACATTGAGAGAGAAGGTGGGCATAGTGGAGATTTTGCCAGATGCTTCCTTTCCACATTAAAGTCTTCTCAGCGTATTTCGTTTGCTTAACCTTATCCTGTCTGGTACCTCAGAAGAGATAGTTTTATTCAGAAGACCATTTTTCCTTTACAGTTATGTTGGATTTGGCATTGCAGAGGATACTGCTGTATGTTCGGGTTTCATTTTCAAACCATGTTTCTTTTCTTCTAGCTCAGGGAATCACTTTCCCAGAGAAGGATGTCTGTTCCTATAGTCTGCCCCTGATTTATTCATGGAAGTTCTGAACCTGAGGTGAGAGTCTCTCGCTCTCCCTCCTTATTAGTCTCACTCCTTTCTTGTGTTTCTGTGTTCTTGGCATTCCCTGCAGTTCAGAGTCTTGTGCTTTATAACCCATAATGACCGTTCCTTTTCTCTCTCCTAGGACATTTGTCCTATTTGCTTTGTCTTGAAGTCTTCAAGTTATCACCTACCCTGAACTCCTACTTTCCAGGAAGCACTGGTTTCATTTTCTACGTGAGAATGATTCCCAGCTGAAGCCCATACTTCTCTCAAGTTTCTGTTTTAGAATATTGCCAATATTCCTTCCCCCTTCATTCTTAACCTTAAGTTTTTGAGCCCCACATTAAAGACTGTGGATTCCTACATTAATTCTATACTCTTGTGTTTTGCAAACTACCCAAGGTCTTTAGTTGTCCTACTGAGCTACCTCTACAGGCCTTATTTTGTTAAAAAAAAAAAAAGTTCAGGGGTAATGGATAAGGAATCCCCACTTAGGAGAACTTCAATAATAGCATCTCCATTTGATTTGTTTATTATATTAAACTTCAAAAAAAATTTTCTTAAAATTATCTGACAAAATGAATTACAATATATGTATCTAACCTTTATTGCTAACATAGATTTAGGCACTCTACCTCTAACTTATTCAATAATCCATAGTACTGGTATCAACAACTAGCAAACTACATATTCTGTGAAGAAGTATAAGACATTAGACAAAAAGATCACTTCGTCTCCATGCTGTCAGCAGTTAATATTGTTGAATTTGAGGTTTAATTCAAGAATTAAATGCTAGTAATCCTCTATCATTTGGCAGATGATAAAACAGTACAAATATAATAAAGGCCTTAGGGATTCACTTCCAGAGCCAGCCAAGGTACTATTGTTTGAAATGTTACAGAAAAGAACTTTGAGTAGTCATATCAACCTAGCTATATCATAATCTAAATGTCCTCCTACAAGAACTTCCCTAAGCCTGGGGCAAAAAGAAAATGGTAGTATGGATGCTAAGGAAATCACTATGGCTACACATATTTTTTTTTCAGAATAAAGTAAAGTGAGGTTAAACGGATTCTGGGCTTCAGAGAAGATAATATCTGTAGCCTTTGGGTTTTAAAGTCTGAAATGACTGAACCTCACTCTTCAAATATGTCTGATGCTTCTTTTGATTGTTCAAGAGACTTTTGACCTCAGTGACTGAGGTGTATGCCACCATAAGAGTTCCACTTAATAAACACACAAGGTGATGTTGCTCCCAGGGTTAGTGATGTCTGATTTGATTCCAGGAGAAATCATCAGGAAGTTAGGAATTCATCTAGCTGCAAAGAACAAAACTTCTTTGAATATAAATTATAGAAAATGCTTTATCTATCTTTTCTTTTGGATACAACTATTTAATATATACAATGCAAATATTTCTGCATTTATCTGTGACTTTTCAAGCCTATTCTCAGAGTTTCTACTCATCACAGGTTTTAAGACTATAATGATTGATTATGGCTTGAATTGAAGATTAATTACAAACTGGCCTAGTGACCAAACTGCTTTTGATTACTATATGGCATTCAGTAAGACCCTTAAATACCTTGAGCTTTATTTACATTTAGAGCCAGAAGACATAGAGAAATGTACATGGATGTCAATCTAGAATACTTTACCTACCAAAACTATCAGCCATAGTTTAAGAAAGAAAATCATTCCATGATACAAACAGACTAAAAGAATTTATGTCCACCAGTCATGTGGAGACTACTGGAAGCAATACTTCAGAATGAAGAGAGAAATAGCATAGCTAATACACTCTCAAAAAGATAACAAATTACTATAATTATTAAAATGAAGTATACAATTAAAATACAAATAGCAAAAAACACAAATAACTGTTATCAACAGAAATTTTTTAATGATAGCTTTAAATATTAATAACACCAACTCATTAATCAAAAGACACAGGATAGCTGAGTGGATTAAGACATAAAATCGATCTTTATAAAATAAACTCATGTTAACTTTAAAGTCAGCATTTCCTTAAAGTAAATTAAAGGAAAAGTAGTCCAAAAAAATGGGGCCAAGAAGTAAACAGGTCCTGTTACCTTAATATCTGACAAAATAGACTTCAAAGTAAAAGCATACAGAAGTCATAAAAATTAACAAAAACTTGAAAAAAATCCAAATGGATCAAAGGCCTGAAGGTGAAACCAAAAACGCTGAAAATGTTAGCAGAAAGTGTAGGCAGTACTTGACATGATACAGGTATAGGAAAAGATCATCTGAAGAGTACAGCATTTGCCCAGGAATTGAGGCCAGTAATTTACAAGTGGGAACTCCTAAAGCTAAAAACTTCTGCATAACTAAGCAAACAATTAGTTGAGTGAAGAGGAAACTCACAAAGTGGGAAAAAAATCTTTGCTAGCTATACATCTGACAGAGGATTAACACCCAGAATATATAAATAGCTCAACAAAAAGTCAAGAAAGCAAATAATCCAAGCTAAAAATTGAGTTATGACTCCTAACACAGTTCTCAAAAGATGAAATAAAAATGGCAAATAAATATCTTTAAAATGTTCATCATCATTAGTAATTATGGAAATGAAAATTAAAGCTATTTTGAGATTTCCTCTCACCCCAGTCAGAATGACTAAGATCACAAAACAACTGAGAACAAATGCTGGCAAGGTTGTAGGAATGGCGAAAATTCATACACTGTCAATGGATTGCAAACTGATACAGCCACTCAGGAAATCAGTGTGTAGCATTCTCAAAAGCATGAAAATAAATCTAAATTGTGACCTAGGTATACCACTCTTTGGCATATGCCCAAAGGGTCAACAGCTCATTCCACAGACACTTGTTCAGCAATGCTCATTGCTTCTCTATTTACAATAGTTAGGAAATGGAGAAAACCCAGACATCCCTTAACTGAAAAAGTTGATAGTGACAGTGTGGTACATATACACAATGTAATACTACTCATCTGTAAAGAAACAATAAAATGAAAATTGCAGGAAAATGGATGAAATTAGAAAATATTATGTTGAGTGTGGTTACCCAGACTTAGGAAGACAAATGCATGTTCTCTCTCATCTATGGCTCCTAGCTCCAAATCTAAAGAGATGAGTATATAACCCTGAGTAACTGTAGAAACAAGGAATGTAAAAAGGAACCATGAACACAGGGACAACAGCAGGATGTAAGTGATATGAAGTAGAGAATGGGAAACATGGATAGAGGGGTTTTAATTGGGTAGGAGAGAAGGAAGACAATACAGAAAGAGAAGTATTGAGGAGTAATAACACCAATGATGCCTGAAAAAGTTATAGAGAAACAGCATTCTATATTTACATTATACACACACACACACACACACACACACACACACACACACACACACACATACACACATATGCATCACACACACACACACATTGGTTGCCTCCCAACATTTGAAGTTAAGTCCCTACTATTGAAGACACCATGCAGTTCAGACACAGGACTTGAAGGGATAATGATGGATGGCACTCAAAATCTCCTCTCTGAGCATGAACTTTCATGGTACCAAAAGGTGATACACAAGCAGCTAAGGAAGAAAAGCAGTTAATAGTCCTATCTAGATGGAATGCCTATGAACCACAACAGTAGCCAGCATGGCAAGATGTCCCTAAAGCAGTGATAGTGGCATATATATGTTGGTAGGTCCCAACAGCTGTCTAGGTGGACTCAAGACCCATGTAGCAGTAGGGAAATCATGCCCGACTCTATGTGTGTAGTGAATCATGGATCTCGGAGAAGAGATAACATCACATTACTAGACCAGCATAATTTTTAACCGCATCATAATACTTACCCTTCTATCAACAGTGTGGACCTAAATCCCTCATCAAAGAAGACTTTCTTTGCATCATAATGAGACCATTACAAAAAGCCACAACTAGTCAACATGCAGACAACTGACTGGGAGTCCTGCAACAAAGGTTAGGGAATATTATAGAAGATTAACAGGAAAGACTGGAAGACTTAGAAGACTGGAAGGCCAGGAAGTTAGCTAAAAGACTGTGTCTTCTAGTTATGACAGGGAAACTATATATACAGCAGCATGGCTGCCTAAACAAGACCTAAATAATTCTTACATCAGTTGACATCCAATGTAGATGGAGGAAATCTCATGTGGCCCTACCCCTAGATGTAAAGCCATAAGCAGTTAACAACTGCTGAGAGAGGTAGAACTAATCTTTGCCAGAGATGAGCCCCCAGACTGGTCATGCAGTACCAAATGGTAGCCTAAGAATATTTACATACAGGCCACATTGAAATAACTCATAATATATATATATATATATACATATATATATATATATAGTAATTATGTATACTAATAATTTGTTTTGCTTTTTTAGAATGTGACGTAATTATATCATTTACCCACTCTCGTCTCTCCCTTCTAACCTTCCCTTTGCTCTTTTAAATTTGTGGCCTTTTTCTTTCATTTTAATTTTTTTTTAATTTATTTATTTATTGAGGATTTCCGCCTCCTCCCCGCCACCGCCCCCCACC
>NC_022026.1:7070753-7081490 GCF_000317375.1 Microtus ochrogaster | reverse complement strand
TTTCCATCCATTTGTACGCAAACTTCAAGAAGATCTTGTTTTTTACTGCTGAGTAGTACTCTAATATGTATATATTCCATACTTTCTTCATCCATTCTTCTATTGAAGGGCATCTAAAAAATATTGTGACTTTCTAGCAACAAAATAAAGTGCTCCAAGCAAAAAGGATGCATTTGACTATATAAATGCTCGAGTCAGAGCTTTCACTTGGAGTAGTAGTTGACCAACAGCTCCAATTTCTGTAGCCACTTTTCCATTTGTGGTGACACATGCTTCCCTGAGACATTAAGCACAGTAGACTTTCGATGCTGGAATGTGGGCTTATTTAAATGGGCATCTGTAGCTCCAGGATTCCTCTGAGCTCCTTTGTACATCGTATTCCTTTTCTTCTCACCCCCTTCTACCAGCTCTGATCTGCATTGCTTATTTAGGTTCTTAATGCCCTTGCTTGTCTTCTCCTACTCACCATTTAAGGACATTGTATCCCACATGCTCTAATTTCATAATGACATCTGGTCCTTAAAGACACAAATTGACATCAAGGGAATGATTATATCAATGATATTAAGAGACAAATTAGAAGGAGGAAGTAAAGATATCATCATTTGCTCAAATGTGATTATGACCATGTAATATTAATTTGACTTGTTTTAAAGGATGAGAATGATACCTCTCTTAGGGGTGAGTTTTTCCCTTTGATTTTGTATGCAGAAAAGACACTGCTGAGGAGCAGGAAAGGGAGATATACAGATCCAAGACTACAAAGTAGTAAGTAGATAAGGGAAACTAACAAGTCCAAAGAGATGATCTACAACATGGCCACCATAGTTAATAATTCAAATTATTATTAATCTAAATGCTCGGGTCAGAGCTTTCACTCAGAGCAGTAGTTGATCAACAGCACCAATTTCTGTAGCCACTCTGTCATTTGTGGTGACACATGCTTCCTTGAGACTAAGCACAGTACAATTCCTATGCTAGGATGTGGGATTATTTATAAAGTCTATATTCAGCCGGGCGGTGGTGGCGCATGCCTTTAATCCCAGCACTCGGGAGGCAGAAGTAGGCGGATCTCTGTGAGTTCGAGACCAGCCTGGTCTACAAGAGCTAGTTCCAGGACAGGCTCCAAAACCACAGAGAAACCCTGTCTCGAAAAAGACCAAAATAATTAAATAAATAAATAAATAAATAAAGTCTATATTCAACACTTTTACTAAATTAAGTAAATTAAGACTGCTCTTGACACAGGAGGGTAACTATGCAAAGTGATATTTAAGTTAAATATGTTAAATATGTTTATCACATAAACATTTAAATATGGTAACTATTTTATCATAGAAACGTTTTATAAAACTATGCTGTACACCAAATATATAACATTTAGATTAAAAAATAATATACATGCTGGCAAGATGGTTTACTGGATAGGATAAAGATACTTGTTGCAAAGTCTGACAGTCTACAGTGTGTCTACAAAGCTTGCATGATAGAAGGAGAAAACCAATTCTCTTACCTCTATACAAGCATTATGACACACGTGTATATACATGCACGCACACAGACACACACATCCTTACAAAATATAGAAGTAAAATGCATTTTTAAATATTTTAAGAATAATATAAAAATAAAACCTACACATGAGGTTCTGTTGGAGCTTGCTCAAAAATAACTAGCAGATAAAGACACTGAGTACGATCGCTTATTTTAGGAGATCTGCAATAAAATAAGCAGAGTACTGGGGTGGAGGCTGGGGGAGGATGCTGAGTAAATGTTGAAAAATTTTAACCTGGAACAAATTACTGCATGATTGGATGATGATAATAATGATCTCTGAGAAATCTTGAATTCTCAAGAGAAATAATAGCTAATTTCTATTTAAAAATGATTGCAAAGGTGCATGCATGCATGATAGATGATAAGATCTAGGATGCATGTAGAGGCTTGGCTTTAGGTGAAAGCAGGCCTAGCTTGCTTGTTTTTTTTTATTTTTTATTTTATTTTATTGAGAAAAGGAAAAAGAAAGTTTCAGCCTCCTCCCAGCCTCCCATTTCCCTCCCCCTCCTCTCACCCTTCTTCCCCTCCCCCGACTCCTCTCCCCCTCCCTCTCCAGTCCAAAGAGCAGTCAGGGTTCCGTGCCCTGTGGAAAGTCCAAGGTCCTCCCCCCTCCATCCATGTCTAGGAAGGTGAACATCCAAACTGGCTAGGCTCCCACAAAGCCAGAACATGAAGTAGGATCACACTTCTCGAATTTTGCATGCAAATGGATGGAAATAGAAAACACTATCCTGAGTGAGATAATCCAGACCCAAAAAGATGAACAGGGGATGTACTCACTCATAATTGGTTTCTAGCAATAAATAAGGGTCACGGAGTCTACAATTGGTGAACCTAAAGAACCTAAATAGGAAGGTGAACCCAAGGAAAAACACATAGTTATCCTCTTGCCTATGGGAACTAGACAAAATTGCCGGGGAGAAAATTGGGATCTTGGGGGTGGGGGGCGATGAGGGTATGGGGAGATGGGGAGAGAATAGCTTGCTTGTTTTTGCTAAGAAGTCATCAGAGGTCAGTTAGTAGATTTGTTGGTGGAAGAAAAATTCCTTCATCCAAGTTGCCCTATTTTATTACTCAAATTGAGGAGCAAAGGACTTGTTGGAGATTTGTAATGACAGCAAAGAAAAATAATTGTACTAACTATTGAAGAAGAATTGACTTCAGAAGTAATCAGAGTTTCCAAATATTACTCTCAGAAAGAGGATAGCCAGTTTGGTTCCTAGGAGTTTGACAGAAATTAGGTTTTGAAATGAGGAGGGGAAAGAAGCCTAACAAAATGTGGGATGTGTATGGAAACGAGACAACCTTTTGGAAGGGTAGCATGGGTTTTGTTGAGGACAAGCATGGAAAGGGGAGTAACTGAAGCAGCAGAAGATTTTAGGATATTAATGATGAAAGGCAATGAGTTGTAGTGAGCGCATGAGTATGAGGTAAGATTGGGTAATGAAAGAGGATTGGGATATTGGTCAGATCAAAGGAAGCATCACTATTTTACTGAGAAAGTCTCCCTATGTAATATTGGATGGCCTCAACTTTGATTTTTTCTCTCTCAGGCTCATAACTGCTGAGTTGTTTGTACTACAAGACTTGTACCAACATGCTCCAGTTTCAAATTGGGTTTCTATTATTATTATTGTTGTTATTACTTTTATTATTTTACCATAGTGAACTTCTTTCTTCCCTTTTTTATGTTATCATATGAAATGATAGGACGCATTAGAGTATATAACTTTACTTTGTTTTCATTTATTCTCTTCCCCCAATATTCTCCTTCGACCTCTCAGCTCCTCACTTACTGGCTACTTTCCCCACTTCAAAGTGTTCCTCCTCTTCTTATTTTATGTCACCTACATTTCATTATTGTCTCTTTTTCCTCCCCTTTTCCTTATATCCTATTGGCCAAGGGCTGGAGTGTTAAACATGTCGTCACTGTGACAGGGTAAATTGAAGAAAGGGAACCCTTAAAGAGATAGAATCTAGTGACAGGCCTTTTGGGGGAGTTTACTGGGGGTATAGTTTTGAAGAAGATGATGAACTCAGACAGCCCCTTAGTTCCTTTTGCTTACTGCTACAAAATGAACTCTTTTGTTTTGCAAAATGCTTCTGCATAACTATGCTTCTGCTTGTAGACCCAAATCACCACAGTGACCTAATCAAAAACTGTAACTGTCAACATGTGAGGCAAAATACATTTTCTTATCACAAGTGAATAGCTCACATATTTTTGTCATAACAGCTTGACTACCACAATTCTACTGCTCATTGGTTTTCATAGAGTCAATGTCCAAAGGCAGTAACCTTCAGTAGTTTAACTTTAACTTCCACAGTGAAACACTAAGCAAACGCCTGAAGATACTGGGTGTTTTTAATGATTCATTATGTACAGTGAATATTTTTAATAAACAAGTTAAATATTTTGTCCTTATATCATGCAATATATACCTAAAAACTTATATAAGGATTTTCAAGACTATCCATGAGATATGAACAAAATTAAAACTAATAAAATTACTGGCTCCATATCAATGTTGACTTTACCCATTTACACATCCTCCCAATTTGACCTAGTCATAAGATTAAAGCCTTATTGATCATAGTTGTATAACAATTTGATTGTCATCATAGTAAAAAATCATAATGAAAAGCACCATTATCAATTGTTCAGCATCTTCAAGCTTCATTTTATATAGTACAAAGAATCACATTTAGAAAAAAAAATTATTTGTCACTTTATCTGTCCTATCACACAATGGAATAAAATAGAGGTTGCACACTTTAGCATGTACTTCCTAAAGACTGTTGACGCTCCCTCAAATATTTTGTATATGCATCATTGTTGAATATCATTGAATTTTCTATTAATTTATTCATGTGCTTTGGGAATGGGGAAATATCTCCACAACGATATGTTTGTGTGAAGAAGAGAGAACAAGCTTTGAGAGCAGGGTCCTTTCACCCTGTGGGTTCCAGGAACTGTGTTCCAGTCATCAGGCTTAGCAGCAGGCCCCCTCTACCTGTAGCTTCCTTTACCTGCTGAGGAATCGTACTAGCTTTTGAATAGCAGTTGAAAACATATTGTTTCCTTTCCTGTCTAAATTATTCCACTCTAGAAGTTACTTAAATCCTGCATTAACTAATTGTGATATAGGGACTTAAAGCCATTACTATCCAGAAGTTGGGATGAGGACTAAGAAAATGAGAGGGTATCACAAGCATGGCTCAAAGCCCCCTCTCACTTTGCCTCAGTTGTGGTAGGCATTTCACATAATTTTATGTCATATGATTAGAAGAAAAAACCAAAATCCCACAAGTTGACCTAATACCCAGTGTACTGTACTAGATAAATTTCATTCTGGTGAAATCAATACTCATTCCAGCACATTCTCTAAAATGGATTTTCCTCTTTCAAATTTCATCTTCAATCATTGCTTATCTTTTCTAAAAAGCAAAACCTACAGGAAAAGTGCATTTGTTTTGTAGTTAAACTTCAAAATTGATAACAGAGTAAATACGTTTGAAGAATATACTATATAAAACATTGTCTTTAACGACAAATATTAATATAAAACCTATTATATGCTGGGAATAGATAAAAATTCTAGCTTGGATCTATCTGTCTGGATCTAAGTAGGAAACAGATGGCATGATGAAACAGAGCAATTGAAAATTTAATAAAGATACCATTCCCAATCAGGAGAAGAATGTTAAAGAATGGCATATTATACCAGAGAGAGAGATAGCTGCATGCCTTTTACCTCTTTGCTGAACA
Source organism: Microtus ochrogaster (assembly GCF_000317375.1). NCBI lineage: Eukaryota > Metazoa > Chordata > Mammalia > Rodentia > Cricetidae > Microtus > Microtus ochrogaster. The sequence continues at coordinate 7,076,164 of NC_022026.1, read as the reverse complement.
ATCAAGAGTGTGGGGAATGTAATAATAGGACACTGCTATCTGACAGGAGCTGTGACCTTCGTCATAGGAACAGTCATTGTCAATTCATGGCAGACAAGCATAGTGGAAACTGGAGAAAAAAAATATCTACACTCCACTTCTAACTTCTGACCTTCTGCTTGTTCATTCCCTCCAGAAGCTAGAAGCAAAGCTGCCTCTTGATGAGAACTATGCGAATAAAATTAAGACAGAGGCAAGGCTATCAAGTAGAGAAAGGGGACTGTCTAGCACACATGTGTTTTTGAAACACCACAGCATCATGAAAAATTAGGACTATTGTAGCCTCACTATTGAGATAGAATTGATGCTTAGAGAGAATGACTTGCACAGATTCACTGTGCACACATTTGCTCAGATTCACTTCATAGAAAAAGACATTCATATTGTGCTTTGTACTCAGGGTTAGTGTTCCTATTGACCACTACAACGTCACACCAAAATGTCTCATGGAGTGCTTTTAAGACGTATCTTTCTTAAGCTCACCAAATAGCAACTGAATCAGAATGTACTGGGGAGCCTTGGGAGGCCGATTTTTAAAAGCTCCACAGATGATGGTGATGCACGTGAGCAGTGAGACTCGGGGTTTTGTAAGGCATTTCCTCCACAGCCATGTTGGATAAGTCACTTCTTCAAGTTCTGATTATATCACCAATATTCCACAGGCATACTGATAGCCTATGTAAAAAAAATGCATTTACTGGTAAGATACAAGCAAGGAATTAGACTTGTAAGATAACTATTAAAATTAAATTAATTAGCCATCAGTGAAATGCAAACTACATCTCACCCCAGTCCCACTTTTGACCTACTTGTTGAATCCCTCTAGAGAGTGAAAGGCAAAGTTTCCTCTTAATATAAACTGTACTAATTAAGACAAACTATGTTGAATTAAGGCAGCAGCAAGGATCTAGAGAGTGAAATTGATCCTGAGACTCTGCAGCCACTGCTCCTCATGAAACTTCTCTCACTAAGGCTGATAGCAGTGCTAATCTATTGTTATAAATCTTCATTTTAACTTTTTTTGGACAAGGGATACATAAGCATGGCTCAAAACCCTCTCTTACTTTGTTATCTACCTGTTGTAAGGAGCCCTCTTCTTGGTTCCCAGGTGCTCAGTCCCAAAATAACCACACAGAAACTGTATTAATTAAATCACTGCTTGGCCTATTAGCTATAGCTTCTTATTGGCTAATTCTTACAGCTTAATTTAACCCATCTCCATTAATCTGTGTATCAGCACATGTCTGTGGCTTACCGGGTAAAGTCATGTCTCCAGCAGGGCTACATGGCTTCTCCCCGACTCCTCCTTCTTCCTCCCAGAATTCAGTTTAGTTTTCACCGCCTAGCTCTGCCCTATCAGACAGACAGTTTTCTTCATTCATTAACCAATGGTATTCACAGCACACAGAGAGGAATCCAACATCATCTACCTAGAAACTACTCTGCCCATTCCCCATGTAAAAACTTAATAATCATGTGTCCTTAGAGGGTTTTATATATTCACAGAGCAATAAATGCACAAAATACTATGTTATATAAAAATTAAGAATTCAATTAAATGATGAACTGTCAAAGTTTTATTAGTCAACTATGAAAATATGAATTTTAGAAAATGAAAACCTAGAGATGAATAAGAAAATTGAATACAACATGATTGCAACTTGTCTAAATTATTGACACTTTAAAATAAATTTAATTATCTTCTATCATTCACATTTAAAAGCCTTTCAGACTTTTCAGGTGCAAAATAGTTAGTTAGTGGTCTTAGCATTTAATAAGACTATATAGAGGATGTTTATTAGTTGCATAAAATGTATAATTAAAAAGAGGGAAACAGTATTATCTTAATCATCCCACATTGAATTACATAATACTCACACATGGTTTATTGGTGATATTTTTTAGTTCTGTCAGTGAAAGAAAGCTTTGTGAGCAAATGGTAGCCAGAAAGAACAACTGAAGGCAATCTTCAGTTAGTGTAAGAGTCACTGTTATGAAAAACTACAACTTTAGAAGAAAAATATATTAAAAGCTTTTGAAATTAGATACATAAATGTAACCAAGTAAGCACTTCTATTAGGATAAATCAGAACAGTAATTGAGATAGAAACTATTATTTTTTAAGGTCAAGGTTTGTAAATAAAGTCTGTGAACCTAATAACAGGTAATTTATGTATCACTAAAAGAATTATCGTTAAAATAACACAAAAATAAACATGGAAATCCCTGTAAAAGCCTTTAATGAAAAAAGTAGGAACTAAAAATGTTTTGTTGTAATTCTCAAAAAAAGTTAGAAAGTATGTACTTAAATCATAATTTTAAAAAATACAATAAATGGTGAATTCTTACATGTTAGTAATATCTGCAATTTTTAATTTTATTTTTAATTGTATTTTTAAATTTTATAGTTTGTATTTTAAAATTTTATAGTGTTTATAGTACTAACAAATTTAATTTTAATTATTTCTTTTATTTTTTGAGATTATAATACAAACTTAATACCTTGCAGAAGCCAAATAAAACATAAAATATTTATACTCTGGCTAAAACACTGGACCTGAGGTCATAGGTTATAGGCCCTAGTGGAAAACCTACTGCTGTTATTTTGTTAAATAGGCATCATGTGCCTGTATAACAGCTTCTAAATATTTATATTTATGCCCAAAGATTAGTGCTGTTGTTACCTTTAGTCAGAGAAGCTCCTGCTAAAGAAGGTGATAGTTTCTACAGAGATGCATTATTAGTGTTGAAAACAAGTGGCAGTTGAGTGCTCTGCCCTAAATGGGACATCCATATCAGATTCTCAAAGATTCAGGGAACTGCAGAGGCAAAAACTGGGAAGAATGTTGGGAGCTAGAAGATCTGATAAGATGTTGTAGGATGATATTATCCAGGCATGATGTGGCCATTGCACTCTCGAGCTTATCCTGTCTGTGACTACCTGCAAAACAACATTTCTTCATGAAGCTGATCTCATTGAGCCCTCATCAATCGCTGAGGATCTATTGGAGATTGATGGTTGTTGAAAGAGGTAAAGCCATTGGTCAGGTACCCATATTCCTATAAGAAATCTTAATGAAACTCACTGAGTCACCAAAAAATAAAGTAGCTGGGAAGAGGAATATGACCATCAGGAGTAGAGAAAAGACAAGAGAAAACAGTGGGGTTTGGATATGAAAAAAAATATTTATGTGTATATATGAAAATCTCATACTGAAATAATGTTCATATATAATTAATATTTATTAATGAAAGAAAAACTTACACTTCTACTTCTGTCCCTTTTAGACTTTGTCACCACAAGTCTTCCATCCTTGAATAACTAGAATAGCTTAAATTTTTAAAAAGAAACTTACTCAAGAGCTTAATTGTTACATGGTTTTCTTTAGAGGTAATTAAAATTGTTTTGAAACATGAGGCAGAGGTTTCAAATCATGAATACTATATTCACATCATGAATATAATAAATGCTTCTGAAATTTTCATTATAAAATGGTTACTGTCACATTCTGTAAAACTGACCTTGGTTTTTTGTTTTTTATTTTTTTCTTAAGCAGTGATTTTATCAAATAGCCAGGAATTGAGGAAACAATGCAAAACAACCAGGGATTCATTGGGGGCAATGTCATTTCTATGCTCTCAAACTCCTTGAAACACTTGATAATTCACCAGACACCTGGTCCCATCAGCTCCTAAATTCATGCATAACCCTGAGCAATCTGTTAGGACTGTGCAGGTTTAGGAAACTATTTTATAATTAGAGTCCAAAGTCTACCAAAAAGAGATTTTGATAAACAAACATCTTAGTACATTACATAAGACCTCTGAAGGGCTGTAACCCTTCACAGAATATCATAAATGCAAGATTTTACAAATAGTTTTAAAGTTCCATATGAAATTATCAAGTATATCAAAATCAAGACTGAGAAAAATACCGATAAAATATACTGTGTTTGTGTGCAGTAGAAATATTTACAAATAAGTGCATATATGCAAAATTGCTCAAGAATATTTAGAGAGCTACAATTAATAACAGATAAAATGAAGCAACAACTCAAAATGCCATCAGCAGCACGAGAGATAAAAAATCATACGTTCACATATTGGAAGCAATGTAGCATTGAAATGAATGGATTATTGATTGCATTCAACAAGTATGCATCAATCTCCCAAATATAAAATTGGATGAAACTGACATCAAAATATATAGCATGTACATGAATTTCAAAAGCAGGCAAAAATAGTCAATGCTGATAGATGTTAGTTGGCTTTGGGAAGTAAGGTAATGACCAGGAGGTCGCCCATATAAGCTTATAGGGTTCTGGTAATGTTTTACCTCATCATCTGGGTAATGGTTACACATATGTGCATATGTTACAAATTTTTTATGTTGTCCATTTATGACTGGTGTGCTTTTTCCTCTGCATGCTACATTTCACTTGAAAAGTTTGCATTCAAAATTAGAAGTAGAGTAACTTGTTACTAAAGGAAACGTCTGTGGTGTATTTAGCTGCCATTCACATGGTGTAAAGAATTACTACAGCCTGTCAAGTTCTGGTTAAGTTTCTCTGGAGGCTGAAAACCCTGAAATACAAAACAATCAACCTGTATTCCTCTTTTCATACTTACCACCAATTCATCAAGTTATGTGTCCTAAATTTGTACAATTATTATAGGTCAGTTCAAAGTAAATACTTCTTTCACAGACACATAGCTTCTGTCTCATGAGCTATGTGTTACAAGAAGAAAGTCTTCTAAACAATTCCATCAGCTTATGGCATTCACAGGTCTTCAAGTAAGTTCCTTTATATTCTAAGTTCTCTACGCATTATAGATATCTCAGGAACAGAATTATTTTTATTGCTACACAATTTTGACAGGAACTACTTTCTCTATGAATATACCTAGAATTGACTTGGTAAATTATTAATCCTTCTTATCAACACCATATCAAAACCCCCAAAATAAGTCAATACTAATGAGTACACAGAGAAAGGGGAAATCACACATCATGTATATATAATAGAAAGATATTAAACCCTGAACGTTAAATCATGATGCTGAAAATAGCATGGATGATCCTGGAGGACATTATATCAAATGAAATATGCCAGGCCCAGAAAGATAGATACCATGTGCTTTCATTCAAACATGGAAGAAAATAATGCTTATCTCATAAAAATAGAGTAAGTTAGTAATTTACAATGACTGAAAAGAATATGAGGCAGGAGTTATAAATAGTTTGGGAAGTCCTGATGCTCAGGAGCAGTAGGCCAAAGCAAATAAGACTTCATGTTTATTTGTTTTTAATGTGTTTTTCTTTGCTGGTTTTCTATTTTGCTGTTGTTTGGTTTTCTTTTTTTTTGTTATTT
>NC_022026.1:7050094-7064032 GCF_000317375.1 Microtus ochrogaster | reverse complement strand
GTCCGGGTTGGGAGGGGTGCTGGGGGGGCTGGGTCGTGCAAAAGAAAGACAGCCCTGCAGAAAGAGCTGGGGGAGGGGGGTTTGTGCTCTCTTCTGGGACACTCTACCCCTGGATAGCACACACTCACCCGTCCAGATGGGATTCCTCAGCAACTAACTGGTTTTCTTTTAAGAATAAGAAATAACTTGAGTTTGGCAGAGAGTGTCTAGGAGTTTTTGGGAGAGGGTAAAGAATATAATCAAAATGTATTCTATGAAATTCACAAACTAGAAAAAAAGGAATCTGAAAAAAGCAAGAATATGTTGGTTAACCAATACAAACACATAGTTGAATGAGAAGCTTAAGTAACCTTAATTCATTGACTGTGCATCATTATTGTATTGAAGTATCGCTGTGCCTTAAAAACTAGAAAGCTTAGTGCAGAAATTCCTATGCATATTTGTATTTCAGCAACATTCACAATAGACAATTAGTAGTGTGGTGTAAATTATAAAATTACTGGATGAAGAGAATATAGATGATGGCGTTTTACTTAGCTGTAATAAAAAGCAAAAATACACCATTTGCTGGAATCTAGAAGTTCATAGTAACTAATATCTGATTAAGTTTTCACACAGAGTTTCAAATAATCCAAATGAGAACATTTCTATCTAAAAGATGCTAGAAAATGGATGATTTCCTAAAAACAGGTACTTGCTCACACATTGGTCTCCTTTCCGCATAAAACTCAACTATAATTTCAGTAAAGAAGTTTTCAAAGTCAAATGCACTAAGGCAGATATCAATAGAGAAGGTGACTGGACACCCCAGTGAGATTTGGGAAGACTGAAAATTAAGGTGAGGTAACTCATTTAGCAGAATAGAAGATGCTACTCTAATTTTCTACGGGGGGGGATGGTTTCTGTAGAGGGGAAATGAGTTTTTCCTGTAGAACAAATACAATTCTGTGTCTTAGAAGCACAAGGTACCACAGAAAACAAGGATGATATATGTCACAATTAGACTTCAAAGACCCATTCACTTTCTACTCCATATTACAAAGCAGAAAAGGGAGTTGTATTTGAAATCCATAAAATCTGAGAGGCTATGAACATGGGAACATTAGATATCAACACCATATATCAATGGGGATTTAAGATATCTTGTTGATTAAATACTAATCTGCATGTCTACTGATAGCAAAATTTGAGTTCATAAAATGGAGGCTAATATCAGTCTCTCGTGGGTAGTCAAGTGAAATTCTTAAGACAGAAGCTTGTAAAATTGAACCTTTTCATATCCAGTCAGCCCTAGCTCATAATCACCTGATGAGTCCTACAATTAGGTTTCAATTTATATTCACACTTTCTTGTCTTCCTGAAACCATTGGAGAAGGATAAAGAAACCATGAAAAAAATAATACATGGGCTCTATAGTCTTCATCACCTAGATTCTACCTCGTTCTATTCATAGGATTGAGGACAACTCAGCCTCTCTAAGCTTAAGTTTCTATCTATAAATTGGGAATAATAAAACTAAGAACTCCACGTTAATGATATTATATAAAAGATTTAAAAATATTTATCATGGATAGACTCAAGATTCACTAAATAATATTAGATGTAGGTATTTGAACACTTTGAGTCCTAATTCAAGACATTACAGTAAGAACCTGTGGCTAGACCGTCATAAATCTGGTGGAAGAATCTGCTACTATTATTTATTCCACTAAATTATCATAGTATTAAACTAACTCTAATACCCTTGGATAAAACCCTCATCTGAAAAGCTTCTATTTGCAATATACATTGAATAACACAGAGACCCATAACAGCCCAAAGTACAGAGAGACTAAGAGATTGCAGAATGCTCAGCCCTAAATGGAACATTTATCTACTGCACCCTCTCTTCCAAAGGCTCGGGAATCTTAGCTGGAGAAGGGCTGGAAAGAGTGAAATAGCCTGAAGTAGTGGATAACTATGAGGAAACAGTATCTTCTGGGAATAGAAGGACAGTAGCACACATGAACTCACAGTGGTTAGGACAACATGCTCAAGACCTGTGCAAATGCAAACCAGACAAAATCCCAGCAAGAAGATGGGAGCAGGCCATACTCCATTGGGAAAGCACATATCTTTGAATAGCTGTGTGTCACAAATTGTCCTTCATGAGTTTTTAAAGGACACGAAGCTGTGTGGTTAGCAAAAAGGGATGGATCTGGGAAGAAGAGGAGAGTGAATACAATCAAAATGCCCTTTAAGAAACTCTCAAAGAACAAATAGGTAATGTAGTGATCCACAATAAATTGTCAGGTGTGGTTTTGCTACTTCTTAGGCTTGGTCTTCAATGAGAAATATAATCACAATGTTTTTAGTCCAAAGCACCATCCTGGGGAGGATCCCCTCCTAAAGTCCCACAATTTATATGACATTGTTTTCTTTGAACTATGACCACAAGCTCAACTTTGGGCTTCTGACCTAAGCCAAGCTATTTTTTTACTTTCTATAAACTAATTACAGTTTTTGCCCTTGTCAAATTTTCAACCAAAAGACACCAAATCTACAGTTGCAGCAGATATGATTAGGCAGACAAGACCAGCAGTGATGTTGGGCAGCATCCAGGCTGTCAAAAGAAGGACAGAGGAAGAAAAAGAAAATCAGTTTTGAAAGGGTATTTGAACTGGTTTTCACTATCTATTTGTCAAAAATAATTCTGTACAGCAAACAACCATAAAATATTAGAGTCATACAGTAACCATGTACTTTTCTTCATAGTTCTGTATATTGACTAGAGGAATATATTGATCTTAGAAGACTTTCATGAGCTCACACATACATCTGTGGCCAACTTTATATTGGCTAGACAGCTTTACTGGTGTTAGCTAGATAGTCTTACAAATATAGAGGTTCAGCTGTACAGCCAAACTGATTTGGCTCTATTACATGTGTCACTGACCTACTAGCTAACCTGTGTATGAACTCACGACAAGTCAGAGGAATGGGACAGGAACTCGGCACACACTTTCAAAGTCTGTGTACATGATGTGTACTGATACCCCACCAAACAAAATATGCCAAAAAGCTCAGCCCAGAGTCAGAGTAGGAAAGTGTTTCAGGGCTAAGGACGGGGAATTAGATCATTCATTAAAACAATAGTACAGTCTTCCATAGCCCATTAAAAAGAAGAGTCTACCTTTTGCTTCTCAGCTCCACTATTCAAGTGCTGTGTTTATATAATGATATCTAGGCATATAACCTTGGCAGTAATTCCCTTAGAGAAGAGGGCTCCTTATCAAAGCTGACTTGAGTAGAGTTCAGGTATTTTGCTTTTCAATCAAGGAATGATTAAAAGAATCCTAAATTTGAGTGGGAACAATTTGAAAATCTGACAGACTGGCACAAAATTGGAAGTAGGTGGGTTAAAGTGAAATTTCTGGTATTGTTAATGAAGCCCAGAGCCTTCTCATTGCCAGCTCAGGAAGTGAGCAGCACTCCCACCAAGGAATCTCTGATCTGTTGGTCAACTACATCAAATGATTAAATAGGCAGGTGCTGATGAACAGGTATTTAAAGATGCCTTATTTTTCTTTTAGTTCTTTTTTTCTTTTCTCTCAATCTGCCAGAAGTCAGAAGAATACAATAATTTTATGGTCAGGCACTAAATCACAGTACCCCTGATAGTTCCTGTGTGGTTTCTTCTTTAAATACATGCTGTCCTACACAGACAAACCCAGTCCTGCCAGTTATCTATTTCCAAGCTGCCTGTGTCAGCTTCGGGAGATATCTGGGAATATTTCACTCGCTTCAGAACTTCCATAAATATTCAATGAGTCTGAGTGACCAGAATAGATCTGCACATTTCTTCTCTTTGCAGAACATGTAAAGAGCGGAGAGACGTTGCGCTGATTTCCAGCTTTGATTCAGAAAAATCTTGGCTCTCGGAGCCTTGAGCATCTGTAGCTCCACACCCACCTGAGCTAATCTTGAATCAGCTGCTAAGACACGTCCAAGGCTTTGAACATTCACACAGACGCACTAAAACCTCTTCATGTGTGCTTTCTCATCCATCAACCCTTACTAATGCAACATTTAATAGAGGCTGCTATTGAATTACAAAAGAGCCTCCACTCCTGTTAGTTTATCTAAGCACGGTAAAGTGTGCCTTCCATGAAGTCTAAATCCTGGGGTAATTTACTCTCATTATATTTAATGATAGATTCTCAATTAATTGATTTGAATTATCCCCTTCCAATAGACAAAATAAGATATTGTGAAATGAGCGTAGCTATGACAATATTTTTCACCTTGTCTGGGTTCTCACAACAAAATTTCAGATTTATTGATAGTTTTAGCTCTGATAGCTGAAAACTCCATCATCATGAAATGCCATAGATTCCTATACTTTTATGCTTGGCAAAGAGCTTACTGATTTAAGAATGGCTACCCAGAGACTAGGAAACATATTTCTTATGGGGAAGAGAAAGTAAAAACTGCATAGAACAAAGGAGACTGAATATTTTCATAAATGCTCTACTGACACTTATGTAAAGCATATGTGCAAACACAGCCCTGTCCTTTAATTTCTAGAACATCTATCTCATCTACTTTGATCATGGAGACAATAAAGGAAATGTCTTCAGTTACAGTTACAAGATGTTAAAAGCAGTTTAGGTAGTATTAATCAAGTTCTTTTGTCATATATAAAATATCTTCTCAAGATCAAAGAACACAAAGGGAAAAGGATGCAAAGACAGAAGCACAATGGAAATTTTCAGTGGAATTATTTGCTTTATTCCCTTAGAAAAGATGAGAGGAGATGAGAGGATTCCATGATCAACTTAAATAAGCTTAGGGTCTCAATTCTATGAATTCTATGAAAACATCTCTCTGAGTAGCCTATTTCCTCCTACAACAGTAATGAAACGAAGCTCAAGTGTATGGGCATTTTCACTCAGTCACCATAAATATCTCTTTCTGATGTAACAAGTGAAGCTGAAACAAACTATTCTGCTTAATGTGTAGCACATGAACCACATGCTGTTGTTAGGGATAGGAGCATCCCAACAAAGTTTTTGTTGGGTGGAGCAGACATTGTATGTTGAAGTATGCATGATACCCTAACTCTTTATACTTAAAAGTATGTTGAGACCTGATGGCATAGCTCAATGATAAACCATCTACTTAGTAAACATCAAAAGTCCCTGCGGTGAATAACAGCACAAAATCACATGTATTGTCAGTTGCTCCTAACACTATGATGTATTCCTTCTCATAATATGTAAGGCCCTTCACAATCTTGCTCCCTCCTTCTTTAGAGACTCATTTGTAGCTATTTTCCTGAACTTCTCTGAACATAATGTCAATACATGCTTCAAATGAACCAAATATATTGAGGCTCTTTATATTCAACACTATCTATTCTCTCTTCATTTAATGTCCTAGCCTTTGTAAGCTAGAATAAGCAAATACATTCATTCCACTTAATCTTAATTTACCCATCTCTCTAGAATTTAATACATTGTAATGTTTTGCTGATATGCACCATGCCTTAGTAATTATGCCTGTGACCTCAGCTATGGGCATATAATTCACAAACAGGTACATTTATATACATACTTCCTGGATACAAGAATCCATTTCACATCCACTTCACACTCTCAAGTGTCATACAAAATAATTAGCAGAGGTGAGATAATCAAAAAGATGGCAGAATTGTTGATAGATAAAAATCTAGGATATATAAGCATAGATTTACTTTATGGGCCTTCTGGGAAGTAGCTAATAACTTGTTTCCAAGTGGGTGTGTTTATATTAGAAATACACTAATGAGATGTAAATGTGTGTCCATCCCACTTAGGAAGCAGATTCCAAGTTATAGCCTCAGTCCTATATGCTAATCAAATTAGTACATGCCAATAAGAAAATTTTTCAATATGGCAACCTACATGTTGTCATTATTCCCTCATTATTGAGCTGTCTGGTCCCTAGAAAATAGATCATGGCTTGGACTGTTGCTTTGTTATTTTTATTGGTAGCTATGTATGGGGGGTAATTTCTGAGATCTTTAACTCATCTCCCATTCAAAGCGCCTTATATGCAGTTTGGAACATGCAATGCCCCTTTTTATGACTCAGTTGGTATTTTAATTATTTTAATTTCAAGAGACAGCAGTGACACAATGATTTTTAACTATTACTCAGAAACTTCCTTATTCAGAAAATCCATTCTTATAGGTAAATGAATTTCATAACGAATTGACTTATGTGTCAAGATAAACAGATGATGTTCTATCACATGACACTGATATTTAAAGATTTCTTCAAGGCCTTCGGAAGCTCTGCTACTGTTAAAGATGGCAGCATTTGTTCCAAAGGTGAATAAAATGTGTTTCTAATAAACTTGTAGTTGTGATGGTTGTCCCTCTTTCAAAAGATTCATGCCTATTTTAGTCAAGATGCTTTAAAGGAACAGAAGCAAGGGGATGAATGAGTGTGTACGTGAGATGGGGGGGAGGCTCAGGGAGAAAGTATGTAGTATGTGTATATGTGTGTGTGTCTTGTGTCAGAATTTAATAAGTGAACTTAAACTAGTAACAACAACTAAATCACAACTGAGAACCCAGTACTGAATGGCCCATCACTTGGAGTAATCCCAGATTAGTTGTCTCTCTCAGTAGATGGGCAACAACCAGTTGCTCACTCCACAAGGACAGATACTTCCAAAGTCCCTTTCTTGGCCCAGAAGCCCAGAAGACTCCTGGGAAGCCAATGATCGATCCCTAGTCAAAGCTGAAAGGTTAGACATGTTAATTCTGATGGAGGGAGGAGTCGGCCACAGAAGCAATAAGACAAATCTATACTGATACAAGAAGGACAGCCAGGCAAGCATAAGGCAAGGTGATCTTCCTTTTGACAAACTTAAAAACAATCCAAGTTGCTATCAAAAGATGCTGCCTACAATAAGGGTGGGCTTTTCTGGACCAGTCAAAGAAATCAGGATACTTCTTCAGGTAAGGCTTCCTGCTCAGACAATGTTAATTTGTGGCAAGTTGATATGCAAACAAATTATAACAACCCTCCAGAAATACTGAGCAAATCCTGAAAACCAAATATATCTCTAGACTTTACAGCACCTTGTTTAATATCAGCTTCAAAGAAGAAACAAGTAACTGGGGGGTAACCATTAAACTCTAAGGAAGTCAAAAGAAAGTCATTTCTAGTGACTGCAAATGAAACAGAAGCAGCCAACTAACCCTCACTCCTTGAAGGTCTAATTCATTAATGTATATATACTGATAAAATGCATTTAATGACACATTTAAAAATTATTAGTCATACATCCATCCAAACGCACAAATACACATAAACAACACACAAAAACTACCCAAAAGGTTTTTTTTTGTGTAAAATAAACCTAAGAACAGGTACCAAAATCATTATAGCACACTCTGGTCAAGTCAAAAAGGATTGACCATCACTTTGCTTTGAACTAGGAAATTCACTTAAAACATCATGGGAAATAATAAACACTAGTCAACAGCAGTATGTCTATCAAATATTGTGATATTATAAAGACATTGAAGATAACTCTTACTTTTTATGGTGTCAATACAGGTAGGCTTTCAGATAAATGAATACATGATTGAAATAGAGATAATGGTGATACAAAAGCAGACAGACAAATGATAGATAGATCACTTCTTATAAGCCTCCATGTTTAACAATTTTTATAGGTAACATTTACATATATTATTTATATAATATAAATCCAGAAAATAAAAAGGGAAGTAGCATATCTTAAGCTACTGAGAATTTGTGATGTATATTTCACAGAATTAATAAGGCCAAACTTTACCTTCTTTGTTCAGAATTTTGCAGGCCTTTAACTCTTCTAGAACTCACTATTTGACAGAAGATATTTTCTTCAGGCATCCCTCTGACATGCATAGACATATACAGCTAACCTCTCTAAACACAATCTAACTTACAGTTACATGTGCATGTACATATATCCCATTATAGAACCACCCTTTAACCATCACATCCAAGGCACTCATCAAAAGTGCCAAAAGAGAGTTGAAAGTATATAGTTCCATGAGAAACTAAGGCCAGGGCCATAATCAAATATCCATAATACAGTGTACTTATCAATTGGAATGACTGAGTTTGAATTTGAGAACTTAAGCTTTGCTTGCTTTGTATTGCATGCCTGCTTTTGTGTTTATTCGCTTTTCAAGTGTGTGCTTTCCTGCTTCTTTATAGATAAATTATCTTGCTGTAACACATGATAGATATATAGATAAATAAAAACCAATAGTCTTTTAACTCTGACATCCTAGATCTCTTAAAAAGCCAAAAGTATACTTTCTATGTTAAGAGACTGGTCACAAAAAGGATAAACCTTCGAAAGGCTTATTTTTATATTCTAGAAGTATTAAACAGGTGCATTTGATGTTATACATGCCTACAATCTTCAGCAGTGGAGCAGCAGGATTTATATTTCAAGTTTGCTTATTCTTATTTGAAACAGCTCACATCTGGAAAACCCTCCTCAGTTGTAACCACGTAGCTGCTTTCAAAGACTACTGTTTCTTTGCTTGAACTTTATTAAAAAGAAACTTCCACTTTTCAAAGGGCATTTTACTGTGCTCTTTGGATATTTCAATGTTAGCCGGGATGACACGAGGCTAAATAGAGCCTAGGACAACAGGTATAATTTCATACTTCATCAAGGGAATCTGGACTGCTCTTCATTCTCGAGAGGGAGGGGGAATGGAGTGGGGGGAGGGGAAGGGGTAAGGGAGTGGGGGGAGGGGCAATGTGTGCGAGGAGGGGGAGGGAAATGGGAAACGGGGAGGAGGCGGAAATCTTTTTTTTGCAACAACTAAAAAAATAAAATAAACAAAAAATAAAAAATTTCATACTTCATCAAAACAGCTTAAAAATTCTTCCAGCATTAATGTTGATTTGTCCACACTTCAGCACAACTCATATACACACTTAAGCAAATGTGTTAGCCTATTTAGTGATCACTATATCCCTTCATCTAGAAATCACAAGGAATGGTATTTTATAATTGAATACCTGATAACACCTTAGAAAATAATGATACAAGAGGGTAATCAAGCAACAAGTGTTTACTGTAGACTTTCAGAGCCATTTACAGTGAAGGGTGAATAACAAAGATATTTGGAGTGGTCAGGGGAACTGTTGATTAACATCCACTGGATACAGAGGAAAAATTAAGCTTCATGAATAACTCAAAGCAATCAATTGCCAGAGCTAACTTGGCTGCTTATAAAAATTCAAATTCCAAAACTCACCACAAACTCACAGACTCAGAATCTCTGGTGGTAGAAATGAGAAATCGATCCTTTTAACAAATAACAAGTTCTCCTAGTAATTCTGATAATCAGTTGAGTTTGAGGACCACTAAAATACATACAGCACTAAAAGGGATAAAAAAAGAGTGCTAGATAAATTCCTGTTGGAGGAGAATCAACACACCACACGTAATTAGAGAAGAAAAGCATTGGTGAAGCAAGAGTGATCTGGAAAAATTCCCCAGACCAGTGCTTCACCGTGAAGGACAAGTGAGATTTGGACTCACAAAAAAGGAAAGAGATGACATTTACAGAGGGATAACGCAGCATGGTCTCAACGGTGAATGTGAAAATGAAGAGCTGCAGAGCACTCTAACAGACCAGCAGTTTCATAGTGCTGCTGTCGAGAAATAATGAGAAGAGGTTTTTTCTTTTACCTATAATGAAATTTAAGTTCCCAAGACCAACACATTAGTGATGGCTAACAAAAAAAGATGGTTCTTTGGAAGAGCACCATAATTTTGCTAGTCTTTGTAGCCATATATTCCTTTGGTTGTAGAAAACAAGGTGTAGGATGGGTGAGGAGAAAAGGACAAAATAAGAAATCAAATCTTTCCATTCAGTACACAAATTAGCCCTAAGCCCTACAGCAACTCTCCACAACCATTATAAAATAGCTGAAAGGAAGTGCCTAACGTCTTCAATAACTTACTATTATAGCTGCAGTACCTAAAATTGTGCTTCGTATATATTAGGTGGCTATAAACATCTATTAAATGAATTATATTTTATAATTTGTTTCTTGAATAAATGACCAGATATATGAACACAAAGAACACTAAAACAGATCACAAGATTGAATCATTACTGACAAACACAACCTCCCAATCATTGCACAAGTAACAAAAGAAACTCAAGCAAAAAATTCCATGCACTTGCTTTTTAAACCAATGCACCAAAAATGTTGCAGAACTTTCAGTTTCCCTTTTACAGCATCAATAGTTAATAAATATATAGATCAAAACAGAAATCTCAAATGAACATGCAGACAATACATGAAGTCAAGTGCATCATTTTCTTGTTCTCTGCAGTTCAAATTTGCTACCTCAAATGTTATTGATCAGTCAGCTCCTGCTGTCACACCTTCTGTCCAGAAGGCTATGACACCTGTCTTTTTTAGTGTAAAAGAGGCTGACACCTTTGCAAGACCTAATAACATTTTACTCAGATGTTACATTTATCTGGCTCTGGTAATAGGGTTTCCATCTTTGACTGACTCAAGCTCAGATGCTTCTCATTTTGTATATAATGCAACTGAGACAAATTGGAAGTAATATCGTTCAGCAGTTTTAGCCTTCTATTAAAAATTCAGTGCCCTCCAACAACAAACAAGGTGTCATTTCATATCACAGATGTTCCCTGATTAAACTAAGGTAATATACAAAACATTCTAATTCGTCTAAAGGACCCATTTGAAAGTGAATAATTACCTGCTTTTCAAAATGAGACAAGAATATTTTCTTTGTTTTTTTAAAAGGATTCATAGTACAATAGAATGTTCCGTGATTTGCCCCTGAAAGCTGAAAACAGTTTATTTAGAACTATTCTATTTAAATATGTGCTCTTAGAAATATTGTACAGGATACCAGAAAGAAGAATCAATTTTGAAGACAAGAGACTCTAATACCCACCTTCGTCACTCTACCGTTTACTAGCCTGAAGTGTAAGAAGGTTAAACAGCTCATCCAGGTTCCTCATATGTAAAATGGAAAATAGAAATACAAATGTGTACTTCTTGGAACTGATGCAATGATGACATTCAATAATAAATGATAACTCTTAGCGAGTTTCAACTTTTATAACTTGCACCTTGTACTTTTATTTTTATCTTATTTTTATCAATGTAGGGAGCTGAACTCAACATGCATGCATACATTCTTTTGTCCAGGGGCATTAAAGTTGTTTCCAGGTTCTGGCTATGACAAACAATGCTGCTATGAACATTGTTGAGCACATGTCCTTGTGGCATGATTGAGCATCCTTTGGATATATACCCCAAAGTGGTATTGCTTGGTCTTGAGGGAGGCTGTTTCCTAATTTTCTGAGAAATCACCACACTGATATCCAAAGGGGCTGTACCAGTTTGCACTCCCACCAGCAATGCAGGAATCACAGGTAGTAACAAGTTCTATATATTATGAGTTTTAGTCTATGCCCCTTGCCAAATTCCTTTTATGAAGCTACAGTTACTCTGATACCAAAACCTCACAAAGACTCAACCAAGAAAGAGAATTATAGGCCAATTTCACTCATGAACATCGACGCAAAAATCCTCAACAAGATACTGGCAAACTGAATCCAAGAACACATTAGAAAAATTATCCATTATGATTAAGTTGGCTTCATCCCAGAGATGCAGGGCTGGTTCAACATACGAAAAACTATCAATGTAAGCCCCTACATTATTGAAGTATAACATTTGAGTTCATCTGTTTTCCTTTCTTATAACCAGGTGTCTCCTTGTATCACTATCATGTACACCCCCTCTACCATGGCACCATTCTTAAAATGTGTGAATCCTGAACTAATTGCTGAAATACCGAAGTATAACTGATAATAGGAAGCTAATTAGTGACTAATGGGAGGGTAGTGTAAGAATTCTAGATGCACTTAGCAAAGGGATTATTTATGACCTAGTTGAAAACAATGGACTATTAAAAATTATATAAGATTTCACTGGAAGACTCAGAATGACATGCTCAATAAAATCTCATTTTCTGAAAATTTGTATTTAATATTTTCAAACAGTGATTTCCCATAGGCAGCTGACACTGTATTAAACCGCTACATAGAGAGCAATGGAATTCTCAGCGAGAACGTGTGCTACATATGAAGATGAAGACACATTGACCTGAAACCTCATGCTGAAGGAAGGGAATAAAAAGATGGTCAAATTATATTATTTTAACTAAAAGATTATTAGTTTTAAACCATTCATTAAACTCTATAGAAAAAGAAGTTTCACCAAGTAGCTAAGGTCATCTTTCTATTGACATATTTTCTGCTCGCTGTTATCAACCCAATCTTATTCTATTGTTTCCTAGATGAAATTCTACATTCTGCAATCTTATAAAGTAAACCATGCGTGATTAAGTACAAAAAGAGATACATGCATGCCAGGGGAAGAGCTCTACTGCTAATCTGCCCCCAAGCTCTACCTGTTTTGATTTCATAAGTACTTACTCAACAGCATAGTATTAGATGATGCATGGGCTTTCAAAACACATAGCACTGAATTCAAAAACCAGTTTCATTATTACCTAATTTTATAACATTGTTTTTCTATATATTTTATTTAAAAAAAACTACCTTTTAAAAAAAATGAAAAAATAAAAAAACAAAAAAAACTACCTTTTCTCATTTTATAGAGCAATTTCAGTTCCCACTCCTGTGCCCTACACCTTTCCCCCACCCCACTCTCCATCCACTCCTCAGAGAGGAAAACGCACATTGTTTTGAGGAAGGATCAAGGACCTCGCTACTATATCTAGGCTGAGCAAGGTATTCCTCCAAAGAGAATGGGTTCCAAAAAGCCAGTACAAGCAGTAGGGATAAATCCTGGTCTCACTACCAGTGGCCCCTCAGTTTCCCCCAGTCATACAACTGTCGCCCACATTCCGAGGGTCTAGTTTGGTCCTATACGGGTTCCTTCCCTGACTGGGCAGAGTTGTTGAGCTCCCATTAGCTCAGGTAAGCCATATAACATTTAAACAAGTTATTCAACTTAGTTTTCATTTCCTATTTATAAAATGCACTGAATAAAACCTCTTTCCTCAATGTTCTTGGGAAGAATGAAGATAACATTTAAATGCCTATTCATCACCATGCCTGATACCTTGAAAAGCCTCAGTAAATGGCACCTATTATTATTCTTGTAATTACTGATATCATTTATTCCATAATGAGCTATATTTCTGTTTAATTATTAAAGGAAACCTCAATCAAGGCAAAACAACAACAACGAAACTAAAGCTATTTCAAATGCTGATTTAAACTGTATGAATTTTTAAAATGAAGAGTTGATTTGGTAAAATTAGAAAGAAATAAGATAAAATAGAGTATTCCCTCTAGCCAATGGTAGCTGAGCCATATGGACTAAGAATTTGTTCAAGAAACTGTTGCTAACAAAAAGGAACAGAAAAACATTTCACTGGTTGTGCTGCCCACAGTGCACAGCCAGTCTGAACTTAGTATTTGATGTGGCTCAATATACCTTTAAGTAAGAATCTACATTCAGTTTTAGGGAGGCACATTCCAATGGGCAGGGAGATGGCAAGAGGTATAATATGGCATACAGAGAATATCTGCACTGACCTAATAGCTCTAAAATCTCTTGATTTTGAGTCTCTGTGTTTTTCATTAGTCTCACGTACCATGAGACCATGATGAAGCAACTTCATCTCTGTGAGTTTGGCACTCTTATATGTAAAACAAGAGAATTGGAACTAACATCCTATGACTTTGTTTTAATTATAATCATCTGCTATTGCCAAAGGTCAGAAGAGCTGACACAACTCTTACCCTTAGCGAAATCTAAATAAGAAGATGAACCCAAAGAAAAACATATAGCTATCCTC
>NC_022026.1:7042019-7049261 GCF_000317375.1 Microtus ochrogaster | reverse complement strand
AAAGAGAAATAAAAAAAAGAAAATTCTTTTACCTTTTTTTATTATTCTCCCCGTTGTCTAGGAATAAAGTTATTTCTTAAAACATTACAGTAAATCAATTACTCATTTGCTCTACAAATTCACAAAACACCAAAATCATATCAATACATTTGAGAAATGCAATTTACTATAGCAACGGTGTTCCATTTAGTATGAAACTGTTTTAAGGAAATCTATGCTGATAGGGCACAAGAGGAGTTACCTTTAGAAACATTATCAAATATAAGAATTCATATTCCCCTGATAATAAGACAGGAAACACAGATAATGCATTTCATAGGGATAACTTTGGAAAGAAGGAGGTCCATTGCAATTTTGATTTTAAATATGAACTGAACACATTGCAGAAAACTAAAGGGGACACGATTATTTTAGTGTGTTCAGTGATGCTCAGGAAAACCTATATTAATCCCAAGTCTTTCATTGCAAATCTCAAATACTACTATGTTTTTCTTGCACTCTGCTCCAAAGAAAATATGGTAAGTTTTCAGACACTTTTTTTAGCACTCAAGGGATGACAATTGTGATTATGGCATTTGTTTAGACTTTATTCAGCCAAAAATGATGACTATCAGAAATTATATATGTGTATATTTTGAGGATTAACTTTATGCCAGACCCTATGATAAGTGCTTATTTAATATAGTCTCATTCAGGGTACTAAGAATGAGTGGACCAGTCAGAATACAATACAGAATCCACAAGATCCAGATGCTCTGGCATAAAAGGTTTTATAGAAGTTCTGACAGCTACTAGAACAACTAAAGCATTATGTCTTTCCTAGTCACAACTCAGTGTTCCAAAGAATGTAACCACAGCAACCTTTTGAGTTCAGTTCCTACAACTATACCACAGAGTTCCTGGAATCTCAGTCTGCTCCTTGGATTTTGTTTATGCTTCAGGTATCTTTTTTTGACTACAGCTTTGAAGTATTCAACACAAGACCAGTTTTCAAGGCTAAGCAACAAACCCACTGAAACAAGATGTACAAGATAAAATGGGGGGCAATAATGGAAAGTAAGAGATCAGATAGGAGACTGTTAAAATGAGTCAGGTGAAAGACTTTTAAAATATGGCAGAAGTACTGAAATGGAATATAAATGACTCCAATGAGCATAACAAACTGTCATGACATTTTCAAGGAATTTATCCCACAACGAACATCTAATTGTTTTATGTGATTTAAGTGTTTTGTCTACTAGTATATTTGCTTCAGCATGTCAACTGTAGAAAGGCCTGCTTTGGAGACTAAATTTCTCAGTTTTAAATACTGTGAGCAATATGTAGAGACAGCCTAATACTTAATTCCAAGAAGAGTGACAGAAAGGAACAGGAACTTCGGTGATAATTCTATCTGTACCAGCAGAAAGGGTATAGCATGCCTCAATCTAAAACCTTCTTTCATGAAATATTAATATCCTGAATGACAAGCAAGACTGCCTAGGATGCATACTGAGTGCTCTTCAAATGGCACCTGGCCAACAAAAGTTCTTTTTAACACCATTACATTAAGCATTCTATAAAAAAAAATTGTTTACTGCTAAAATTTGTTCACAAAAAAATAGGAATAGAATTGATGAAGCACTTTGCTCAGCTCTTGCATATACTAGTCAATTTGTATTGTTATTTTTCATCCTCACTGGAAGGGCTTTGATTTTGCCATTTTAATCTCCCAGGAGCAGAAATTCCTAAGTAATCCAAATATCCTAACAATGACCTGTCTCATGTAGTCCCCTAGCTATTTTGATACAAAAAGTCTGTCTCTAAGCCATGAGACATCAGAAGGAAAACATAAATCCCATACAATCATTCAGCCACTTGAACTTTATGGTATCTAGAAGATCTGCATGTTTCCTGACTTTCCTTTTTTATTTTAATCCAGCAGTTATTGTTTCTGTCGCCATTCTTCCGTATTTGCTTTTTGAGCTGACTCACTTCAAGTTGCCTGTGCTCTTGAAGAAAGTACTCAGGGATACCACACAGGTCTTTGGAAGATTTCTGGCAGATGATGCAGTGGCAAAATCAATCATTTCATACTATTATATCTGTTGATCATCGGACTTTGATCAGGCAGTCATTAATTTAGAAGGAAACTTCCAGACTCCTTTCACTGAACTCTGAGTTTGTTAGTTTAATTGCATATTTTACAACAGTTTCTCAGTGGTTTTGATGGATGTCCTAAAAGAAAACCCCCTAGGCAAGAAGCTGGCACAAATATTAAAACCACTTGACATGATTGCTCCTAAGGTTCTGCCTTTCAGGGAAATTTCATCTCCAGATCTTATTCAACTAGCTAAAAGACCCACATCTTTTTATGTTCTAACGTGAGCCTATAAAACCCATAGTTATAGTAACCAAGAGAAACCACTTAGCTCCAAAGAATTATCCATTTTGAAGCAATGGACTAACTTTCTCAGCTTCTTTGCTGCCCAAGATGCTTAGGGACTTAGAAGCAAAATAGTCTACTATTTTTTCTTCATCAATACTTTCAAATGGTAATCAATATACCAAAATGTCCATCTTCTAGGGAATACTGATCTGATTTTTATGTGTACACCTGACATGTAAAAGTAAGCAGCAGAGGGAAAAAAACATAAGATGTCAGCTATGAAGAAATGCAGGATTGACGGAAAGCATACAAAAAGAATATTAAGAGAAGATCATGCAGAAATTGTATATATATATATATATATATATATATATATATATATATAATATTTGTAAATATATATTGTGTTTGGAGCGGCGGGGCTGCGTCCCCGGCACCTGGCCACCCACATGGCTAGCTTATGCCCCAAAATAATTACATGGAAACTGTATTCTTTTAAACACTGCTTGGCCCATTAGTTTCAGCCTCTTATTGGCTAGCTCTTAATCTCAGTGTCGTGGGTTCGTGCCCCACGTTGGGCGCCAAAAATGTAGCGGCGTAAATAAATGCAGGCAGATTGTAAAGAATATATACAGCTTTAATGAAGAAATAAACTTACAGGACCAAGGTTCCCGCGGAGCACAGGAAGCAAAAAGGAGCGCGCGGGCTCCTGCGCACCCAATTTATCAGTAAACAGTCTCCCGAGGCAAGCCCGCCCCCTAAGGGGCTGGCTTAACCCTACATATATATACATATATATGTATGTGTGTATTCATACATTTCATAAATATATATAGTTAAAGAAGGGAAGGTTTGGAATGTGGATGGGAATGGGAGGATACAAAAGAAGTTTGAATGGGGAGAAGTAAGGGTGAAATGATGTCAATACAAAACTCATGTATGAAATTTAAAAACAATTAATTGAAAAAAATAACATTGCCAAAACAGGGGAAAACACCATTAGATATAAAATGTTCCAACATTGCAACACCTACATGTCCTGCTTCTTGCAGTTGCAACATGATACAACACCAAGCTGATAGAGAACAGTGTACAGCATGAAGAACCTAGGCTATCCTGACTCCCCTCATCATCTGCATTCAGTTCAGAATCATTTTGTGATGACCCACGAATTCACTTCATCCCTTTATGTGAAAAGATAGTCTCATAAAAGCTTTCCCATTATAGTTTGACAATATAACAATTTCATTGCCATACGACTATCTAACATTTGCAGAAAGAAAATCACTATTAATTCTAAGAAGCCTTTCCTAGTGCTTATAAAAATAGGTCAAATGCGTCCTTCTTTGCTGCTTACAGCACCTGCAGGATCTTCAGATACAATAGGTGACAGTCACAGAAATAGAGAGGACAAAATTCATCATGAAACTTCAAATGGTAACCTATTACCAGACTACACTGGTAATATACAATGAGATAGTAAAGCTGTAAATTCTGTATAATTATCTTACAGATAGCACAATTATATTTACATTATAGTCTTAATTATGTTCAAGTGATTCACTTATGAAATGATTGACTTATAGTCAATGTTTGGAATTTCTTCTGTGGAATCTTTAGTAATTTGTCCCAGTGCTTCAGGATATGTAGAATTTGGAGGTCCCTCCTAGTAGCCAAGAAACGCAAATAGCATTTACATCTTTGGATTGTAATAGCGTTTCCACTTGGCTAACTCACTTAAAGAAAATATTCTCACCCATGCTGGGCACCTAGCAATTTTAAACACCTAGGCTCCACCCTCCTCAATTGAAATAAAAATGCTTGCATCTTACTTGTGAAGTGCTCTGTTAAGTGATTCTTTTTTTAAATATTTATTTATTTATTATGTATACAATAATCTTTCTGCGTGTATGCCTGAAGGCCAGAAGAGGGCACCAGACCTCATTTCAGATGGTTGTGAGCTACCATGTGGTTGCTGGGAATTGAACTCAGGACCTTTGGAAGAGCAGGCAACGCTCTTAACCACTGAGCCATCTCTCCAGGCCCTGTTAAGTGATTCTTAATGCACTTTGAAGGATGAAAGACCTTTGTATAGAATGGGAGCTCCACTTAAGGACAGAATCAAGTATGTCTCACCTTGCCTGTATCCAAGATGACCTCAGGTCCATCTCTCCATGTTTCTGAACTCATGGTTTTGTAATTTTCAACCAGGAATTTCTTTCCCGTTACCAAATAAGTGTTCTCTATACCTGCCTGGGATAACACATTTTAGGGGGATTATTTAAAAATTCTTTTCCCAAAGCTAGACATTGCAGTGCGTAACATTCAAGCACTTGGGCAATGAGGGGAGAGGATGAGGAATTGAATGTCATCATTTGCTTTTCAGCACATTTCCAGGGTAGACTGGGATACATGATCCCCTGTTTCCAAAGACAACAACAAAAATCATGTCTCAAATCTCCATTTATATTACTGAATCATATCCACTTGACTGGAGCTCAGGAATCAGAACTCTTTTAAAGTGCTAAAGACAGATGACAGGCCAGGTCAGGATATGGTGGCGCATGCCATTAATGCCAGCAATTGGGTGGCAAAATCAGGCAGATCTCTGAGTTTGAGGTCAGCCTGGTCTACAGAGCTAGTTCTAAGATTGTCATGGCTACACAAAGAAACCCTGTCTCGAAAACCAAAAAAAAAAAAAAAATAGTACTAAAGACAATTATTATTATTAGTTTCCCTGAAATCACTGCATTGCTATATGTCAATATCGTTGCAGGAAACCTTACTGAGTTCATCGTACTTTGATCTGATTCGTTTTGCAATTACTTTTCATGAGATATTTTATGTTGAGGGAGGGAGATTTTCCCTTACAAATTAAACTACAATTGTCAATATGAAATAAGTCATTCATATCTGTTGTATAGACTACACATTACCCATACCATCTAACCCTAATCTGAGCTCTTTGCCATGTTCTGCACTGTAAACAATTTATAGATGTTAAGAGTTCACCAATTCTAGTGCTCAAACCTATCCTCTCGTACCCTCAGCCTTTCCCTCTCCATCCAGCTTAGGAAATGTATGTTTTTGTATCTGAGATTAAACTGAGCTCGCCAGCCTCTTTAAAAAAAAAAATCTCTGGTTTATTTTTAAACTACTTTTCCTTCTCTTCTGTGCTAAAATTAAACACCTCTAATAAATCTTGACTACCATTCAAAACAGTGGCACTAGATTCTCTAACAGAATTCCTTTGGTCCTCTATATTACTTTCATACCTTAGTTTTGTCTCCTCATTTTTCTTCACCTAAAGAATGCAGATACTTTTCTAGAACAGTCTTTAGTTAGTCCAACCTACAGACTGCCACATCACAAGGCTAATGTGTTCTTGACTCTCACACCTTTACACATTTCCTAATTACCACAACAAACACATATTTAGAAAAACAAGAACAGGCTCACGATTAAGTGGTTGCCCAAAGAATGGAATTTAGAACCTTCTAGAATAACAATAATGGAGTATCTGGCTGAGTTCTTTTCTCAAGAAACTAATTTAATGTACACTATGCTATTTCAAAATGTGCCTTTCTGGTTGTATTCCTGTGATGTAAAGACATTGTCAATACGTATGTACACAGACACACAAGTGTGAACACACACACAGGGTAGTAGTAATCATTTAGTCATGCATTTGCAATTTAACCAGAATAATTTTTGGAAATTCTGTTTTATGATGAAAAAACAAAATGAGAGCTGGGGAATATAAGAATCTGTGGGATGAGAAGGAGAACAATGTACAGGATTGGAGAAACTGAACATAAATAGGAAGTTAAGCATTCAAGAGACAACTTTGCTATAATTTTCATTTTGAGTGGGATAGATTTAAAAAAAAAAAACATATTAGCAGTGAAAACAAGTTCCACTTTCAGATGCCAACTCTCCTGCCAGCCAACTCTGTAATCAGTAGCCACACTGGTTTTTTTCTATCATTTGAAGAATGATAAGGTTTACTTTCCTATCATTTGACGTAGAGGAGTCCCCTACCCACTGCCTAAAGAATGCTTGTCAAACAGGAGGAATGTGGAGAAAGGGTGTGGGCTAGATGCAGCACTGACTTTCCTCCAGCTACAAACTTCGTCACTCAGTTGCTCCCTTCCCTAGCAGTGGCCATATAAAGTACTAGAAAGAGAATGGAATCCCAAAGGGAGCTTTATTCTCACCCTTCCTCTTTTGCTTCTCCCAGCTCCTCTATCTCTGCCCTGGCTATTAATATTTTTAAAATGACAGATGACAGTTAACGAATTTCTTCTTTCTATTCAAGAATATATGCAGTCTGGGGAGGGGGTTGTGTGATTGTGGTTTGCTTTCTTGTCACAGGTTCATTAGAATCATAACCTTCCAACTGCCTCTGAATATTGTGCCTAGCTTTAAAGAGCCATTGAGCACTAGGGAAGGTTCCCAACTTCTCACTCACTTCCTGGTGCCAAGTAGGGCTTGACCCTCTACTGGCCGCACGATCTGGTTTCTGCTTCTGTAGACTATTTCCTGACACCAAGTAAGTTATCCAAAAGGCAGGAGAAAACTACGTAGATTTCAACCAATTCAAGAAATGGCTTCAGAGAATTTGGAAAAATACCAAATAATAAGATCTGTCAATGCTCTAAAGTGTCTGACGATTATATGTCCTAGTGGTACTTAAAACTTCAAGTGTGTGTGTGTAGTGTGTGTGGGAGGGGGCAGGCAGGAAAAGAGCTAGAGAAGGATTAAAACTCCTTTGCTGAAAGAAAATCTCACGTAAAAATCCATTTTCTAAAAAGACTTTTTATCATGTGTGCATGTGGTTTTGGTGTTTGTGAGTTTGTGTGTGTGTGTGTGTG
>NC_022026.1:7040099-7041503 GCF_000317375.1 Microtus ochrogaster | reverse complement strand
GTCTCGGGTCCTGGGGCCAAAGGTTGAGGCTCTCCAGAAGGTGAACAAGGCTGGAGCCGAGAAGGAACGGGCTGACAGCGAGAAGGTGGAGGAGCAGCCTGGGGAGCAGGCTCCCAGAGAGCTGGTGGAGGATGAGCCCAATGCCGATCTCTCAGCGCCTGTGAACGGGGAGGCCACATCCCAGAAAGAGGAAAGCACAGAAGACAGAGCACAGGAAGACTGGCAGGACTCACAGGATGGCCCGCGGGGCGGCTCCTCAGAAGAGCTGCATGACCCACGGGAGAGCTCTGACCCCGTCAGGCCTGGGAGTGAGCATCAGGAGCATGAGAGGGTGCAGCTGGCCTCCGAGTCTGCCGATGATGATGACAGCTGAGCTCCAGCTGCCCTGGCCATGGTGTCATGTCTGTCCCCAGCCTCCCAGGGAAGTGCTGCGCTGTTTGTATTTGTGGCCTGGGCCTTTCAGCCTAGTTCTGTGATTTCGATTGACATGAAATGGTTATAAAGGGTTTTGTAATGAAAAAAAAAAAAGACATGGGCAAAGAAAACAAAAACATATAAAATAAAAATAAATAAATCATTTTTAAAAAGAAAGAGAAAAAATCTACTGCTCATTGTAAATAATTTGGAAATTAAATGAAAAACAAATGAAGTAGTAGAAAATATTCCAGAATTCTGTCACTCAGAGAAAACAATTTGGGTTCTCTAATCCTTTGACATATACAAAATGTAATTTCAATAAACCTTACAATGTGTTTTATATGACATCACTTTAATCATTGAATATCATTGTATTTTAATAGATTGCAATTTATTCAAATAATTTTTATTTTAGTATAATTTAGAAAAGAAATTAATCATCTGCATTAAATACACATATGCTTAAAAATTATGGAGCTTAATACAACATATGTTCTTAGGTAGGCTAACTCAAAGGAACCACAAAATTCAGCCACTAATAAGTCAAAGTATATTATTCATGTATTTTAAACAGGCTCATAAAACAATACATTTGCCTGTGACTTTTTCAAACATTGTGTTGTTTATCTTTTCCCTTCCTCTCCCTTTGCATTATCATTGCTCCCTGTCCTCGTTTCTTTCTGATGATGTGATAAAACACTGACCAAAAGCATCTTGGAAAAGCATCTTGGGAGAAGAAAGAGTTTATTAAACACTATAGGTCACAGTCCATTATTAAAGGAAGCCAGGGCAGGAACTTAAGGCAGAAAAGTGAGACAGAGACTATGAAGCCTGGCTTACTCCGCTACCTTCTACAGTCTTAGCCCATCTGCCCATCATAGCACCACTCACAATGTGCTGGACCCTCATCTAAAAATTGGCAATTAAGAAAATGACGGAAAGACATGGTCACAGTCCAATCTGATGGAGGCAATTCCTATCTGAAAT
>NC_022026.1:7033124-7039955 GCF_000317375.1 Microtus ochrogaster | reverse complement strand
GAGAGAGAGAGAGAGAGAGAGAGAGAGAGAGAGAGAGAGAGAGAGAGAGAGAATTTAAATGAAGTTATGCTGCTTGGGCTTACTGTACCTCCTACAAGAGTCCTAGACTTTTGAACAAAATCCTTAAGTACCAGGCATAAGAAACCTCATTTGAGTTGCTAGTCAGGGGAGTTCAAGAGACTCCCAAAACAATATAAGCAGTTGCTGTTGTCCTTGGTTGCCTTCCAGAGACTGAGATTCAGTTCCTATTGCTGAAGACACCATAAACTTCAGACACAGGATCCAGAAGATCAAAATTTTATCTCTCCGGAAAACTTCTTCCCTGATGACTAGCTTTCATAATTTCAGAAGGTACTAAGGGACGAAAGCAGACAATAATCTACCATGTTGTGATACCTATGGACCTTAACAAATATCAAAAGCACCTCCAATGATGCAATAGTTGCACTTACAGCTTGAGAATAAATGGCGGTTGGTTTTTGTCATGAATTGCAAAGGGAAGGAGAGAAGGGGACAGGTGGAAGAGGAAGAAAGAGGCGTGGGAGTGGTGCAAACACAGTACTCATGTACGAAATCTTCAACCAAATGTGTGCCAATATCGTTGAATGAGATCTTTTTGCCCTAACTAGAAGAGAAGCTAAGTTCAAGAAGCTTAGTTAATTATATCTTCCTACTGTCTTTAAAGTACATTCTTCAAGAACTACTTCACAACTCAACCTACTTATCCATCCTTCTAGACAGGACACAGCTATTTCAATAGAGTCTCTACTGTAGCAGACTTTCTCTTTGGCCATCAACCAGCTCCCAAATCGTGACACAGAGTATTATTATTAGTTATGAATTCCTGGACTTATTTTATGTGTCTCCCTTTAGCTCTCATAACTCAATTTAACCTGTTTCTCTTCATCTACATTTTGCCTTGGGGCTCTTGTCCTTTGTTTCATTCTGTATGTCATACTCTTTGGCTGGCTGGCTGGTGGCTGCCTGCTGGCTGGCCCCAGGCATCTCCCTATCTCCCTTGTTCTCCTATTCCTCATTCTCTAGAGCCTAGATTCCTCCAGCTACTTATTCTGTCTGTATACCAGTTTCACCTAGGCCTCTACTACCCAACTATTGGTTATTCAGCTTTTTATTAGACCAATCAAATGTCTTAGTCAGGCAAGGAAAAAAAAAACAAATGCAACATATCCTTACATAGACAAATGCAACTTAAACAAATGTAATACATCTTTGACTAGTTAAAGTAATATTCTACAACACTCCACCCTGATGGATATTTTAAGCAAGAATCTGTCATTGGTAATCATCATCATCATTTACTAATATGTTGCCACATCTTATTCATGGTCCCATGACTTCAAATTTATATATACATAGTTAAAGTAAGTAAAAAGTGAGACTTTATGGAACCCTGTAATGTGATTTGGAACTGACTTTTCACTCATTCCCTAAAGACCTACTGAGATTGATCGTTAAAAAAAATAGGTTGTTTTTTATGTAAAAGAAAGAAATAATTTGAAATTGGATGGGTAGGGGCAGGGAAAATCTGGGTGGAGTTGGGGGGAGAAGGAAAATAAAAATAATAATAAAAATCATATAATAAGCTCTCATTTGGGGTCTGACATATACTTAGCCTCTTAGTCAAAAACAGGAAACATATAATCAGTTTAATCTTAGCATTGCTGTCTATGAAATTTCCTTAGACCTGTAAGCTCAGTCTTCATTGTGGTGATATATCAGGAAATTATATCTTGTATTCTGAAAGACTAAGTTTGCTGGACTTCACAGCTGAGTTAATAACAGACTTTGAAGTAAATTAGGACTTATGACTGGTATCCTACTGTGTACCCAGTCTGCTTGTTTAACTTGTCTTTGTGGGAACAATGTTGTAGCCGACCTTACTTGTCTTAGATTCCCATGTAGTCAACTTTTACCGCCTAAAGGAATTCAGATCTTTAATCTTAAGACTCTTCCATACCTCTGACCCAGAAAGCAATGTATGTGTGTCTGTTCATGTGTCATTATGATAATAATTTGCTGAAAACAAGTAGGATGAAAGTGGCTTTATAAAACAAATATGCACCATAAATGTTGAAAATAATATACAGATATTGCTTAATAGTATATATTTGTTATCCAGGTCAGCTGGGATCAGTTGGAGTCAGTAAAGTCTTATCTCTTAAAAAACTCTGTTAAGGATTTCTGTTAAGTATCTCTCACTCCTCAATGTGATGGTTTCTGTGCTGTTCAATAAAAGAACAAAAGAGATAGATACAGACAATACTGACAGCATTCAGCCAGGACACAGATTAAGAGTCATGCAACAAGCATATTACAGATAGGCCAGAAATCATAAGCAACAGAGAGACAAAAGACACAGGAACAGAAAAGAAGAGAATTCAAATCTGGGCTCATTCTTGGCTAAACTGGTCAAAGAAGTGATTTGCTCTCTCTCTTTAATGTGACACCAGCATATTGGGGATTCTGAGTAGATAACTAATGCAGTAAACAGATTGGTGCCTCATGTGAGGACCCTTTGAGGAGCATGCAAGGAACTTGTAAGGAATTTCCAATGCATTGAAGTGGACAGGATTCCGTGGCTAGGTTTGTCAACCTACGTTCTAGGTGTATGATTCACTATTGCCCAATTTCTCCTGAGTATCTTTTTCAACTGTTCCATGATGCCCAACAGTTTATGATCTTCAATTTTTTTTGGGGGGGGGGACGGATTTCAAGACAGGGTTTCTCTGTAGTCTTGGTGCCTGTCCTGGAAATAGCTCTTGTAAACCGGACTGGTCTCGAACTCACAGAGATCCACCTTCCTCTGCCTCCCAAGTGCTGGAACTAAAGGCGTGTGCCACCACTTTAATTCACTGGACTGTGAATGCTTGTTTTGATGGCTTCTTGTGGCAGCTCCCTCAAGGACCTGCACCTGACTGTTCATTCCTCATTGCTTTTGTGATATTGGTTTTTTAGAGGTTAAATATGCATTTAATTTCTTTTCTGAAGAAAACTACATTTTCCCAATATCAAATATTCGAATCAGGATATACTTTGATTCATTTGCATATGATATGTACTCAATATATGAAATAGAGATTTACAGATAGTCCCACCAACTTAGAGACAAGCATATCTAAATTCTTAAATTATCCAAATGAAATACCAGAGAGCATATGTAATCCTAAAATTTCAAGAGCTAAAATGAATCTTTAAAAAAATGGAGATAAATAAACTGATTTTATTCAATCTAATACCAAAATAGCATTATTTTATATATCATCAATACAAAATCATTAATGACTATTTTACATATTTTACACAGGGATTTAGGAGCAAATTACAGGCATTCTATTACTAGTTAAATTACTAGTGTTCTATTTGGTAAATTTGGTTGTATTACTAGTTAAATTACTAGTGTTCTATTTGGTAAATATCCACATGTATCCAGTGGCTAGCATATTTCAAAAAGCTGGTTAGGAGTATATCCTTACAAATATTTGCTTTGGTACATAATTTTTTCTTGGATTTTTGACACAGGGTTTCTCTGTGTAACAGTCCTAGCTGTCCTGGAACTAGCTCTTGTAGACCAGGCTGGCTTCGAGCTCACAGAGATCAGTCCTCCTCTGCCTCCCAAGAGGTAGCATTAAAGGCATGCATCACCATATGGATGGTATATAAATATTTTAAAATATGCTGATTCACTCAAATGCAAACACAATTTATATACTTTTTTATAACTACTTTTTGTATGTTGCAGATATGTTTTCCTAGATTTTAATTATTGTATGCAACTTTTGTTGATTATTTTAGCTATGTAGAAGATTTTTTTAAAAAGTAAACAGATACATAAGCAGAAATTAGAATGAAGAATCATAAACAGTTTCCCTGTTTATGAAAAAGAAAAGAAAGAAAGAAAAAAAAAGAAATCCAGAACCTGATGGATTTATTTCAGAATTCTACCAGGACTTCAGAAAAGAATTAATACCAACTTAAATTGTTCCATAAAATAGTAAAAAGAAGAAGTAGTCCAAACTCTTGTTATGAAGCCAATATTACCCTGATACTAAAACAAATAAAAACCCAACTGACGAGAGGAAAAGAATTGTAGTCCAACATTCTTGGTGAACATAGATACAAAAATTTTCAATAAAAGACTTGCAAATACAATTCCAGATCACATAAAAATGTCATTAATCATGATCAAATTGTTTTCCTTCCAGCAATGTGATAGCTAAACATACATAAATCAATAAATATAATTCATCACTTAAATGACATAAATGACAGAAGTCACATGATCATCTCCATAGACACAGAAAAGGTCTTCAAGGAAATCCAATATAACTTCATTATAAAAGTCATGGAGATGCTAGGCATGTAGGGAATATAACTCAACATAATACTCTATAGAACAAAGCCCCTAACTTACATCATTCTAACTGGAAAAAAAAATAACTCAAAGCATTTCTGTTAAGACCAGGGACAAAATAAATGGTGTAGACTCCCTCCATTTATAGTCAATACAGTGCTTAGAGTCAGCCAAAGTTTTATGACAAAAGAAAGAAATAAAAGCAAAACACATGGTAAAAGAAGTAAAAGTAGCCCTTTTGTAGATGATACTGTAAAATTGCCTGAGGAAAAAGCAGGGAAACATTTTAACTTATAGGCACAGTTAAGGACATCCTCAAAAGATTTCAATTTCATAGGAAATAAGACCAATAACTGAAAAATAGGATTTAACAAAAATACATTCTTCTGTACATCAAGGAGAACAATCATTGAAATGAAGAGGCAGCACAAAGAATAGAATCAAATTGTTGCCAATTATACATGTTACAGAACGTTAGAACACAGAGTATACAAAGAACTACAAAAACTGAACACCAAGAAAACAACCAATCTAAGGAAAGACTATGGAACTTAATAGAAATCTCTCAATAGAACAAATACAAAGTACTATTAAATACTTTAAAATATGTTCAGCATGTTTAACCACCAGGAAAATGCAGATTAAAGTTATATTAAGATTTCCTCTCACCCGTCAAAATGACCATTATTAGGAAAACAAATGACAACAAATTTCAGCATCTATAAGAGGAAATGGGAATGCTTAGTTTTCTTATTCATGAGTTAAAAAGGAAATGAAAACTCTTACATGTTATTGGTAAGAGTATAAACTACTGAAGCTTCTTTGGAAATGATCTAGAGGTGTCTTGTAAAAACTAGAAACTGATCCACCATTTGATCCACATGTACTACTCCTGAGTATATGCTCAAAAGGCTTTATATCTTACTATAGAGATATTCAAGCATTCATGCTCATTGCATCTCTACTAACAATAACCATGAAACTGACTCAACCTAGACCTCAATCAACTGATTAATAAATAATAAAAATCTAGTAATACACACAATTACTCAGTTGTGAACAAAAATGCAGTCATGAGATTTGAAGGTAAATGAATGGAATTAGAAGAAAAAATTATTATGTGTGATTTCAGCCAGATCTACAAAGACAAATGTACAATTTTCTCTCTTACAAAAAATTCTTAGCTTCAAATCTTTTGTTTTGTCTGTATAGCATGGAGTACAAGTTGAAACTAGAAAATTAAAAATGTGTCATTTGTCAGGGGGAGGCACTAGGAAAGGACACTAGTAGAATATAGTTAAAATGAATATAGGACAGTAGTGAATTGGTGGCAGAAATGCTTAAGCAAGAAGTGCAGAGATTGGGATGTGGAAATGATAGGTCAGTGAAAACTTAACCAAAATGGAGTGTGCTTGAAAAATATACATGTAAACCTATGATCTTTAAATCCGTTTTTAAAATATACATAGTAAGGGGACAATAGAATATTTGTGACATTCAATAACACGGAGAGAATACTAGGAGATAAGGGTTCAGGGAGAATGAGGACTTGGTAAAGGAAGATAGGTGTGGGTTAACCAAAATTAAGGATGTATGAAATGCCAACTAGTTTAACAGAGGATGAGAGATCCTTTTTATCTCTCGGGAGCTCTTTGTAATGACAGCTTGCTCTTGTTTGATTGATACAACAACTTCTTAAATGCATCAAAAAAATGAATTGAAATTTCTTCAAAGTCATTTCCTGTTTCCTACATTAACTCCATTTTGGTGAGAGCAAACTATTGATTGTTCAGCCTAATCTCCCTCTATCAAATAGGAGATTCTGTCTGGAGTTCTGGTGATTTTTAAAAATTTTCCATCCTTACCCAAAAGTAAACTAAGTAAACCAGCATCAATAGACTGAATCTGCAATATCAGTACTAATCATTGTGGGAAGCTCTTCCCATCTTAGAGAAGAGAACTCCAAAGAGATGATTTCATGGCATGAACAGCTACTCAACAGACTTTGGTTTAGATATTTTAAAATCTTCCACTTGTGTCCCTTTAACAACCACTCTTTCAAGCAGTGCTTTTTTTGACCTCAGTTGGTATGATTTTTAGAGCTCAGTATGCTCTGTTGGTATAAAAGTTGGTGGTGGTGAGGAGAAAAGCGCTTATTGGGAAGATCAAACTTGTTAGTGAAAGAAGGAAGCGCTACATCCCATGCACTAATCTGGGAGTACTAGAATACGGAGGGAAAAATACTGCCAGAAAAAAACCTGCCACATTAGCAATTTCAGCCCCAATTACCCTGGATACTCCCAACACCAAGGGATGCCTAAAGATTAATGTGCTGAGATGCCCAGGGTCAGAAAGCCTAGGTTTAAGCCACTACTTAGCCAACTACTAGTTACATGACCTTGAGAAAATTAATTAACATGTTGAGATATTTTTTTCTTTTAAGACAACAATCATACTAG
>NC_022026.1:7031292-7033024 GCF_000317375.1 Microtus ochrogaster | reverse complement strand
AGGCTGGCAAGATTTCTCAGTAGGTAAATGCATTTCTTGCCAAGCATAATGTCCTGAGTTCTATCCCATGAGCCCACATTGTGGGTAAGAGAGAACTGTCTTCTGCAAGATGCCCTCTAGTCTCCATAAGTGCTATCCCCAACACACAAATGAATAAATAAATAAATTTTATTTTAAAATTTTAAATGCACGTCCAATGCATTGCAATTCGTGAAGTCCTTTAATTTTCTCCCTCTTTCATTACTGAAAGGTAGTTTCAAATTGACTTCTTGACACTTTAGTTTGGCTACACATAACAGAACAGGCCAGCCAGTTCTCACATGTTCTATAGCCTTGTTGGCCTTCATGGGACTTAAACAAACTGACTTTCCATGACAATCTAGATCAGACTGAAAATGGCATGTTTTATGCTGAGTTATGTTATGAGCATTTTATTTGTTTGAATTTCCCCTGGGAGGAAAACACATAATGAAAGTCAAGTACTCAGGTTTCTATTCATCAAATCAGAATGCATGGCATAATCTTTGCTGAATCTTCTTCTACATTCATTTTTTCCGTCTGATCAGTCTAACTTTTGCTATATTTAAAATGATCTTGACAGTCAGTATCCTTAAAATTCATCATCTATTTAAATGAATAAAATACTGGATATCTTCATCATTTTGAGATTCAACTCATTTTATAAGTCATCCTTATGGTGAAAGAAAGTATAATATTATAAATAATATTTCTTTATTTTTGCAATACATACATGGAATAGAGACAGGAGCTTAAAAGGAAAAGAGGAATACAAGAGTCCTATTGTTGGAGAAGGAGTGGTTCTGCATCCCTCTTAATGTACCCTTCCATGGAAGTGTCTGCATTAGCATAACTATTTTAGTTTCACTTTTGCTGCTGTGAAAAAATACTTACATGGTTATTTCCACTAACAGATCCAGGTTAGATCCCATCACTATAGCAAAGTCAAAGCAGAAGTCATGTCACATCCACAATCAACAGTGGAAGAAAGAAATGAATGCATACATGTGCTCACTTGTTTGCATTCACTTCTCCACTCTTTCTTAAAACACCCTCTGATGGTTTTAATTGCGACAGAAATGTATCACTTCCTCCCCCTCTCTCTCCCTGCCACCTTTTCCTAGCTACTTTCCCTCAAACTCCATCCCCAAGTTGAGAGCCTTTTCTTCTTTCTTTTAGTGCTATGTACATATATATGTTTATGTATGTGTATGCAGAAATATATGTACATACAATCTGATATGATGAGTCTGCTTTTGTTGGTGGTATGTGTATAGTTTCAAGGCTAACCCCTCGATACTGGACAACTAGAAAAGGGAGTTCAGTCATGGGATAGGTTCATTCTGCTTCTCCAACTAACCATTAGTTGTCTAAAGTCCTTGTCTAATGGAATCAGGTGAAAATTTCTTCATTAAATATTAGCATGTCTGTTGACATGGCCATTGTTCTGATCTTGTTCGTGCAGCCATTTCTAAGAAAGGCTGTTTCCCAACAGACTTCCTATAATCCAGGTGTGACTATGCAACCCTTTTGTTTTTTTATTGAGAAAGAAAAAAAAATTTTCTGCCACCTCCCAGCCTCCCACTCCTCACCCTCCCCCCCTCCTCTCCCCCTCCCTCTCGAGTCTGAAGAGGAATCAGGGTTCCCTGCCCTGTGGAAAGTCCGAAGTCCTCCCCCCTCCATCCTGGTCTAGGAAGGTGAAC
Organism: Microtus ochrogaster; assembly: GCF_000317375.1. NCBI lineage: Eukaryota > Metazoa > Chordata > Mammalia > Rodentia > Cricetidae > Microtus > Microtus ochrogaster. The sequence goes on along the minus strand of NC_022026.1, from coordinate 7,031,303 downwards.
ATCCAAACTGG
>NC_022026.1:7022333-7030687 GCF_000317375.1 Microtus ochrogaster | reverse complement strand
TGCCTGGCAATCTTGTCTACTTCCCCTACCCAGGAGGATATCTATATGTTTTTCTTTGGGTTCACCTTCTTATTTAGCTTCTTTAGGATATCAAAATATAGACTCACTGACCTTTATTTGTGGCTAGAAACCAATTATGAGCAACCCTTTAATCCCAGCACTCAGTAGGCAAAGGCAAGGAGATCTCTGTGACCTCATGTCCAGCCTAATCTAGATAGGATGTTCAAGGGCAGCCAGGGATATATAGCAAGACCCTGTCTCAAAAATAAACAAACAAATGAACAAAAAATATAAGGATGTCAACTTAAGAAATTAGCACCATGATTTCTCCCCTTTCAGACAGTTCAGGACACCTAGAGAATAGTGCTACTCACAGTGGGCTCAATCTTGTCACACCTTAATCAAGACAATTCACCACAGACATGCTGCTCACAGACAAACCCAATGTATACAAAGAGGCTTCATTAAGCCTCTCTTTCCAGGGGACTCCAGGTTATTTTAAGTCGATGGAGTTAAATATGAAAATGAGAATCTCCCAAATACAACTAAGGAAATCATAAGAGAAAAAAAACCTCCAAACCTGTTACATAAAAAAGTGAGGAATATGTTTTTAAATGAAAAATCATCTTGAAAATTCAAGATGATGTTACAGTTACATTATCTCAGGCATCAAAGTGATACATAATTCCTGTCCTGCTTAAGATGTTACAAATAATTTAAAAGCAAAAAACTATTCTAACCTACTTTTGAGTTCTAAGAAGTCTATGCTGTGTTAGCATATTTAGCTAACATACATGAGAGGTCTAAGTCTTGAAAAGTAGTAAAAATAACCACACCATGTATATTACAGTGTTTGATGAGCAATAGAAACTAAATTAATTTCAAATTAATGAAAACTGACAAACCACATTTATTTGTAATTACAAAAACCAAAAGTAGTAAGCAATTCAATTTAAAAGTATGGTTAAAAATTAGTGGTGATTATTATCTCATTTTTCTAAAGAATCCATAAGTATTTTAAAAATAAGTATACTTTACAAAATGTCATTTTAGTTATGAATGAGATCTATATTGTATCTTCTCAAAAGTAAAAGAGGAAAATATACATTTTTTTCCTTTCATTGAAGATAGATTTCTTTCACCTAATATATCTTCATTATGATCTCCCCTCTCTCTACTCCTTAGAGTCACTCCCCACTTTTTTTCCATCTGTATCCAACCCTTTTCTGTCTCTCCTTAGAAAACAAACAGACTTCTATTTGAGTAAAAATAAAATATAAGACAAGAGAAAAACTAACACATTGGAATTGGGCAAAACTAGAGGAAGAAAGAAAGTCCAAGAGAAGACACATATAACAGAGATTTATTCTTCCACACACCCAGGAATCACATAAAAACAAAGAACTGGAAGCTATAATATATATATAAAGGATCTGTATGGTAAAAAGAGGGAAGTGTGTGTGTGTGTGTGTGTGTGTGTGTGTGTGTGTGTGTACATTACAATGAAAGCAATAAGATTTTTTTTAAAAAAAGTAAAAACTCTGGCACGATATGAGACTAGAGTCTAGGAACCTCCAAAAATGTCCTTAGATCATTTTCTGTTGGTCATCTATGGCTGGGCATGCAGCCTACCCTTATGGGTCATTTGTTTCCCTGAGGAGACTCCCTTGGAGAACAGTAAATCTTCATTTGCAACATTTGCAATTGGAGATAGCTTCTGGGCTAGGAATGGGTCCTTGTGTCCACTTTCCTTTCAGCTCTAGCACCCCATTTGGTACAGACTCCTGCAGACCCTGGGCATGCTGCCTCAGTCTCTGGGAGTTCATATGTGCAGCAATCCTGTTGATTGAGAAGGCCTTCATTTCTTTGTGTCTTCCATCCTCTCTGACCCTTACACTCTTTCTGCCTCCTCTTCTGTGGGATTTCTTAATCCTTGAGGGCATGGGGTTTAAGGAGACAACCTTTTAAGGAAGCCTGAGTGTCTCAAGGTCTTTCACTACCTGCATAATGTCCAGTTGTGGGTATCTGTATTTGTTTTCATCTGCTGAAGGAGGCGGTTTCTTTGACCAACAAGTATAGCAAAATGCTATTAGGAGGCATTTTATTGCTAAGTGTTATTTTGTGGTTTGATTTTGATTTTTGGTGCCATTCTAAAACATTAGTATTTGGTCTTACCCTAGGTTCCTGGACTATCTAGTCTCAGTGTCAGATATGGGCTCCATTTTGTAAAGTGGGCCCTAAGTCAAATTAGATATTGGTTGGTGACTCCCACAAGTTCTGTGCCACCATTTCCCTAGCATATTCTGCAGGCAGTGTTGGTGCTTGGTGCTAGTTCTCCTTTGAAAGGTTGGTAGAAATTGCTACTAAAACTATCTCAGCTTGGGATACTTTTAATAACTGCTTCTATTTCATTGGGTGTTACAGGTCATTAAATTGATATTCTAATTGTTATTTACCTTTGGTAATTGGTAAGTGGTGTGAATCTTTTAGATTATCCATTTTGGTGGAATACATGTTGTTAATGTATGTCCCTATGATTCTCCAGATTTCCCCCATATTGTTTTGTCCCCTTTCCATTGCTAATTTTGTTAATTTGTATACTTTTCTCCCCATTTTAGTTCATTTGGATAAGGGTTAATCAGTCTCATTGATTTTCTCAAAGAAACAGCTCTTTGTTTTCATCAATTCTTGGTATTTTTGTTTGTTTCTATTTTATTGATTTCAGCCCTGCGTTGATTGTGTCTTGAGTCTACTCCTTTGGGGTGTGTTTTCTTTCTTTATTATGGAGTTTTCAGCTGTTCTGCTAAGTTGCTAGGATGAGATCTCTCCAGTTTGTTGTTGTTGACGCTGTTGTTATTATTTAGGTAGGTGCTATAAACTTGCCTCTTAGGACTGCCCATAAGTCCTAGTATTTTTTTTCTTCATTTTTATTCAATTCTAGAAAGTCTTTAATTTCATAATGTTTGTCTTGACCAATTTTCCATACAGTACCAAGTTAATCAGTTTCCATGAGTTTGTGAGCTTTCTGTTGTTTCTTTTGTTGCTGATAACCAGTTTTAACCCATAGTGGTCAAACAGAACAGTGAAGTGAAGTAGAGAATTTTCCTTAAGTGCTATAAAATTCATGAAGCAGAAAAGCAAACTTGATCTCAAGACATTGGATCTAGTATCTCTAGTCCATTATTGCAATACACTATTATCTTAGGGAATTGCAAAAGCAACTCGGGGAATAAAGTGTTTATTTTGTCTTACAACTTTCATAACACACTCCATCACTGGTGGAAGCAAGAGCAGGAACTAAAAGCAGTAACCTGTAAGCAAGAATTGTAGCAAAAGCCATGGACTACTGCTGCTTACTGGTGCCTTCCATATGGCTTGCTCAACCTTCTTTCTCATACAACCAGGACCACATATCCAGGGATTGCATCACCCACAGTGAGTTGAGTTAGACATTCTCACAGAAATCAGTACATAAATTACCCCCCCCAAAGACTTGCCTAAAGGTCAATCTTATGGAGGTGCTTTCTCCGTCAATATTCATTCTTCAAGCTGACAAAACAAAAGTACAGCTACCTTTACAGGAAAGCAAATGATTGGCCAGATTCTGCCAGCACACATACTCCTTATAAGTATAAGACCACAAGAATAAGTATCCAGTTTCATAATTCAATCCTTGCGAGGTGATTGTATCCTGAGCACCCAGTTCTAGTCAATAAATCATTGCTGGTTGTAACCTTAATTGAATGATACTATTGGGAGGCAGAAGAAAGCAGGAGGTAGGTCCCAGCTGAAGAAAGCTGATCACTGAGGGTGTGCCCTGGAAAGAGAGACCTGAGCTACAACCCTTTTCAATCTATTTTTCTACTTCTGAATTGGCAAGAAATCGGCAGCACTACTACAAAAGACCCTCGTGACTAAGAATGTTCTGCTTACCTCAGGCTTAAAGCAATGAAGCCAAGTGCCTATAGATCAAAACCCCTGAAACAATATGCCAAAAGAAACTGTTTTCTTCTTTTTAGCTGTTTATGCTGGACATTTGGTTATACCAATGAAAGTCTGACTAATCTACTCACTAATCAGAACTTTTTCATATTAAGTCCAATAATTTAGCAAGCTATATAAAATGTTTATTGTATGCCAAGCATATTGACAAAGGAAGATGAATAAGTTAGTACCGCTAAACCTATAGAATTGTTATTTTGAACTTTGAAGGATAATAGGAATTATATGGTGGGAAAATGAGAGAAATATGTAGTTTAAATTAGAACATTAAAGGAGACCATTCAGAAGGAAGGACATTTAAGCTAAGTCCCCACAATGAATGGTTGTTTCAACAGGAACTATTACAGTCACTCAAAGTTCCTATGTTGGGATCTTAACACTCAAAGTAATAGTATTAGTAGGTAGGATCACTTGGGGTAATTAGATCATGAAGCTAAGGAATCACAGATGTAATTAATCTCCTTAAACCAAGCTCCAGAGATGGCCTCCCCCTTCTATGATGTAAGGCCTGAAATTAAGTCTTTTATGAAGAAGTAGGCCCTCACCAAGGATTCAGTCTGCCACTCCATTGATCTTGGGCTTCTAGTCTTCAGGTCCATGGAAAGTAAAGTCTTATTATTACAAGCAACACAGTTTATGACATCTTATAGCACTTCAGACTGATTAAGGTATGCATCTCACAAAAGCAAGTAATTTTCTATGTAATACAATATATTAATCTGTTCTCTCTCTAACCTGTTCTTTATTCTCCTTTGATAACCTTTCCTTACGCTAAGACACTGTGAAGTCTTACCTATACTTATCTAGCATTAATATGGTCCTTCTGTTTGACAGACACTATTCTTACTGCTTTACATGTATTAATTCACTTAATCCTCCCAGCATGCTTATCATCCTCATTTCATAGATGAAGACTATAAGACATGAAAACCTTAATGTGCTGAAGATCACACAGACGGCATCTGATGGTGCCTGAATTTAAATCCAGGCATTCTTATCTGAATTATACTATTTTTAAAAGGTTTCATTTCAATTTTTATATTAAGAACATTTATCTACAACTTCTTGGTGATACTAAGAAAGGTTTGTTTTCTTCAGTTTCCTTGCTATTCAGTTGTCACATTATACCTAGTTGAATATATATTCTTAATGCATATTTTAAGAAAGACAATACTCCACATCATTTTCTTCCATTATTCAAATTTCTGCATAGATGATGGGAGATGGTCTTCAGGCTTCACCTCTTATTGAAGAGCAATAGCTTCTAAGGAAATGAAAGTCATTCTTTTCTGAGAGTTTGGCCACTCCCAGATGATGTATTATTGAATGGATGATTCCATACTCAGCAACATATAGGCAGAACTAACTGGACTCTGTAGGTTATCACACAAATAAATGAACACATGAAGTTATGAGGTGGTGTATTAGAAGGGATATGGGAGGGATCTGGAAAGGAGAAATGGGAGATTTATAGTACATATCATTGTATACATATATAAAACTCTGTAAAAACAAAGAACCACGAACAACTACCAAACTTAAAACAAACAAAAACTATTAAACACTAAGCAAGGTTGGCATCACCTAATTATAATTCCAATCCTTGGTCGGCTGAGATAGGAGAATTGCTATGAGTTTGAGGCTATCCTGCGCTATGTAGAAAATCCTGGTCTCAAAAGAAAAAAATGAAAAGGGGAAAAATGGGAAAAGCAAAATAAAAGAAACAGAAACTTCTAATTCTAAATACTAAATTCTTCCAGCTTTAACCTACTCTTTGGCGTTCAATTATTCTATCTGGCCAATTTGGCCATCTCCATGCAGATAGCACTGCAATAAAATCACTGTATATTGAAACAAAGGAAGATTCTAGCTCATTTTTTTCATTATCATTGAAATATTTTTATTTACTGTAAAATAGTCATTTACTTCCTTATTAGCAGACAACAGTACTTCTGTTCATTAGTGCTTCCAGGGAAATCATTAGAGTTCTACAGTAATACTATGTACTGCAAGTTAGACAAAAGATGTGCTGAATACTTATTCAGTTCCATACATTGTGATGGGTGCTATTAATAGAAATGAATAGGATGTGCTCTTTGACCTAAGAGGAATTCTTGTACGACAAGGGGCAGAGAAATCAGGGGTGACTCTGAAGCAGGCTGGTAGTGGCAAGTATAAAGTGGATATGCATAGATGAGGAGGGAGACGATGCAAATACTAGGAGTGTCAGTTCATGAAGTCCTTTCACAGAGAAAGGTCAGCCTGGGCTAAGTTTTATGTGACAAGTTAGAGTTAATAGGAAAAAAATGGTGAAAAATCATTCAAGACAACAGAAATACTTTTTCTGAGGGCCAGAAATGCCTGAGGAACTATTTGTCAATATTTTCACCTGGGGAACTGAGTTTGTATTAGTAAATGACAACTTGACCATTGAGAAGTAGACACATATCGGTTTATAAAGAGATTTAGATGTAACAATGTTTACACTCAGAAGGTGAAGGGAGCTAAAGGTTTTTAAGTAAAAAAAACACATGATTTTCTTCTATGTGTCACAGTAGCGACGTTGACTTATGGGCAAGTGTCCAAAGTTAATAAAATTTGATACAAAAATCCTGAAGAATGAATAACGGATAGATAAACCCAAGTGTGTGGTTACAGAAGTGCATCACTAGTAATTCAGTTCTGAATTACATGCTCCCAGGTCCTGGGAAACTACCAACAATCTCCTTAACGCTATGGACTGAAGTGGAAACACTTTTTTTTTTCTAAGCAGCTCTTGTATGGAGACAAATGTCCACATTAGAACTTAGCTACTAATGAAGATTCATTGAGATGGCTATAGTTTTTGAGACAAGATCAGGAAAGAAATTGTTTCAGACCAAATTCTGATCTTTGGTGAAGGATCCCCAGTTCAAAAGTCTACTAAATCACACAGAGAAACTAAAGCATACTGTTGAAATTAAGCAGTACCCTTCTCTTGGCCCCAGACTACTGAAGAAATAGAAATGATGTTCTTAATACATGATCTGGTACCTTGAGTTCTGTATCAGTCAGGTTTAAGTGATATGTCATTTCACTTTATAGACACAGCTTTTGAAGAACTTATAATAATTAGGACTATCTGAATTCTGATGACTAGAAACTCCATCCCATGCTGGTCTTTCCAAATGAACATTTTTAGAGGGGATTCAAGACTTGATGAGTCATATAAATGCAAACTTCAAGGGCAGATCTTGCCAACTGAAAACTGATCTTGATATACAGACTCAAAAGATACCAAAATGATTCTCACATTCCTAGTATGGATCTGATTTATTCTAAGAATAATAACATCTGTTAGTTCTCTTATTTCTTTGTTAATTTTTTGTCTGACTGACCTGTCTAGTAGTGAGAATATAATGTTGAAGTCTCCCACTACTAGTGTGTGGGGTTTAATGTATGATTTAAGTCTTAGAAGTGTTTCTTTTACATATGAGGGTGCCCTTGTATTTGGGGCATAGATGCTCAGTGTTGAGATTTCCTCGTGATAGATTTTTTGTCTGTGACTAATATGACATTTCCTTCTTTGTCTCTTTTGATTGATTTCACTTTGAAGTCTGTTTTGTTAGATATTAGGATAGGTACACCCATTTGTTTCTTAAGTCCATTTGATCGGTATATTTTTTCCCAGCCCTTTACTCTGAGACAGTGTCTTTGCGGTTGAGGTATGTTTCTTGAATGCAGAAGAATGATAGATTCTGTTTTCATATAAAATCTGTTGCAGAGGAATCTAAAATGGCTGAAAGACACTTAAGGAAATGTTCAACATTCTTAGTCATCAGAGAAATGCAAATCAAAACAACTCTGTGATTCCGTCTTACACATGTAAGAATGGCCAGGATCAAAAACACTGATGACAACTTATGTTGGAGAGGTTGTGGCATAAAGGGAACACTTCTGCATTGCTGGTGGGAATGCAAGCTGGTAAACCCCTTTGGATGTCAGTGTGGTGATTTCTCAGAAAATTAGGAAACAACTTTCCTCAAGACCCAGTAATACCACTTTTGGGTATATATCCAAAGAATGCTGAATCGTGCCCCAAGGACATGTGCTTAACTATGTTCATAGCAGCATTGTTTGTCATAGCCAGAACCTGAAAACAACCTAAATGCCCCTCGACTGAAGAATGGATAAGGGAAATGTGGTACATTTATACAATGGAGCACTACAGAGCAGAAAAAATAACAGCATCTTGAATTTTGCAGGCAAATGGATGGGGCTAGAAAACATCATTTTGAGTGAGGTAACCCAGACCCAGAAAGACAATCATCACATGTACTCACTCATAAATGGTTTTTAAACATAAAGCAAAA
>NC_022026.1:7017076-7021188 GCF_000317375.1 Microtus ochrogaster | reverse complement strand
TTAATTTTACACACCAGCCCAAGTTACCCCTCCCTCTCCTTTTCCCACCCCCACCACCAACCCCATCCCACCCCCATCCATTCCTCAGAGGAGGTAAGGCCTCCCTTGGGGAGCCAACAATGTCTAGTATGCCAAGTTGCGGCAGAACTAAGCCCCACCTCCCTGTATCAAGGCTGAGCATTATATCCCACCATAGGAAATGGGCTCCAAAAAGCCAGTTCATGTGCCCGGCATAAGTCTTGGTCCCACTGCCAGAGCGCCCCCACCCTACAACAGATCAAGCACATAACTGTCACTCATATTCAGAGGGCTTAGTTTGGTTCCATGAAGGATTCCCAGCTGTCAGTCCAGAGTCCGAGAGCTCCCACTAGCTCGGGCCAGCTGGCTCTGTGCACAGTTTTCCCCATCATGATCTTGACTCCCCATTGCTCATATAATCTCTCTTCCCTCTCTTCAACTAAGCTCCAGGAGCTTACCCCAGTGCTTGGCTGTGGATCACACAAGTGCCTTTGTTTGTGTGCTTTAGTTTTTTGGGACAGGGTTTCTATGTGCAGCTTTGAAGCCTCTCATGGAACTCACTCTGTAGAACAAGGTGGCCTTGAGCTTAAAGACACCACAGTGTCTTAAAGAATGTTTCTTAACTGGCCATTTCAAAAAAAAAACATGAAACCTGAATTTATACATGCTTAGTTAAATATAAATCAGTCAGATAATAGAAGAAAAGGTAAATCCCAAGGAGAGACAAATAATTCAGAAATCTTATTGGCCTTGAAATATTCTAGACCCAAAAGATGACACTTTATTAGAGAAAATTCCCTTATTCATTGAAGAAATAGACACTTGGATCCTGTATTAGAGGAACTTGGAGAACATATGTGTCTCCTTTCCTATACACTAATTCCATGTCCGAGAAAAAGAGTGCATACTCATGGAGATTTCTTAAAGAAATTCATTTGCCTATAAGGTTTAGAGTACACACTTTGAAAGCAGAAATGAATTGTAGTCGGTGTAGCCATTTACTTCCTGCCTGACCCTCAGGCTTCACTTATCAAAACAGTTTCCAGTTCATAGAGTTGTGATAAGTAGATGAAATGTAAATACAAAAGAAGTACCCCGAACGCAGAAATTTAGTGGCTTTTTGATTTCTTGATTGATGTGTTTATACAGTAACTTTTTGAAACTGGATTTCACTACATATCCCTGCTGACCTGCCACTCAGAGAGTTCTCCCTGCTTCTAGAGGGCTGGGGTACTGGGGTCAAAGCTGTGTGTCACTATTCTCCACTGACACAGTGAATTTAAAATAAGATGCCTCATCTAGATAGGTCTTTCACAGGTAAGGTAATTTATACACTTCAACCACCAATTACCTGTGGTTATCAAACAAGCAACAATCTGTCAGTAATGTTTCCCATTTGAAGAACTTTGCATTAATTCCCTTTGTAAAGTGGTGATGTCTCTTGGGGCACGCTAAGTCAATCACTAATTTGTGTGCCTTCTATCTTTGTATATTCTGATGTTCAGACACATGCTTTCTTTGAATCCTGGTAAAGGGTTTTCCTGCCAATGATTTACAGACCTTTCACTGACCTTTTCAGTAGAAATGGCTTCATTTTCTCAACCCTGTCATTTAAGGGAAACATTCTAAATGCATTCTGACCACCTCTTTAAGCAAAGAATGCACTCTGATGGGGAAAGGCTACAGGTCTGAGACTGGGTCAGGCAATAATGTACTGAAGTCACAGAGACAGCCCGGGAAGGCCAAATGATTGAAGATGGGAGAAATGTTGGTAATTAGAGCATCCCAGCTTATGACATTAATAATACTTAAGGGACACTGAGATTTACACACACAATTCAATAGCCTAGTTAAGAAAGAGTGCAGCATTTACTCATGAGAGGGAGAAGGGCAAGTTTTCTTGATAAATTATGGTTTTGATTGCATAGCACAGAGCCAAAATACATCTGAAAGTCATTTCTTTCCATTTCATTACAGTTTACAAATTCTATGCCTAATTTTAGGCATTAGCACTCCAGGCTAGTTGTATAAAAGCCTCTATCTAATCCTCCGAGCCATTACAACACAGTTTATAGTATCATCCACAAGAGCCTGGTGGAGCTACATTCCGCTTATGAAACACAGGACAATAAAACAGATGGGGGACCAGTGAAGACTGCAGACAAACCACACCGAGAATGCAGCACTGAGGCATCACTTCAGCTGAAAGTCCATGACAGATACGACACTAATTTATACAATTGAAGCTCTACCATGACTTGGAAGGAGGAAAGAAACAGACATAAATTTAAGAGATTAGTAATCAAAAAAGAGATGGAAACATAGTTTATATAAACTGTCAGTTAAATAACAAAACATTGGACAAAATCTTGCAATGTAAAAAATGGTCTCCTTAATAGTTATGTTTTTTTCTGATAGTTTTTCTATAATCTCTACCATTATGTCAGAAATTTCTTCAAATAAGCAAAATGCTAACAATAAAAGGAAACTGCAAAAAAAGGTCAATTCCGTGACCAACAAGAAAAAAAAGAAATACAAGACATGAAAATTATCTTTCAAACAAACTTGATAATATTGAAAAAATCTTTGACTTGACATACACTAATTTGGAATCCTTTAAACGTCAACTACATAAAGCTGTGAATTAATATTATACTATTTTTTAAATATTGGTAAGCCAGCACTGGAAGAAATATAACAGCACTATATTTAACTTACCTATAAAAATTATGTACTATAGCAATACTAATAACCAAATAATTGGTCCTCTGATTAATAACAATTCTTGTGCTTATTAAAGCCCACTTAGCAGGGCCACTACTTCATGACAATGTAAACTGGCTGTTTGCTTCTGGCTGTCAAAAGCGGTACAATTTACCTTTTCAAAACTGAGTTTTGCACTCACTTCAATGGCCTGGATTATTGTTGGTGGTTCATCAAAAATCAGAACAGCAACTAATATGCGTGCAGTATCATGCACACATAAAAAATAAGTACAATAGATACATTAAAATGTAAATACTATGTAAGACTGGATGATGAAGCTGCAGGCGGTATTTTTTCTTTGTACTTCTCTTTATGTTTTCCGATAAGCCTGAATTATTACTGCAATCAGGTGGGCACGTTTGGTTGTTTAAATTTTGCTTTCCTCCTTCAGTCTATCTTACACAAAACACTAGAAAATTTTCCTGCAAAAGCTATTTGATCATGTCAGTCTGTTAAATAAATTAATGCTTTAAAAATATTGAGCATCATCCCTACAGTATATACAGAATTAACTGTAAATTTTTTAGCTTTGGCATGCGAAGTCTTCCCCCAGCTGATTCCAAATTCTCTTTGCAGACTTATCTCTCACCACTCCCTACAGGAACCCTGCATTGCAGACAAACATTCCCTGTGTGTTTCCATCTCGGGCCTTTGTTCTTACTCCTTGGGCTTAGACAGGCCCTCTGTGCATCTCTGCTTACTAAATCATACAGGCTCCCCAAAGCCCATCTCAAATGCAGCACCCCCAGGAAACCTTTTCAGAATTATCTGGCTACATGCTGTCTCTCCCACCTCCACATCACCATAGCATTTTATTCATTCCTGGTGTGGCATTTCTTACACCCTGCCTTATGGTAATTAGTTGCATAATTAGCTTTTCCTAGCCAAGACTGGGAGAACCTGGAAGACAGAGCAGATCTTACTCATAGCTGTATTGCCTAGAGGGCCTAGCAGAGTGCCATTGCAAAATAGCTAAGCTAGTTGAGTTAAATTAACTCCAATGCTGCTGCAATAAATATGCTGTGAAGTTAAATTATGAGGCAGCTAAATCAAACATTTGGGGCCAACGAGGCAAAATAAGAAACCTTAGAAAGGTAGGCTCGGAGAAGTCCATTTATTCATCATACTTTTAAATCGTAATGAAATATAGTACTGGGATAAGAAACTCATACATACTTATCTGTTCTCAAGATTTAAGCATGGGGAAACAAAATCAACATTCTCCCAAGCTAAAATTCTAAAACATGGGATTTTGCAAATTTTGCTGGCTTGAAGGAAAAAAAGGAGAGAAAGGGAGGAGAGAAGAGAGAAGGAGGGAGAAAGAGAAG
>NC_022026.1:7015117-7016976 GCF_000317375.1 Microtus ochrogaster | reverse complement strand
AGGGAGGGAGGGAGGGAGGGAGGGAGGGAGGGAGAGGGAAGAACAGAAATGAGGGATTCCTAGGATTGGCTAGGAAAACTGAATTAAGAAGAAAGAGGGGGAAAAGGGACAGCTGGTACCTTATTCTTGTTTCTCTAAATCCTGAGCACAAGACTATCACATAAGTGCTTAATTAACATGTTGAACTGAGCTGAACTCCTATACTAACAAAAATAAAGGATATTGAAAAAATAATAATTGTTCAAATACCGTAGTTGGAGCAAGGGTTTACTACTCTTTGCTTTTAGTATTTATTCAACAATTCATATCTACTGCTATTATTCCACAATGTAATTCTAGCATTTAATCCATGGCTACCTTTTCATCTATGTGAAACTAGGAGGAATCTTTAAAACTCAGGAATGAATCATGTTCCAGAATACTTCTCTATTTCATTTGCTCCGGGAAAGCTTTTCTGAAAGCAGTGGTCTCAAGGCATAGTTCTCATATACATTTCTCTCTTAAGTAAAAGAATTTGAAACTTGAATTTCAGATCCCAAACAAGTATCTGCAGCCAAAACTAGCAAGAGGACTCCTTGCTGTGTGATGGGTGTGTGTGTCAGGGTGGGGGGTGGGGGCTGTGGAGGAAAGAAATAATCTAAAACACGTTATGGTTTCTAATGAATTGCTTGGATGATAAGCAGTATAGGGTGATTTTTCTCTTTAATGAAGAAATGGAAATAATATGTTCTACTGCAAGATACAAAATTATTCGAGAAACCCAAAGTGACATATAAAGCATGATTGGCATGCATATCACAGAATATGGCTTCTATTCTTCAAATTTTGGAAACAAAATATTTTAGTCCAACATTCTTTAACATCTGTCTTTAGAAGTCAACATTGACACTTCGTCACAAAAAGTATTCTCCTGTCACAAGTAACTGAGCCTGAAACGGAATGAACAGAGTTTTGGCTTATGTATCATATATGTCGAACAAATTAGCCTTCAGGATTTTTTTGTGGGGAAAAATAGTGATAGTTTTTGAAAACCAGACTCTGCTGAAAAACCTGACCTTTCAGTCTACAAACACACCATTTAATTTACAAGAGAAGTAAACCCTTTTGAATTGTATTTACCCAGTTACTTTAATAAAGGTTAGGCCTTTCCAAAACAATTGTAAATGTGGCATTTAGCTTCTCATATTTTCCGAAGCATTACTTGAATCTTGGGACTCAAAAGAAACAACCACAAAAATAATAATAAAGCAATATTATGGTTCTCCCTAGAGTGGAATAAAATGCACAGTCTACAGATTAAAATCACATATTTAGAATTTTATATTTCAAAGACTCACTAAGGTCATTAGATTTCAGAAAACATTTTTAACATCTCCTTTGGAGAAAAGATGACCAATATATTCATCAATTCATTCATAAAGCAAAACCAATTATTGATACACACTGGTATTAGTTACTAAAAGCTGATGATTATTAAAATATAGAAGAACCATTGGGTAATGAAAAATACAGTAATTAAAACCAAGGGGTGAAATCTCACATTAAAATTCAAAAACATTTTATTTTGCTTATGATTCTATACAAAAGAAGTCAAATGTGAGCGATTCTAACAAAAACCACTGCAGTTTAAAGCAGTCATGGTTTTTAGTGGTTTTTTTTTTTTTAATTTGGCAAATATAGTAGTGCAATCTTTTAGAGCATGAGTAACTTCTGTCGTTCCTTCATGGGATTTAGAAAGTTGGAGTATGTAATCTTGGCTGCTGAGAAGCCAAGGACAATGGCACTGGGTTTTGATCCTACTTCTTGTTCTTGCTTTGTGGGGGCCTAGCCAGTTTGGATGTTCACCTTCCTAGACCAGG
>NC_022026.1:6996209-7014979 GCF_000317375.1 Microtus ochrogaster | reverse complement strand
TTAAAAAAAATAAAAAATAAATCTTTTTTTTTTTAAAAAAAAGAAAGTTGGAGTATGTAATCTGTCCAAGAATACAGATTATTATTGAAAGAATGTTGATTTTGGAGACAGCAAGATGAGAGTTCCACTCTGGGCTCTGTTACTTTTCTATGTGACCTTTTATGAAAGCCATCCAGCATCTCTGAGACATAATTGCTTTATTTCTAAAATGAAGACAAAAGTATTCTCATCCAACCAGATTGTTGAGGCGGTGGTGTAGATAAACAATGCAATACTAAATGCATAAATGGTAGGCTATTATTTTCTTTCCGTGCCTTCCCAGAGTAAGCAAATCAAATGTATGCCATTAAAGCAAATAAAAAGAATTCAGAGCTGTAGAGATGGCACAGTATGTGAAGTTCTTCTAGTGGAAGGGTAAAGACTTAGGTTCAGTTCTCCAGCACACACTTAACAGCTGGTTACAGTGGCACACATCTGTAGCCTCAGCATTTGGGACCTGGTCAGCTATTTTCTCCAAAATGGTGAGCTTCAAGTTCAGAGACAGACTGTCTCTAAAAAGTAAAATTATTGTATATAATGATAGAAAAATATACCCAACCTCAGCCTCTGGCTTCTGCAAAAACACATACAGACACATACACACACACACACACACACACACACACACAGGCATAAACCCCCAAACAGAATTCTAGTACTAGAAATGCACAGAAAAAAATAGAACCTGAGTGTGTCACATGAACTTCTATAATACTAGTTTCTTTCCTTTCCCCAAGTAAGCGTCCTTAAAATTACAAAGTTGTCTATGCTAGACCATCCTTCAGAACAAAATCACATGTCACAGCTGTATAGTTCCCAAAAGTTACTTGCTGGCATGCCTAGAGAAAGATCAGTTAAGTTCAGTTCTTAAATTTGATACATTTCCTTCATTTCTGGGGGAAAAAATTACATGAACATACAAAATTGTACAAGCTCCTGCCTATTTTTGAACTTTCTTACAAGGAAAAGAGATAATTTCAGAGTAAGGTATTTCACTCTGTGTTGTTCAACATATTATTAAAGACACATGTGGTAGAAAACTATGTGTAACAATAGGAATAACCAATTTTTGTATGGTGCTGTTAATGGTACTCAGGGCCATATATATAAATCAACTTCTTTATCACCAAGCAATGTCCTACGACAATGGGGTACCTATTGAATATGCAAATTCGTAAAGATTTCAAAGTATCATCAGCCTTTTGCTTGAAATTCGTGATCACTGACTTCCCAGGGTGATCCAACCACTGGTACTGCTACAGCTTCCAGAGTGTAGAGCCTTCCTTTTACCTCCTGGCATGACTTGGCCTTTCTGGACTTGATCCCATTTCTCTGTAGTTTTATGGAACCTGTCAGATGCCTCTATTTGGCTGTACTTAACATCTAAGTATCTCTTGGCCAGGCCCAGTTCCAAGTTCTGACAGGCCCTTTCTGATTTCTCCTACATTCATATTCTTTAAATTATGGTAATTTCAAAAACACTCAGAAAGGTTTTAAGAATATAAATGATTTAACCAATGTATTGTGTGGATGGGAGCAAGTTGGTAGACATACATTCAGTCAGCAAAGACAACATATTAAAGAAGAAAGTGAAAATCTTGGCCTGCCAGAATTAACCAGAGAATTGAACGGCTAAACATACTGTGTAGGTGGGGTTATTCAGCAGCCGCTCCCAAATAACCGCTCAGGGACTATTAATTATAAATACTCAGCCGATAGCTCAGGCTTGTTGCTAGCTTACTTACATTTTAAATTAACCCATGTTCCTTATTGATGCTCTGCCATGTGGCTGTACCTTCTTTCAACATGGCACATTCATCTTGTTTCTCTCTGCATCTGCTTGCAACTCCCAAGACTCGAGCTTCTTCCCAGCATCATTTCAGTTTGACTCTCCCACCTAGCTCCTACCTATCTAGTCATTGACCAACCAGCTTTTTTATTAACCAATGAGAGAAATACATATTTACAGTGTACAAAATTATTCCACAGCAATATTGTCATATTAATGCTGATCTTACAGTGATTTACTAATATTTATTTGCTAATACACAGTTACTAATATTTGTTAACTAATACCAATTAGAAATATAAGCACTGCACCAGATATTAAAGTAACACAAGTGATCCAACTCACAAATTCTGTTTTCTAAGAAAATATATAGGGTTTTTTTAAGTAATCGTAAGGGAATGGAGAGATGGCTCAGAGGTTAAGAATATTAGTTGCTCTTCCAGAGGACCAGGTTTCTTTCAATCTCCAGCATCCACATGGCAGCTCACAGCTCTCTATAACTCCAGTTCCAGGAGATCCGACACCTCCATACAGACATCCACTCAGGTAAAAAACACCAAGGCACATAAATATATAAATAAATGATTTTTAAAAAGTAGTAGTGAACATAGGTATCTCCCAGTTGTTTGGTCTCACTCCCCTTCACAAAATAAATAACTAGATAGGTAGATAGGTAGATAGGTAGGTTGGTAGGTAGGTAGGTAGATAGATAGATAGATAATTATAACCAATTTCCTGTATAGTAAGTGAGCAAAAGATGTATTATTAGTCAGTGGTAAACTGTTTTCAGGAATGAATAAAGCGCTACAGCTTGATCTTCGTTCACATCAGAATTTGCTTACAACATGCCACTTACCTTCTGTGGAGATTTTTCCATCTATTTCTTTAACTGAGCACTAAGAACCCTTCCCCATCTTTTAGCTCTCTACGGTGTTATCATCTTGCTGCTTCCCCCTCTCCACTTTCTTGGCCTTACACAATAAGAACTCATAAACAGGTTAGTCAAACAAAAGCCAGAGGGATGGAGTAGTAGTTAAGTAGCAGAACACTTTCCCAGTATGTGTGCAACTCAGCCTGAGGTCTTTCCCTAGCACACAAAACAAAAACCAAAGATCATAGCTTGCAAAATGCGAACCCAAAGGCTAGAAGCTTCCCACAGACATGTTTCGTTTGGCCTGCAGAGCATTGTTCTAAATTGTGTATGTCAATGCTCCTAGACTAGATGAATGTATTCCAGTGCACAGTTTCCACAATTTTGAATTAAAGAACCAGCCAATTTTCAGCATTCTTACGTATTCAAAATTTTGAGTGTTTTATTTCATCAGAGCCTGGTACTGGCTATCTGTTGCTAGTTTATATGGGTATAGTCCTCATAGAACTCAGTCTTTCCTACAAACATCAGAGCCACCATGTTTATTCCCATAGATTTCCTTCTGAAAGGTCACTTAAGGTTAGCTGTACCCATAAACAGAATGTCACTATTCCCTCCAGCACAGTGTCACTTCCTTCACCCTCTCCTTCAAGCGTTGGTGTACATGCCTTTCTCTCATATTTTGAACTCCAATCTTTTAGTGACAATACCTCTATAGCTACTTGTTCTTTTTCCCATGAAAACAAGATATTTTGTCATTTATTTGTATCTTTTATGGTTTCTTTAATGTTTTACAGTCTCTTTTCAAAACTGACTTTCCACCATGTTGTTATTATATATCCCATCCATACCTATGTAATTAATAAGCCTTCCTGGAATACTCTTAATTTAAATAAGCTCTGTTATGAGAGATCCTGACAAATATACAATAGCTCCAAAATATTTATGAGTGATACTTCTATTTATAATTCCCTCATATGAATCAGAAATCCCTTATACATCATTCATAGCTCTATTGATACACATATGCCTTGAATTCTTCAATAGAATATAGAATCCATGGGGACAAAGGACATATTTGGTATGGCTAAAACCTAATAATAAATCTACATATTAAGATTGAGTGGAAATTTTGGAGTTATGCCTGATGCTGGTAATGCAGGCCAGAGGAGAGGTTAATTGAAACGGACAGGTTGAGCAACAGGTAATAGGTAGTAGTTGAGATAATCAATTGATTTTAGTGTCCAAGACACCATCTCCTGTTTAACTTTTCACTCATGACTTAAGGCTCATCCATTCGCTTAATTTCTCACCTACTGAACTAACTTCAGGGAGCATATGAAAAAAAAAAACCTTGAGGTACTTGTGAAATTGAGACAACAGAGGAACAATTCCTTCCTCAAATTATATAGATGATAAAATGGAAACCAAAAATTTAAGAAAGAGTAGCATTTGTATAGTCTCTAATGCTGTCTGTAAGCTTGTTAGCAGCTAGCAGGACCCAGACACTGAGCTGGAACTTGAGCCCTCAGTGTGAAGGGGCAGGAAATAGTGCAAATGAAATTAAGGTAGGGGTCAATTCTAGGGGATAAAAACATTGAGCAGCTACCAACATAAGGTTTTAAGCACAAGAAATAAAACAGTAATCAGAGCTAAGATAAAAGCACTGGCTCTTAGAATAAAAAAAAATGGGTCAACTATCAGAGTGGAGGGAAGGGCAGGACCAGTCTGGCAATAAGGGGAATTGAGGACGTGTAGGAGAATATTGTTCTAGAACTGCTGAACGCCTCTGGCAGAAATGTACGCTGTAGCCCAAATGAAGTCATTTCTACTGACAGAGGGATGGGGAGGGAAAGAAACCCCACCAAAAAAAGTGATACTAAGGCTTACCAATTACCATGGAGTCCTTGTGAATGGCTAAGTGGTTAGTGACCTGCCACTTAGGTATATACAAACACACAAGAGAACTACAAAATACCTTCTTCACATGGAATACAGCCCTTTACAAAAATCAGAGGGAGAATCATCAATTTAGTAATGAGAATTCAAATATCACATTCAGTACCTTATAGCATTTACAGAGTTAATACAAGCTTGTACCATTTAGTACCATAAATGTCCTTGAAAACTGTAAATTTCTTTTTACAAAATCAAATAATTTTAAATTAACCATGGGGACTTGCTATTTAAGCAAACCATGAAATTAAACCTTTTGTAAATTTGAGACTCTAATGTGTTATGCAAATCATTTCCCTCCTGCTTATGTTCCTATATTTGTGTGCTGGAGCCCCTTACTGTGAGAACCTTTCATGATAAGTGGCAATGTTGGACTTTAGTCCCACTCCTGAGAACTCAACATGCCCAACACTGTCAGAATTAGAATATGACATTTAAAGGACACATTCAAGGTCACTTTCACTGCTTCACAGTCCAAACAAGAAAGACACTATTTGTAGACAAATGTACAGATGTGACTAAGAAAAATACAGACTCATATTGGGAAATGGTAAAACTGATACCAGGAACTGAGAGAATCGTATGAGGATCCAGAATGTGAGGCTACACAGAGCCTTGGAGCTGCACAAAAATAATGCTTGTAAATATATGTACCAATATATAGACTGAAACCTCAAGACCAGGTTACTCTAACAAATCAATCTGTATTGGCAGGCGGTGGTGGTGCATGCTGGTAATCCCAGCACTCGGGAGGCAGAGGTAGGCAGATCTCTGTGAGTTTGAGGTCAGCCTGGTCTACAAAAGCTAGTTTCAGGACAGCCTCCAAAGCTACAGATAAACCCTGTCTCGGAAAATAAAAAAGAAAGGAAGGAAGGAAGAAAGAAAGAGAAATGAACTTATGATAGCAGCAACACTCATTCCTCCTTGCTACCTATTTATTTTCTGGATAGCTCCTTCATCCTCCTCTCCAAATGAGAAAATTATGTGCCCTGTTTCCAGATACAAGAAGTAATAAAGATTACAAGCCAGTGGGAATCCCAATCTTGGAAACATCTAGAATTCAAGTCAGGTTGAACAGGAGGGCTAATATATTAAGAGTATTCCTTTCCACCTGTTCTCATTCTCTATAAAAATAAATTAGGATACATTAACTCTCTGGGAAAAAAAACATAATGTGGTTTCCCTTCCTAGAGAAGGGAGAGTTCACAATTAGATGCTCAGTACAGAGAAACTGGTAAAGTCAAATTCAAGTCAAATAGAAAGAAAACACTTGTCTCACTGAACTTTTCACCTTCCGTTGATACAGCATGGCCCTAAGTAAGTGAGAAAAAGGTTAGAAATGCAAAGGGACTCCTGTAGGCAAACGTGGGATGCTGATCATCAGCCAAGATGAGAAGAGAGTACAGCTTCATTCTGAGAATTATTTTCAGGACAAGGTCAACCTGACTCCTATTTGTTCAGTCTTCTGGAACACCCTGGGCTTCTCCATATATTCAGTGCCTAGCTATCTCACTGTGCTCAGAGTAGCAGCATTCTGTGGGAGTAAAACTGCCCAATAAGGTAAAACCATTCCCCCAACACACTTTCTAATGTCAATCCCTTAGTAATCAGCATCTAGTTGATATATAACCTAGCAAATATTTATCACTCAAGGAATGTAACTAAATGGAGGAAATCCAGAAAATGAAATTGACAGACTTTCTAAGATGCAGTTTAAACAGGGAACATCCAAAACTAGCTGAGACGCTTCCCCACATTGGAAAGCTAAATTTTTGACTAAAGAGGCTTCCAAAGCTTAACCAAATAAAAGGACAAAGAAAACACATTTGAAAAAAATACTGATGAGATTTTTTTTCCCTTCTAAAAGTGGTTTCTTGAGAATAAAGCTTGGAGGTAGCATACTTGCATGGTAGTGTGAGGACCTATGTTCAAAGAATAAAAACAAAACATAAATATGGCTTCTATTTGTGCCTCATGATTTGAGCAAAGCAAATTTATCTCAACTGCATGCCTGAAATGAAAATCTAATAGTTGGTTTTATTGTTATTGTTTGTTCTTTTTTATTTAATTATTTTTTCATTTTACACACCAACCCTAGTTCCACCTCCCTCCTCTTCCCCTGCTTCCCCACCTTCCCCCATCCCACCCCCATCTACTCCTTAGAGGGAGTAAGGCCTCCCTTAGTGAGTCAACAAAATCTGGCATACCATGTTGAGGCTTGACAAGGTCCCTTCCCACCCTCCTAACCTACCTTCCCCCCTGCATCCAGGCTGAGCAAGGTATTCCAACATAGGGAATGGTCTCTGAAAAGACAGTCCATGCACAGTTCAGGCATAGGCCCTCTTTAAAAGTGGCAGCCTTTTAAAGCAAATATCTATCATTTATGTGAAGTATTACCTCTGTCTACAAAAATTGCTTAGTTCAAATAGCTTAGCAAATGAAGACTTTGCATGATTAAAAAAAAAAACACTTCAAGTCACTGAAGAAAGAAATTGAAGAACATATCAGAAAATGGAAAGATCTCTCATGCTCATGGATCAGTAACATTAAGAAAGCAAATGGTCATCCTACGAAAAGTATCTACAGACTCAATGTAATCCCCATCAAGATGCCAACACAATTCTTCACAGATCTTGAAAGGACAATTCTCAGTCTCATATGGAAAAATAAAAATGTTAAGATGGAGACCAGAAGATCCATCAGAGAGGTGAGTGTGTACCCAACTGGCCAACAGACACCCACCCCCGAGCACAGACACCCTTCAACCCCCTAAACTTTCTGGTCATTCAGCAGGGATTTCTCTCCCCAGCTACTGCCCTTCTCTTCGTATCCCATCCCAGCTTGCTCCCAGGCACCCCTTCCCCTTTGGTGGGGTCATAGGATCCCCCAACTCAGCGTGCTTTGGGGCTGAGGGTCTGGGGACAAAGTGATGACTGCAACTGCGCAGGAGTTCCTTTGTTTCACTGAGTCTGTACACAGCAAGGCCGCCCTTTTGTCTGCAAGGTCCCAGGCCAGCAAGTAGCCCTGATCCTGTACCAGAAGATCCATCAGAGGGCATTTGAAGGAAGAGATGGGCAGGCACCACTGCAAGAATTCCTACAACAATCTGAAAAACAATATGATAACACCAGAATCCAGTGAACATACAACAGGAAGACTTGAACACCCTAATCGAGAAGAAGTAGAAGAAATAGACAATGTGAAAGTGATAGAGTCCCTTAAACAGGATATGAAAAACTCCCTTAAAGAGATGGATGAGAAGAATAACAAAAACTTTGAAGAAATGAATAAATTCCTAAAAGATACCCTAGGAAACCAAGAAAAAACAATCAAACAGGTAATGGAAAGAGTTCAAGACTTGAAAACTGAAATGGAGGCAAATGTAAAGCAAAAGACACTGTCATTAAGACAAAAAACAACCTACTGAATGGAAGAAGATCTTCACCAACCCCGCATCAGACAAAGGTCTGATCTCCAAAATATATAAAGAACTCAAGAAACTAGACTTTAAAATTCTAATTAACCCAATTAAAAAATGAGGCACTGAACTGAACAGAGAATTGTTATCAGAAGAAATTCAAATGGTCAAGAGACACTTAAGGTCATGTTCAACTTCCTTAGCAATCAAGGAAATGCAAATCACCGTGTGCCACCACTGCCTTGCCTCAAAACAACTTTGAGATACCATCTTACACCTCTCAGAATGGCTAAAATCGAAAACACCAATGATAGCCTTTGCTGGAGAAGATGTGGAGTAATGGGAACACTCATCCATTGCTTGTGGGAATGCAAACTTGTGCAACCACTTTGGAAATCAGTGTGGCGGTTTCTCCGGAAATTGGGAATCAACCTACCTCAGCAATACCACTTGGGAATATACCTAAGAGATGCCCAATCACACTACAAAAGCATTTGTTCCACTATGTTCATAACAACATTATTTGTAATTGCCAGAACCTGGAACAACCTAGATGCCCCTCAATGGAAGAATGGATAAAGAAAGTGTGAAATCATATGCATTAGAATACTACTCAGTGGTAAAAACAATGACAACTTGAATTTTGCATGCAAATGGTTGGAAATAGAAAACATTATTTTGAGTGAGATAACCCGGATACAAAAAGATGAATATGGTATGTACTCACTCATTAGTGGATTCTAGCCATAAACCAAGGACATTAAACCTATAGTTCACAAGCCCAGAGAAGCCAAATAGAAAGCTGAACCCAAATAAAAACATATATAGATACCCCTGGAAATTGAAAGCAATCCAAATTGCTAGGCAAAAGTTGTGAGCATGGGGGTGGGGGCAGGGGTGAGGTGAGGTTGGAGGAAAAGGATGGGGAGAGGGAAGGGAGAAGGGAGGGACTGGCAAGAGATGGGGAGTGGGAGGGTGAAGATGGAGGAAAGGCGGATATAGAAACATGGAAGAAGATACCTACATTAAGGGATCCATTTTAGGGTTGGTAAGATGTTGAAGGAGCTGCAGGTTGCATTCCTGCCACCCTGCTCCCAGCCGCCTGGCTAGCTTATGCTCCAAAATAACAACACACAAACTGTATTCATTTAAACACTGCCTGGCCCATTTCTATTAATGTGTGTAGCACCAAGGTGCGCTTACCCGCAAGATTCTAGCCTACATCCATCCTGGGTCGGAGCTTCATTGTGTCTGCCCTGGAGAGCAGCGCCTCTCATCTGAGCTCACTTCCTCTTCCTCCCAGCATTCTGTTCTGTTTACTCCACCCACCTAAAGGCTGGCCTATCTAATGGGCCAAGGCGGTTTCTTTATTAGCCAATGACCTTCCTCTATCAGTAAGAGACTTGGCTCTAGAGAGGATCCCAGGTGTCCACGGGGCTGTCCCCAGCTAGGTCCTTGGACAGCAAAGGAGAGGGTGCCTGAACTGTCCTTGCCACACTATCACACTGATGATTATCTCGAATATCACCATAGAATCTTCATCCAGCGATGGATGGAGATAGAGATAGAGACCCTCATCAGAGCAACAGACTGAGCTCCCAAGGTCCAGTTGAAAGGCAGAAGGAGGGAGAAGACGAGCAAGGAAGTCAGGACCGTGAGGAGTTGGTCCACTAACTGAGGCAGTATGCCTGTTCTAATGGGAGCTCACCAAATCCAGCTGGACCGGGTCTTAATGAGCATGTGATCAAACCAGACTCTCTGATTGTGGCTGACAATGGGGGCTGACTGAGAAGCCATTGATAAAGGTACTGGAACTTGTTTTGATGGCATGTTCTGGCTTTTTGGGACCCTAGTCTATATGGATGCACAGCTCCCTAGGCCCGATGTAGGGGGGAAGGTCTGTCTCAAGAAGGGAGGGAGATGGAGGAGGGGATGTGGAGAAGTGGGAGGGGATTGGGAGGAGGGAAAGAAGTGTAAATATTTGAATGGAAAAATAAAAAATAAAAAAAGTAAGATGGGTAAAACAATCCTAAATAATAAAAGAAGTGCTCGAGATTTTGCCATTCCCTATTTAAAGTTATACTACAAAGCTATAGTAATAAAAATTTCATGGCATTGGCATAAAAAGACATGTTGATGAATGGAATCAAATTGAAGATGCCAACATAAATCCACACACCTATGGACATCTGAATTTTGATAAAGAAGCCAGAAATACACAGAGGGGGAAAAGACATTTTCAAAAAACATTGCTGGTTAAACTTGATGTCTGTATGTAGAAGAACGCAAATAGATTCATATTTATCACTCTATACAAAACCTCAAGTCCACATGGATCAAACATCAATATAAAAACAAATATTCTGAACCTGATAGACAAGAAAATGGGGAAGCCTTGAACTCACTGGCACAGGAGACAACTTCTGAACAGAACACTGATGATAGAGCATGTCCTAAGATTGAACATTAATAAATAGAACCTCTGTGGGTTTCCCTGTCATGATCTTGACCCCCTTTCTCATGTAATCCCTCCTCCCTCTCTTCTACTGGACTCCTTGAGCTTGGCCCAGTGCTTGACTGTAGATCTCTCATCTGCGTCCATCAGTTACTAGATGAAGTGCTCAGAGACTCTGGACCAGCAGCTAGGGAGCCTGCTTGAGACCAAAGTAGACCCTCTGCATGTGGCTGACAGTTGTGTGGCTTGGTTTGTTTGTTTGTGGAAAACCTGGCAGTGGAATCACGAACTATCCTTGGTACATGACTGGCTTTCTGGAGCCCATTCTCTATGGTGGGATGCCTTGCTCAACCTTGATGCAATGGGGAGGGTCTTGGTCCTGCCTCAACTTAATGTACCAGGCTTATTGACTTCCCATGGGAGGTCTTACTTTCTCTGAAGAGTAGATGGGAGTAAGGGAGATGGTGGGGGAGTGGGAGAAGGGGAGGGATGAGGAACTATGGTTGGTATGTAAAATGAATAAAAATTTTGAAAGAATGGAGCCTCACGAAACTGAAAAAGCTCTGTAAAGCAAAAGACATTTAGACACAATGACAGCCTGCAGAATGGTAAAGTATTTTTACCAACTACACATCTATTGATAACTAATATCCAAAATATATAAGGAACTCAAGAAAAAAGATATAAAAAGTCAAATAATCTAATTGAAAATGGGGTACAGTTATAAACAGAGTTTGCATTCTGAATTAGTTCTCAGTAAAGGAATTCTCAATAAAGGAAACTTAAATGGCTGAGAAACACATAAAGCATCAACATCCTTAGCTATTAGGGAAATACAAATTAAGACTACTTTTAAATTCTATTTTACCCTTGTCAGAATGGCTACAATCAATAATACAAATGACAGCTCATGCTGGTAAGGATGTGGAATAAGGGGAATGCTCATCCATTGCTCATGGGAGTGCAAAACTTGTTCAGCCACTAGGAAAATAAATATGCTGGTTCCTCAGAAAGTTGGGAATCAATCTGCCTCATGATCCGGGTATATTACTCTTGATCATACACCCAAAGAATGCTCCATCCCTACCACAAGGACAGTTACTCAGTCATGTTTATTGCTGCTCTATTCATACCAGCCACAACCTGGAAACAACCTAGATGTCCCTCAAAAGAACTGGTAAAGAATATGTGACATATTTACACAATGTAGTCTTACTCAGACATTAAAATTAAAAAAATAACATCATGAAATTTGTAGACAAATGGATAAAACTAGAAAATAATCATACTGAGTGAGGTAACCCAGACCCAGAAAGGTAAATATGATACGAGTTCACTTATTTGCAATATTATTCATCAAATAAATGATAACCAATCTACAATATGTAGATCCAGAGAGGTTAGTTATAGAGGAGGGCTCTAGGAGGGAACACATGGATCTCTCTGGGAGAGGGAAATAGAATGGGTTTTATGAGTTGACGAGAAGCAGGCCAGATATGAATTCAAGAATCAGGTAGGGATAGGTAGGGGACATAGGGTTGAGGAATGGAATGTAAGGAGACACATCTAGAATTGAGAGGCAGTTGAAATATGTTATGGAAACCATAGTGCTGTGGAAAATCCCTACAATATATGAAGTCAATCCTACGAGGTCTCCTAATAATGGGAGTTATGGAGTCCCAACTGACCAACTCTTGTCACTAAATGAGTCTTCCAGTACCAGGAATGGGTTGGATTTACTTGAGTTTTTGGCTAAAGGGTCCCATGGAAATCCACAAAGAACCTGGGCTGTTGATAAAACAATGGGTTGCTCTCCACAAACTATCTGCAGGGCAACATCACTGTAGACAACATACTTTTTACAACTCATTGGAAGTTAAGGTGAAACCTATATGGAGTCTTAACTCATATATTCTAGTGTCCTTGGTCTGCGAAGGTATTCTTTGGGGTACCTGATGGAGGAGAGTCATCTGTCTATGTGTTACTTTCATTGGTTAATAAAGAAACTGCCTTGGCCCTTTGATAGGACAGAAAATTAGGTAGGCAGAATAAACAGAACAGAATGCTGGGAAGAAGGAAGTGAGGCAGATGCCAGGCCTCTCTTCTCCAGGACAGACACCATGGAGCCAGCTGCCAGGTCAGACATACTGAATCTTTCCCGGTAAGCCACCACCTCGTGGTGCTACACAGATTATTAGAAATGAGTTAATCAACATGTGAGAGTTAGTCAATAAGAGGCTAGAACTAACGGGCCAGGCAGTGTTTAAAATAATACAGTTTCCATGTTATTATTTTGGATGTAAAGCCACCTGTGCGTGAACTGGACAGGAAGAAAAGCAGGCCTGCACTTCTCCTCACTATAGGTACCTAAAGATAAACAATAATAACAACACAGCCAAAAAATTTATGACTCATAATTCTTGCTACTTATAAGATAGGACATGGCAATGATGGCACAGAATTTGTGGGACTATGCAACCAATGTCTGATTTAACTTAAGTCCAACTCTATGAGATAGAACCCATACCTGATGCTATTTGGATGACCAAGAACAACATACTAGATAACTCAGACACCTAGGATAAGATCAAGTACTACCAGCCTAAAAAAATAACAATAAAATAACTCCTAATGATATTCTACTGTGCTCGTAGACTGATGCCTTATCCAGTCATCATCAGAGAGGCTGCCTATTGTAGCAGATGGAAACAGATTTAGAGACCCACACCAAACATTACTGAGAGAGAGAGAGGCAGAGAGCAAGAGACAGAGATCTTGGAACACAGAGCTCTAAATGTGATATCTCCATTAAATCCCTCCCCTCAGAACTCAGGGAACCCCCACAGAAGAAGAAATGTAAGAGTATAAGAGCCAGAGTGGATGGAGGACACTAGAAGAGCAAGGTCCTCTGAATCAACTAAGCAAGGCTCAAATAAACTCACAGAGAATGAAGCAGCAAGAACAGAGCCTACATAGGTCAGCACCAGGTCCTCTATGTATACATTATAGTTTTTAGTTTAGTGTTTTTATGGAACTCCTGGGTGTACGAATGAGTGAGTCTCTGACTCTTGTGCCTACAAGTGTTATTTTCCTTCTGTTGAGTTGCGTTGTTCAGCCTCTATGTAATGGTTTTGTTTTTATGTTATTATATTTTATTTTGTCGTATTTGGCTGTCATCTTCTAGAAGCCTGTTCTTTTCTAATGAGATACAGAAAAGGAATGGATCTGGAAGGGAGGGGGGTGAGAAGAGACTGGGGAATTAGAGAGAGTGGAAACTGTAATCAAGATATAGTGTCTAAGAAAAGAATCTATTTTTAATAAATGAAAAAATAAAAAAATCGCTTGGTTCTATGAGGAAAAATGAGACTTCACTAACTATAGAAAATTGACATTGCTTTCATGTTGTCATTATAAGTCCCCATATGTTAAAATGTGTCAGAAAACTCTCAGCAAAACATTTGTCTTGGGCCAATAAAACCAGTTTTCCTACCACCTACCTTATGTCTTCTGTCCCTTTGTGTTCCTTCCTTTTCCTCTCACTCCTCCTTCTTTCTCTCCTTCTCCTTCACATCCTCATGCACTGGTTGAGAAACTTTTATACCATTCCTAATTTAAAAGAGGAATTTGAAGAGACAAACAAATAATAAGCTAAATTTCATATTGTCTTTCCAGGTCACCAGTATTCTCATCCATTTGCCTCTCTATACTGAAGAGCCTTATCCAATGCAAGAAAAATGCTGAAAAAAATAAATGACATTATAGTACTTGCAAGCATTTTTGAAAGAATTTCAGGTCCCAAAGTAGATTGTCCTAAAAACTCATCACTTATGAAAAAGATCTAGGTTTTGAATATATTCACTAACAAGAAGTAAAAGTTCTTCCTAACAATTCTTATTTACTTCTTGGGTGGATATATCCGAGATCCCTAGAGTTTGGGACTAGCAGCGTGTGCATGCCTGACTCTATCTATCTATCTATCTATCTATCTATCTATCTATCTATCTATCTATCTATCTATCTATCTATCATCTATTTATCTATCTATCCATCTATCTATCTATCTATCTTTCTATCATCTATTTATCTACCTAGTACCTGTGTGTGTGTGTGTGTGTGTGTGTGTGTGTGTGTGTGTGTGTGTGTGTGTGTGTGTTGAGAATGGTGGATAAAGAAGATGGAGAGAAAGAAAGAAAAAGATATCAAAAGTAGAGAGTAGAGTGGGCATGTCAAAAAAGGATAATTGACATCCTGCGTTTTGGGTCCATTTCAGGTGTGCCAGAAGAGGAAGAGAAGTCTCAAAATGTCCCCAAGCCCCTCCCTTAGACATTAGGGATCCCACATCTAAACTATCACTAAGAATGCTATTTTGGTCAAGTCATCTGTTGCCTCTTTATAGGAGAAGACAGTAACAAATCCTCAAACCAACTGAAAGAATTTATTTTGCTGTATTTTAAGCCAAGCTTCTGTCACATCATGTGTCAGCTGCAGAAGATAGCAGCCTCCAGCATAAGACTAACACAATCCAGCTGAGCCCCAGTATCTTACAAAATTTTAGCAAGTTAGTGTACCCCCAAAATAAAACTTTCTAATTATGGATAGGAAGTGAGGGAGGTGGCAGGATACTCAATTCCCATAGATACAGACAAAAATACTTTGAACAAATCAACTAATTCTCAACTATATTCCTGGGATGAATGACTAATTTTGTTTGTTTCTATGGTCTATAATAATGACCAATTCTTTTAAATTGAGATCCATCATTTATATGAAACGGGATCTGTGTCTACAAAATTGCTTGGTTCTATGAGGAAAAATGAGACCTTCACTAACTATAGAAAATTAGCATTGCCTTCATGTTCTGTCATTACAAGTCCCCATATGTTAAAGTGTGTCAGATCACTCTCAGTAAAAGAAAAAAAAATGCATTAGGCCAGTAAAACTATTTTGCTATCATATATCTTTTATCTTCTGTCCTTTTGTGCTCCTGGCGTGCCTTTTCTGCTCACTCTTCCCTTCTTCCTCTCCATCACCTCCTTCCTCCTCCTTGCCACCATCTTCTTCCTCTTCTCTCCTATCTTACTTATTTACATGGATGCTCAGACCTATACTGACAGTCTAACCTTGGGCACTTCTCTTCTCTTTTTAGAGATGCATGCCTCAGAAGCTGTCTGCTACAGAGAATATAAAATAACTAGAAGTATAGTTGTAAAAATAGTAACAGGAATAACTGTTCTGAAGGCAAGATGGAATGACATGTAGGAATTAAGAAGCCTGAAAGATCCATATGCTCTCATTGAGCTACCAAAGGACTAGTTCTATAATAAAAGGTTATTAGATGAATTCAATGCATAGCTCTGAACACCTAACTAAACAATAACAGAGAAAACTTACATTTTAAATGGTAGTAATATAGTAATAAAGGCTACTGAGAAAATTGAAAATGTCATTGTGAAAACATACATTCTTTCTTCCTTCAAATATTTCCTAATGTTAAGAGTGGGAAGGCATAATCATCTTTGATATTTCAAATAAATAGGACAGTATATACTTGAGTTTAAACAAATCCTCAGTATGGCAGTCAATGCCTATTTGGCTTCTTTCTCTGTTGATGTAATAAAATACACTTAAAAAGCAATTTAGGAGAGAAAGAGGTTTATTTCAGAATACAATTCCAGGTTATCATGCATCATTGTGGGGAATTAAAGGTAGAAGCTTCAAATAGTCATATCACAGCTACAGTCAAAATTAGTAAGAGGTCAATAGATGCATGGTTACTTTCCTAAGCTTGGTTTGATTTTCACTCCTATACAGTTCAGAATCCCTTGCCTATGGAATGGTGCCACCCACAGTAGGCTGGGTTTTCAGACATCAATTAACCTAGTTAAGACAGTCCCCTATAGACATGCTCATAAGTCAATTACAGTACAGACTGTCTCTCATTGATACCTTCTTCCTTGGCAAGTCTAGATCCTGTCAAATTGATAGTTAGAGTGCCCAACCAAGAAATCCGAAGCTGTTAAATTACACATCTTGATTTATTTTATAGAAATTATAATGTTTTCATTTTGGCAATATCTCTGCCCAACAGAATAAGTCCCCTTTCCCCTGACATACTTCCCAAGGTCAATGACTTTGTAATCAGTATAAAGTTAAGATAATACCTAATAAATTCAGTTGCTTTATTTCTAAAAATATTACTAATTGAGGGAATGTCAGACAAAGAAGTTGATTGGTGTTCTATGATGCCGTTTAAGTAGTTTCATATTTTTTATTTTTCTGACATACAGTAGTTGTACAAAATAATGTATTTCCTTAGGATACTTTCACACGTATGTATAATAATGATTTTCACTCCCATATTACTTCCTCTTGAAACCCCTTTCCCATTCTGCTGTTGTCCTTCCCCTTCCCAAATAGTCTTCCTTATAGAGAAGATACTTAAGATAAGAAATTAATTACAAGGTTGGTGGAGGTACTTGAAAACTACACAAAGGAAAGGGGGATGCAACATCCAAAGACCACCACCACCTCTATGATTAAAAGATAAAATGGAGGTCTTGCCAGAATCCTTGAAACAGCAACATTTAAAAGATGTAGAACTTCGATGGGTCTAAGTCATGGGAACTAGATCCATGGCCACCACTGGAAGTCCTGCTGAAGTACTGGGTGTGGACTAGCAGTAATAAAACAAAACATCAGGATGTTTCTTCTCTTGCCTTTATCTGCATTTCCTTTTAGTTGAACATAGACAGAAGCTATCTGGACCACCTGGAAAAATATAGCCTGCATGTATTATGGTTCCTATACTGCATATGCTAGGGTTCCTATGTTCTAGAGCAAAGTTAGACTAGTACCTCACACCTCAAGAAATCAAGACACTCACATTATGGAGGATATGTGAAGTGTCTAACACTGCTTGGCCTAAAGCAGCTTTAAGCCCAAAGACTCAAAATTTTATGTTTTGGGGTTTTTTTTCAAAAATTCTTGTCTACATAGAACTAAGCACTATTTATATAGTAATAAGCCCTTGTTTATATAACATAATTGTCTATATGTACATATGTGCTAGATTTTTAATATTCCCCTTGGAAGTAAAAAAATTATTTCTTTCCAAGAGGTCATTTTATACTTTCAGACTAGTTAGTGTCTCACTTTACCACAGAAGCTATGTTCATTCCTGATTTGGTTGTTTGATATGTTACTATGAATTAATTTCTCATAGGATATAAGTTTGTAATCACTGATAGTCCAGATGTAAAGGAGTTAATGAATTCTACTAGTGAATACTAAAAGGGGACTTTTGTGAAGGAAGAAAGTCCCTCAACAAAAGGCTAACTGAAGATAAATGTCCCCACTGTCAAACACCAGCTGGGCCCAAAGCCTTCTGTTTATGTTAGAGAGACCTCTGTCTTATAAATGTGTCCTTCAGCCTCATAGAACAAGCATGAATATTTCAGCAAAGAATCTTCAGAAAATGTTTTCTAGCCCCTTTAGAAAATAAAAATGCAAAGATTGAGGCAGGTGGAACATTTGCGCTTCATTCATTATTTGTATTGTGAGATGCTGATCATAGATGGGAATTTGTGCCTCAGTCACCTGTGCTTCCACTTAGGAAGTTTAGTCCTTGGGGACACAGATATTATGAGCCTTTGAGATGATATTGACATTTAAGTTTGACAAAGAGAAATGGTGACTGCAGAATTGTTTGGGAGATCAATGTTGTTTGCAGCATTGGAGAACTTATTAGAAGTATTTTCTCTTCTTTTCTGCACTTCTCCCCCAGCTCCAGAGCTGTGAAGTGGATTCCCAGAGGGAGCAAAGTTGGGTTGAAAAAAAAAAAGATACAAGTGATGTAAGCTATCTTTTTTTTCTAAGAAGCTCAAGATGCTTTCTAGATAATGTTAATAATTACAATGAGAGAGGAAGAAGTTTTTAGTTTTAAAATAATGAAAATAAGGCCATGCAGAATGCAAGCATTGACTTAGAGAATCTGGAATACTAATTTTCACTTTAGTGAAACAAGTAGCTGAATGATTTTGGTCAGTCACACCATTCTGATTCATTTTAGTTTTCAATATATCCATAAATATGTAAGTATTAACCAATGATTTCTGAAGTTTCTTTTTTTTTTTTTTTGGTTTTCCGAGACAGGGTTTCTCTGTGGTTTTGGAGCCTGTCCTGGAACTAGCTCTGTAGACCAGGCTGGTCTCGTCCTCACAGAGATCCGCCTGCCTCTGCCTCC
>NC_022026.1:6980062-6996109 GCF_000317375.1 Microtus ochrogaster | reverse complement strand
TGCGCCACCACTGCCCGGCCTTTTCTGAAGTTTCTAGTAATGTTAAGATTATCTGGTCAGTAGATCTAATTTTTATGTTCTAATATGTGATAAGTAAGGTACCCTGAAAGCACGGGAGGTGAGAGAGCTCTTCATATTCTCTTTGAGCTAGAATAAATAATGATCTTCTTTATATAAACCAAAAACTTAAATCAGCAAACTAGATAGACAATGTAAGTAAGGACATACAAAGATTAGTCTTTGATTATCTGAACGTTGTCTTAAGTATATATAGTCAATACCTACATAGAATTCCCAATTCCCAGCCACTTAGCCCTGCATGCTTTAGATATGCCTTTGTGAAAATGATAAAATAAAAACATGAAATAAAATGAAAGGAAATAATATGAACCTAAATATTGCAGCTACTTAATATATCACCATGTTAGAGCCTTGTCAATACTAAATGCAAAGATACAACTGATTTTTTCCAATAGGGAATGATAATAACTGTTAGCCTAGAGACATCCCCCAAAAAATTTCCAACGCCACTAGCAGTTGTGATGTTCCAGTTGCTACTGCAGAAATTCCCTGTTGAAATTGTCCTAACTTTCTAAGCTCTTTGTTAGATGAAGCAGGATGAGATCCTTGCTCTGGAGTCTGCTTCATTTCTTTTAATCATTCTTCACACACACACACATGTTATGAAATACTAATTTAATTACGTAAAGGTATGTTGCATTTGTTTATGCTGCATTTGTTTATTGATATAAAGATGTGTTGCTGTTTCACCTTATCTGCCAAAGGTACCTGATTTGTCTAATGAAAAGCTGAATGACTAATTGCTAGACAGTAGAGGAATAGGCAGAGAGAAAAAGTAGGAGGAAGGATCTAGATTACAGAGAGAAGAGAGAATGAGAGAGAAAGAAAGAGAGAGACACCTGGGGCCAGTCAGCCAGGCACCCACCAGCCAGACAGACAAAGAAGAAACAGAGAAGTGGGACATACAGAATGCAAGAAAGGTGAAGAGCCCCAAGGCAAAACATAGATAAAGAGAAACAAGTTAAAATAAGTTATAAGAGCTAGTGGGACAATCATAAGATAATGTCAAGCATCATTCATAACTAATAATAAGTCTCTATATCATGATTTGGGGACTAGTGGTCATCTACAAACATACAAACACATGTTCTCCCTCCTTCCGCTCCTCATTTGGACCTGGAGAGCTCAGTCTAGTGCTCCAATGTGGGTCTCTGTCTCTATCTCCATCCATCACCGGATGAAGGTTCTATGGTGATATGCAAGATATTTATCAGTGTGGCTTTAGGATAAGGCCAGTTCAGGTACCCTCTCCTCAGCTGCCCAAGGAACAAGCTGGGGATATCTCCTTGGACACCTGGGAACCCCTCTAGAGTCAAGTCTCTTGCCAACCCTAAGATGGCTCCCTTAATTAGGATATATACTTCCCTGCTCCCATATCCACCCCTCCTCCATCCCAACCGTCCCATTCCACCAAGCTCTCCCCATTCTCCCCTTCTCCCTTCTCTCTCCCCCTCTCCCCTTACCCCCACACCATCCCTACCCCCAAGTTCCCAATTTTTGCCTGGCAATCTTTTATACTTCCAATATCCAGGAGGATAACTATATATTTTTCTTTGGGTTTACCTTCTTATTTAGCTTTCCTAGGATCCCGAATTATAGGTTCAATGTTCTTTATTTATGGCTAGAATCCACTTATGAGTGAATACATACCATATTCATCTTTTTGGGTCTGGGTTACCTCACTCAGGATAGTGTTTTCTATTTCCATCCATTTGCATGCAAAATTCAAGATGTCATTGTTTTTTACCATTGAGTAGTACTCTAATACATATATATTCCACACTTTCTTTATCCATTCTTCCATTGAGGGCATCTAGGTTTTTTTCCAGGTTCTGGCTATTACAAATAATGCTGCTATGAACATAGTTGAACAAATGTTTTTGTAGTATGATAGGGCATCTCTTGGGTATATTCCCAAGAGTGGTATTGCTGGATCCTGAGGTAGGTTGATCCGAATTTCCTGAGAAACCGCCACACTGCTTTCCAAAGTGGTTGCACAAGTTTACATTCCCACAAGCAATGGATGAGTGTACCCCTTACTCCACATCCTCTCCAGCAAAGGCTTTCATTGGTGTTTTTGATTTTAGCCATTCTGACAGGTGTAAGATGGTATCTCAAAGTTGTTTTGATTTGCGTTTCCCTGATCACTAAGGAGGTTGAGCATGACCTTAAGTGTCTTTTGGCCATTTGAACTTCTTCTGTTGAGAATTCTCTGTTCAGTTCAGTGATGCTTTTACTCTAATCAGTCAATAAAATGGGTTAGTGAGAAAGGCCTAGTAATAACATGTAAAGATATTAAGAATTTATTTAAGCATATGCTTAAAATGTAAGCTCTGGAATAAAGTAAATACATTTTCTGTTAGGTTTGGAAAATAATTTAACACCCTATGCTTCATACTGAGCAAGTTAGTAGAATTTACAGAGTTTTGTGTTACATTAGGAAACACCAGGGAAGCAACATAAGGGATACCAGACAAAGGTATCAGTATCTGTTCCCTCTGTCCCTCCCTTGCTAATCCCCATACTTTGAAGAAAATAAACAACTTATTTGGTGTGGAAAGTCCTTCTGTATATGTGTTGCTTTTATTGGTTAATGAATAAAGAAGTTGCTTTGGCCTGTGATAGGGCAGAATAGAGCTAGGCGGAAAAACTAAACTGAATGCTAGGAGAAAGAAGGCAGAGTCAGTGAGAGGCCATGTAGCCTTCACCAAAGGAAACAGATGCCCAGGAATCTTTCTGGTAAATCATGAGCCTCGTCATAAAATATAAAATAATACAAATGGGTTAATTTAAGATGTAAGAGCTATCTAGGAATATGCTGGATTGGTATTCATTGGTCAAGCAGTGTTTCAATTAATATTGTTTCATTATGATTATTTCAGGTCTGGATGAACAGGAAATGAATGAACAGCCTCCAACACTTATTCTTATCTTCAATAACCTTTTGTTTTGATTCCCCATAGATGACTGACCAATTATTATAACAAGAACCAAAATGCAATGTGTTTGTAATAAAGTTGCTATAAGACTCTATTAACCAAATTT
The DNA here is from genome assembly GCF_000317375.1 of Microtus ochrogaster. Classification (NCBI taxonomy): domain Eukaryota; kingdom Metazoa; phylum Chordata; class Mammalia; order Rodentia; family Cricetidae; genus Microtus; species Microtus ochrogaster. Next base: position 6,992,983 of record NC_022026.1, on the reverse strand, counting down.
ACAACATAGCTCTACTCCCTGATTCTGCTGACTTCTGACGCCTTCAATGAATGCAGAATAAGCGGTGATAACATTTCCTAATTGGTAAGACATTTTCTTTTGCCAGAGGAACTTTGTATAACTAATAAAAACCTGAAGAATAGTAATGGCAAAAGACAGAAAAGAAATGGTTCTGAGCTTAGAGTAAGGCCATTCCTGGACAAATTCATTCTTGTGTTAGTGTTCAAAAACTGTTTAGAGTAGCTCATGAAAGTAGCAATAGTACAGCTCTCCTATTTTTCCAGATCTTAAACAAATATCTTCACTCTTTCTAAATAGTTACTACAGATATTCTTTTGCAATTTATCCCAATATTCTAGTTTTCTGTTATTTTATTTAATAAAAATATAATTACATCATTCCCTCTCTCACTGTTTTCCCTTCTACCCCTCTTATGCCCTCCCCCTGATTCTCTTCAAAATTCAAAGCTTCCTTTTCTTATTCATTTTTTACAAATACATATAAATGGATAAATATGTAAATTCAACATGGAGAATTCATTTAGTGTGGTCTGCATGTACATGTTTCTATAGCTGACTACTTGGTATTGGATAACCAATCCAATGAGTCCCGGGATATATCCCTGGGAAAAAAAATTTCCTCTCTCAAGTGGGCATTAATTGCCTTCTTAATGAGGTCCTTCATGTGTGTATGAGGTCTTGTGAGATTTCACTCTTCCCTATTGGCACGCCAACTGGTGGTTTCATCGTTTTGGCCTTGTTTAAGCAGTTGTACTATTGAGGTTACATAGGCATAGCTTCCCTCTCATACCTAGAAGACACAATTTTGCAGCTGACTTCCTGATCCTCTGGGTCTTGTAAACTTTTCCCCCATCTTTCTGGATATTCTATTCTCCACTAGAGATATTTTTTAACACTAGCACTTCTGACAGACAAGAAACAGAGAGGACCAGAGGACCATCAATGAATTTCTGTAGCTTCAGCTGCCTCAACTGCTGCCATATGTATATCTATCTCTGAATACCAATTAATACCTGATCACCCAATAAACTGACCATACTTGACCCCAGTTTTTCTCACCAAAGTAATATGTGTTCATAAGAAGCCATTTTGCCTAGAGTCTGGGAGAAATATTTAGCTATATATGTGGTTTGAAAGTCATCTTCGTTGCAAACATTTCTTTTCCTTACATTTCAATTATATTACACAGGGAATGAATATGATATAGGAAAAATAAAGATTTTTTTCTTCCAAAAATATAAATCATGAGTCAGTAGTTAATGCAATTTCTAAAGTTTAATTAGTTAAATATTCTTCATAATTGTATGAACTCTGTACTCTTTGGTTTGACTAAGATCATCAATGTTTATAAGAATACTGATGGAGGAAGGTCATTGGATAATAAAGAAACTGCCTCAGCCCATTTGATAGGCAGCCTTCAGGTGGGTGGAGTAAACAGAATAGAATGCTGGGAGGAAGAGGAAGTGAGCTCATATGCCTTAGCTCTGCTCTCTAGGGCAGAAGCGATGAAGCTCCAACCCAGGATGGACGTAGGCTAGAATCTTTCCTGGTAAGCGCACCTAGTGGTGCTACACAGATTATTAGAAATGGGCTAAATTAATACATGAGAATTAGCCTAGAAGAGGCTAGATATAATGGGCCACGCAGTGTTTAAAAGAATATAGTTTGTGTGTTGTTATTTCGGGTAAAGCTAGCCAGTGATGGGAGCCCGCAGCTCCTTCAACAGGAATACCTTTGAAGATATATTTCCAAGTACATTCTATTTTCTTCTTTTAACAATAAGCAAAATATATTATTTGTCAAAAGACAGTTTTCAAATATAATTTCAGAAATTAGAGATTCTATGTCAATCCTCAACAACTAAGTTGTTAGTTCCTTGTTGCTAAGGAAGGCATTGTGTGTAAATCACCAATAAATCTAATAAATAGTAGTTAGATTGTTGTTTGTTGGGGCAAGTGCCTCTCTCCTTTGAGATTAGAATATCATATTACCTTTTGACAGGAAAGAACAAGTCACGTGGATTTATAATATTAATGAAGAAAAGTAAACCTATCGTACTCATTTTCTTCGTTTTGACTTAGTCGTGGATGAATAGGCAGGGGACCCAGTAGCTTTTAGAAACAACTGATGTCCACATTATACTTTCTTTTCATTCACCACCATCTCTTTAATGGACTCCTTCCTTTCTTTTCTATCTTCATCACCTTGGTCCAGCCCTCATTGCCTTGGATAATGGCTGTTACAATTAACATTGGTCTCTTAGTGCCCATGTTCTTTTTTAAAAATAATGTTTTACTCTTCATGCTATGGGTCAGACATCATTGTTCAAATGTTTGCTCTATCATTTACAAGCTGTGTGCCCCTTAAACAAATTGTGTAAACTTTCTATATCTTAATTCTTGGAAGTCATAGTATCTATCTTATTGTTTGTTATAATAAAGAAATGCCGGATATATAAGCTCTTCATAAAAATCAGTCTCAACAATTTGCCTGAGCTAATGGGAGCTCACCAACTCCATCTGTACTGCGAGTGAATGAGCATGGGATCAAGCTAGTCCCTCTGAATGTGGTTAACAGTTGGGGCAGACTGAGGCATCAATGACAGTGGCACTGGGATTTGTCTGTGCTGCATGTACTGGCTTTTTGGGATCCTATTTTCTTTGGAAGGATACCTTGCTCAATCTAGATATAGTGGGGAGGGCCTTGGACTTTCCAACAGGACAGGGTGCCTTGCTCTCTCTTAGGATTGGAGGGGGTGGGAGGAGGGGGTGTGGGGTGAGTTGGAGGGGAGTGGGAGAAGGGGAGGGAAGGAGAATTTGGATTGGTATTTTTAAAGTAATAAAATAAAATAAAAATAATAAAAAAGAGAAAAAATCAGTCTCAACACTTTTCTTAAATGATCACCTTCATATTAGTATTCTCTTTGCCTGATTCAAGCATTTCAGTTGTTTTCTACTTAATTATTTTCTTGACTGGATACCTTGAGCCTTGTATGTAGTCTATATGTATTCTGCTTCTAAATTTCCATAACTGTCTGTCAGAGTTTTCTTAGGAAGTAGAAGTGTGTAGTGGCAAGAATATAGAATTGAGAAAAAAATAATGCCTGGAGTTGAATTCTCAATTACTTTATCATTTTAAGCTGTTTGTTGCTCAGTTTCTTATTTTATAAAGATATAAATAAGTGCCATTCTCTTGGATATTATTTTGAGAATTAAGAAAAAATAATTATAGATACTCCTAGAATGGTGTTTCACAGTAACTACTTCCTTCCAGCATTCCTTTACTCCCCTTCAGACATGGTAATTATTATGGGGTAAACTATCTTGCATGACCACTTTGTATGTTGAAGTTATAGCCCTTAATACTTGAATATGTGACTTTAAAGTGGTATTTAGGTTAAAATATGGTTGTTAAAGAAGGTCCTAACTTAATATAATTGAAGTCTTTATAAGAAAAGGAAATCTGGGACTGGGGATGCAGCTCACTTGGTAACGTGGTTACCTAATATGCAAAAAGTTCTGGATAATATCTCCAGCATTGCATCAACTAAGTTTGGTGGCACATACCTGAAATACTAGTAGTACTTGGAGGTGGATGCACTAGGAACAGGAGTTCAGAGTTATTCTATATATATATATATATATATATATATATATATAGAGAGAGAGAGAGAGAGAGAGTTCATGGTCAATATGAAGGTGAGAGATAGTCTGTCTCAAAAAATAAGAAATAAATAATAAAAAATGTAAACACAAAAAAGAAATCTGAATAAATAGAGATACTCCAGGTATCTGTACACACAAAAGAAAGATATGGGAAAGGTAGCCATCTAAAGAAAGGAGAGAGGTTTTAGGAGAATGAAATATTGATCTTAGACACAGCAGATAGTGACTGAACTGCCCTTGAAATTTCCTGCTTCATGGAAATGTCCCTGGATACTATGGGCCTGAAGGCCGAAGATGGATGCCCCAGTGGTACAAAAGAACTTTGGGTGACTGTCCAGGCAGCAAGATGTCTCTGTCACTTCTAGAGATAGAGTTACTTGTTTACTTAGGTAATATTATATCCTTCGGAAGTCTTTGATGGAGTTTAAGAATAGATAGATAGTTATTATTTTCCTTAGTTATGATAAAAGATAAAGTAGATATAAATATTATAACTGTAATTCTTGCTTGATAACTCTTTTGTTATATGTAATTTTACTATGTTAAAATGAAAGCCTTTCCTTTTTGTTTAAACAGAAAAAGGGGAAATGATGGAGGAGGGTCATCTGTCTATCTGTTGTTTCATTGGTTAATTAATAAAGAAAACTGCTTAGCCTGATAGGTCAGAACATAGGTAGGCAGGGAAGACAGAACAGAATGCTGGCAGGAAGAAGGCAGTGATGCAGATGCCATGGAGCCAGCCACCAGGTCAGACATGCTGATTCTTTCCCGGTAAGCCACCACCTTGTGGTGCTACACAGATTATTAGAAATGGGTAAATCAAGATGTGAGAATTAGCCAATAAGAGACTGAAACTACAGGCAGTGGTGGCTCACGCCTTTAATCCCAGCACTCGGGAGGCAGAGGCAGGGCAGATCTCTGTGAGGTCGAGACCAGCCTGTTCTACAAGAGCTAGTTCCAGGACAGGAACCAAAAAGCTACGGAGAAACCCTGTCTCAAAAAGTCAAAAAAAAAAAAAGAGGCTGAAACTAATGGGCCAAGCAGTGTTTAAAAGAATACAGTTTCCGTGTAATTATTCTGGGGCTAAACTAGCCATGCGGGAGCCAGGCGGGATGAAAAGCAGGCCCGCTCGCCTCATCTCTACACCCTAATAAGGTTTTTTTTATTCCTTCCCCTTCACACAACTCTTTTTTTTACTTCTTCCTACCACAAGGATGTATATGCACACACACACATACACAAACACACACATACACACACACACACTCACACACACTACTAAAGTCCTTTCTTTTAGTAGAACCCTGTTTAATTTTTAACTTTGCTTCAGCTTTGCCTTCAGCTTAAAGGGCAAGTCATAAAAATTGAGTGCTACCGTTTACTGAGAAGGAGTGGGCTTCAGAGAATTACAGTTTGTGCCAAATGGCCCTACCATTTCAAACATGGTTGGATTTTCCCAGTCATGTAAAAATAGAAAGTGATTTATGGGTTTCTAGGAGCTCTCCTGAAAGAAATGTTCTAAACTGAATGTGACAGACCATCCCATTTAGATCCTGTCTGTCAAGGAACATACATGGAAACATACTGAAATTTTCAGTCACCTGTAGACAACCTTGTGCTGGCTGTTTTAATGTCAAATTGAAACAAGCTAGAGTCATCAGAGAGGAGGGAGTCTCACCTGAGAAAATGGTTCCATAAGATCTGTCTGTAGGCAAGCATGTTGGGCCTTTTTTAGTTAGTGATTGATGTGGGAGTGTCCAGCCTGTAGTGACACCCCTGAGCTGGGGGTCCTGGGTGCAATAAGAAAACAGGCTGAGTGAGCTACTAAAGAGAAAGTCAGTAAGCAACACTTTCCTACAGCCTCTGTAACAGCTCCTGCCTGCAGGTTCTTGCCCTATTCAGTTGTGTCCTGACTTCCTTCAGTGATGAACAGCAATTTGGACGTGTAAGCCAAATAAACCCTTTCCCAGCTTGCTTTTGGTCTTGGTGTTTCATTACAGTAACAAAATCCCAACTAAGACAAATCAAGAGGCAAATGAAACAGTTTAAATAGAAGTAAAAAAAAATCCAGAGGACATGGGATAAAGATAGTTGAGAGACAGAAACCTTCAAGTCATTTTTAAGAGAGTAACAATCTACAAAGATGCAGGTACAAAAAGCAAAAAGGTAAAGAAATTTTTGAGATGTGAAATAATAACTAGTATTTAGTAACTCATCAGTTAGTATTTAGTAATTAGTCAGTTACTAAAGCTGTGTAGATTAAAGATATTCGGGATATCTGAAATATCTTAAAGATAGCTAGGGTGTAGAGCTTATAGCACTATTTGTTATACCTCCTACATTGTCCCATAAATTTAAAGGGCCTTAGTAAAAAGAAAAAAAATAATTACCTCTCCTCTTTACATTTCTAAACCCTGCCCTTCCCTTTCAGTCAAAGGGCTACTATTCCCATTAAGCTTGCTTTGGCTGACTGATGTAGTTAGAAAATATCTATAGCACTTACTTTACCATCTGGCCCTTAGTAGTTAAAATATTTTTTTCTATTTGCGTTTGTGTACATGTTCATGTGTGTGCATATATGTGAATGTAGGTTAGAGGACAATTCATGTGGTGTGGGTGTGAGCTCTCAGACTTTGTTCACTTTTGGGGGGAGACAGAGACTTTCTCTGCCTAGAACTTGCTAAGAAGGCTAGTATAGCTGACTATTGATTACCAGGCTTCTATCTTTTTCTGCATCCTTAGTGCTGGGATTATAAGTACTCAACATACTTTTCTTAATATTGTTAGTGTGGATTCTAGGGACTGAAGTCAGGTCTTCTGCTCTATAGACTGAGGTCTTCCTAAGCCTATATTGACAATCCTAAAATATTTATTTATGCATCAAAGAATCCCAAGAAAACATCCCTAGATTATAGATTTATACTTTCCAAAAACATTAGATAAATGTTTGAATGTCTTAAATCCATGTGGATGCACAAATATGAAATTTAGATTTTACTACTTAATGGCAATCTCTTCTGTATTATTCAGATTTTAAGAAGTATCAGGTCAACTTCATATTTCATTCTTCTTCATTTCCAAAATAGTTCCCAATGAATCTTCCCTTGGCAACTATCTTTGTATTTAAAGGTGTGCCATTTAAAAGAAGTTTGAAGTCACTCTTACATAAATTATATCAAGGCATGATATTTATCTGCACAATTATGCTTTAAGACCAATATGTCAACACTGAGTCCTGAGATGATCTTGTTATGTGTCTTTAATAAAGTTAGGCTGAAAAAGAAATAATTGTGTCTATTTCTTTCACATTGCCCATTAGGATAGCCCTCTTTGTATTACTATGCGAGCATACTGAATGTGTAAATCCTTGACTATTTAGAGGAATAAAGACAATAGCAACAGCCAGTTACTCAGCTTTTGGTCAGGCTAGTATAAGCTCATCTTCTATGAATTAAATTCTGAAGGAACTAACAAGCTTCCTAGGAATGACCTGAGAAGCAAAGGTGTTTCTGAGATGGAATCTAAAATGTCATCTGTTCTGCAGAATGAGTTGTGTTCCTGCCCAGGCTACAAGGATAGACGAGAAGTATTGAATCTGACCACTCTGTGAAAGTTTGGTGTTCCATGATGGTGGATAGATTGCAAAGAGGATTTTATTTTCTATGGCTGCTAAGAATCTAGAAATAGTGACTGAGAAATGCCATCAGTAAACTAGTTTCTAAACATTTTTCAAGTAAATATGCCCTATAATTTGTACAATGTCTGCCCTTCGAGAAGACTAGGAAGTTATTTTAAAAGAGAATCTTCCTTCACTGCAAATAGTTAATCATTTGCATTAGTAATTATATTAAAAAGCACATCGATGATATACCAATTCCTCACTTCACAGTATCAGTACTTACATGGGTATCAGAAGAGGCCTGTAAACCAATTATGCTTTCTCTGGTTATATATCTTCTTTAGTTTCTTTACAAGAAAGCTATTATCAGGAAAATTCATTGAAAAGCACTATTACTTTAAGAAGAAAAATTTGGCTTCTCTTTCCCCAGGCCAAATTCTACAGGAATCATTGACATCATCTTTATTCTGTGTGAATCCCCTGGAACAAGAACATCTATCCAAGAGCTGCAAAGTGGCCCCTGTTAACTTTTCTCTGCCCAGGGCTCTGGTTCCCAACATGAAAGTGTAACTAGACTTTTAGCACTTATTTATGCTCTCCCAGTCCTTCTCAATATTTGTTTTGTTGTTGTTGTTGCAAGTAAAATAATTGCACACAATAAATTTTAAAATGCTACCATCCATTTAAAAGCAATGTTTTGCCAAAATGAAATCAACTTTTTTTTGGAATCAAACTGTTCTGGATTTTAGCCATTTTATTCAATGCAGAAATTTAGGTAATTTAATTTCTCTCAATTTTTTCAACTGTAAAATAAGGAAAATAATATATTATCTCATATGCTGTTATGGGGATTACATGAAACAATGCATATAAAGTTTGGCACAGCAATGAGTAAGTATTCAATCTAAGCTAGCTATTAAAATATTAATAGTGGTAAATTGAGCCAATGGAAAAGCTTTATCTTTTTCTTTCTATTTTGTCTTCCAATATAATAAAGTTAAAGAAACAATAAGAACAATTTAGAGATATGTACATTTCCTCATGCTCTGAAAGCTCATAGCAAGATAACCCCTTTTCTTTACCTTAGGAAGATACTCAAAAGAAAGACAGGAGGGAAAAGGATAGTTTCAGGGGCCTCATTCTATTCCATGAAAGAAAACTTGGTCTGTTATATTGTGACAAGTTCAGAATTACTTTCAGTCAATATTGAATCTTCCACCATAAACTGGATTTTCCATCTTTTCATTCCTTCCACCCTCGGGATTAATGACCACCTGCAGGTATATATTGGAGGAGCCTAAGGAGACCATGAGAGAGAACAGTGTTGACTTTGTGTGCTTACTACTCCACTTATAAAACATTCCATTTGATCCTCAGCACACATACTGGAAATTCCTCTCCTGAATGGTGCATCAGTTAATGATTGCTGTGCAACAGACCACATAAAACAGGGTGGCTTCGTATAACAATTATTTAGCTCCCAACTCTATGAGTCTGCAATTTGGGTTGAAATCAGCTGGATTCAGTTATGCATTGGTCTCCAGTCAGCTGGCAGTTGAGGATGTCACGTAATGTGTCTGGAAATTGGCTGGCTGTCAGCTGGGATGGAAGTGTAACTGGACCACATGTTTTTTTCATAATCCAACAAGCCTACTGCTGAGTAATCAAGAGTTCTAACAGAATCCAGGAAAGGAAACCCCAATAAGTAAGTATTCCAAATTTCTACTTGCCAGTATATTTCATATTGTCTCATTGGACACATTTTGCTACGTGACCAAGGCTGGAATCCAAGTTAAGCTGCTACCAGAGTATAGATGCTGGAAGACAGCAATAAATTAGAAGATATTGCCACATGAATCAAAACAGATGGGAATGCTTGTTTTATGGATATTTAGTGGCAGTTTGGCCTTATACTGGTGAGCCAGTGAGAGGAATTACATGTAATAAACCATAAGAGTCCATATCATATACAGAATCCTCACTGATGAGCTAAAGGCAACTCACAGACACTTTGGCATGCCCTCTCCTTCTCTCTGGCAACTTTGCCACTAAGTCAAACAACCATACACCATTTCCCATGTCACTTGACGATTCATAAAAGTTAGGGCTAGGAGATGGCAAGAGGTATAAATATTAGATAATTATTCTCTCTTCTTTTCCTAGATATCCCTATTTTAGGAGTATTGCACTGTATGAGAGATAAAAGTGGATTACTCATACAAGACTACCAGATCATTGATCCCCACCTCCCTGTTTAAACTTAAGTCTTTCCCTTGGTCTTTGAATAGGCATCACCACTATGTTTTAAGCATGAGTTTTGGTTCAATGTGATAGCAAGAAAGAACAATAAGCCTTATCCCCACACAATTAATTATAGGCAAATAAGAATGCTTAAAGAAGGAAAAACAGTCTTCCCTGGGGAAGAACACACCAATTGGTCAGCCCTGAAAAGATACATGCAAGTAACATCAATGAACTAAGTCAGCTTTAGTTAGGAATATATGCATAACACATGTACATATATACATGTAAGAAAACTTAATGAAGAAATAGGCCATGAATTATAAAGAGAGCAAGGAATGGTTTAAGGAAGGATTTGAATGGAAGAAGCAAAGGGGGAAAAAAGAAGCAAAGGGGGAAATTATGTAATTACATTATAACTTCAAAAATAAAAGAAATAATAAAAAACTGCTCTTGATGATTTTATATTCATCCTGAATTTCCCTTTAGCTGCATTTAAACTAGTGGCTCTTTCTCAGTTTCAAGGACTCAACAATTCTTACCTTCATTCTCACAACTCATTCTAATAACTAATCCTATGAATTCTAAATATGAGAGTTATTATTCTAGACACACAGATTCTGTGTAAATAGAAGTCTCCTCTGAATCATGAAATAAACAAAAGCAGAGCCCCCGCAAGCTCTTAGGAACCTTTCAAGAGCCTTGTATAACTTCTCGAGATGCTAAGGGGAGAATAACTCCATTGAAGTATCCAAGCGCAATGATTTACTAGGAAGAGGAATGGAGAGACATAATATCTTGGCGCATTAACAGATAGATTTTCATTCTCTTTTTACTCCTCATTACCCCTCAGCATTTCCCATTAAAGTTAGACCTTGAGGATGAGACTTATTGCCTTGGACAAGAACCCAACGCATAAAACAAAGAATCATAGTCTTGGAGTTTACTTTGAAATTGTAACTCTGAAACTCCTTACAGAGCCACTGTCTTGAGCAATAAGGATTTGGAGTATAAAAAGCTAAGATTTCTAAGGGTAAAAAAGGTTCTGAGTTTCAAAGTACAAAAACTTAGTGCAAAGCCAAGTAAGTTCTCCAATAAATAAGAGATTTAGAAATAACGTATGATGAAAGAGATGCCTATGCTCCACATTCAAAATGAAATTAAGTTAGACGGCTGAGGAAGGAATGAGCGTAGCAACTGATTCCTAGTAAAAGGGATGAGGGCAGTACTAAAATTCTTTGATAAATTTGAGAACAGATGCTTGGGCCTTACTTCCATGATGAAGCTCAAGAAACAAACTTATAAAACTGGGCTAGAGAGGTCTAGACAGAAAACTCCTAAGGCCTTAATGCATAGGAAGATGTACTTATCACAAAGGTAATTTGAACTATGACTGAGGAAGTCTCACCTACACAAAGATCAGTTCTTGTGAGGGACCAAAATAAATGCCTATGAGCATAGTCTCTGCACAAGCTTTATCTTTAGCCACTAGGCACTGAGATGATCCGAGCTGCTCACAGTACATTTAGTACTGATTGGTTGGTCCTTGAACTATATCAATTGTTAACCATTTTTAATATCTACCCAGTTAATAGTAAGATATTAGGAAATGCCACCCTGGTGGTGTGAGTAAATCTCTTGAATGTAGACATCAATAGAGCTAAATGGAATAAATCAGGCAGAGCCTTGAATGATTAGGTTGGTAAAAGAGGTAAATAAAACTAATATCTTTTATACACGTGTCCTGGATAACATTCAAAATTGGCAAGTATTCTCAGCAATCAAACACCATGTGCTGTATACCTCCTGGATCTTCTTCTCTGTGGTTTATAAAAAAAATATATAGGTGATTCTGTTTAACCATCCTTTTTTTTGGCCAGTTTGTTTTAATGGTAGGAAGGTTGAAATTCAGTCTAAAGAAGCAAAGACTCAGGGTTTTGATTTCAAAACATATGGTAGTGAATTTTCCATTCACAAATGATTTCTATGATTCAGTAAAGATTATAGTAGCTGGCACAAATCAGAAAACCTGGGGTTTCACTTGATTCCTATCACTGCTTACCAGTCAGCTGCCATAGGCATGACATGATTCAATAACTACAGACAGAATATAAGCATCTTAATAAGTTCTTGGTGTCACAAGCTGTTTAGGCACTAGAAACGGGAGGATGGACAGTATCACACAGTTTGGGACAGTAGGTCTCACACTTCACATGCATTTATAAATTCTTTCGTTATCTAATGAAGTACAGATTCTAGGTTTCTGCTACAAAGAGAGGTCCTAAAACATCTTCCTCAGAAAGTTCAATTTACAGGCCTTGGGGATACTCATAAATAGGAAGAAGGCACTTTATTGTGAGAAGGACTCACATAGAGAAGGTTATCACATTTGTAATTAAATATAAAAATCTTCAGCGCTAAACACTGGCTCTCTGCATTTCTGATGATTAATCAATCTCATGCGCTTGCTCAGGCAAACTACCATGTAAGTTAGCTTATGCACAAACTAAACTACGTACTGCTTCCATTTTGAAATTCCCATGTGGTTACTTCTTAATGTTATCAACATCATAATTCTTGTGTATGCTTACTTAGTGCAATGGCTGTTAAAGAAACATAGATTAGATGAAAGGGGAGTAAGAGATGCTCAGTCACCAGACTAAAAGGTACTTCTCACGGTTTCCTTCAACTATGAAATAGACAACAGACTATGTTCTGTTGTGTTAGAGGTGTCCTTTGTGCTTGGGCCCTTTGAAATTTGACATCTCCAGATAAAGTATGCTTTACTGAAAAATTCTTCTACAGGAAATTGGGTCCCACATAGCCCTTCTAGTTGACAATGAAGCATATGATTCTGCCTTCCCAGCTATAGGTTCCAGACTATAGGTAGGCACTCAAAACAGGGTCAGAATGAATCACCAAACAAATGAACTCGGCATATTTCACTTAGGGATAGATTAAGCAAAATGACAAAGAAAGGAATGAAGACACTGAGCTGAGTCAGATCTGCATTTTTCATGACATAAAATTTACACCATTGAAGTGTACCGGAAGAACTTTAGAATAAACATAAATTCAAAACGGATCATGAAGTCAGAAAAGAGGAGCCTCTCTACTCATGAAGTTCAAATGTAAAATGGTCTGAAATTCTGCAGCATTGATGATATTATATCAGAAACCATCCCTGAATATAATCCCAGGAATATTGAAAACACAGGAATCAGGAAGTATGATGAATGAGGATATTTTCTCGATCCATATGAACTAGTTACCTAGAATTTGTCAACACATAACCTCATTAGCTTTAAGAAATCATCTGTAGCCAGGCGATGGTGGCACACGCCTTTAATCCCAGCACTCGGGAGGCAGAGGCAGG
>NC_022026.1:6951584-6979954 GCF_000317375.1 Microtus ochrogaster | reverse complement strand
AAATCATCTGTAACCATTAGGCAATCTTAGTTGGTGACACACCCACCAATTTGGAGCTATGTTTGTGGTCAGTAAGTCCAAAATGCCAGAAAAGGGAAAAGGTAGCAGAGCTCCATAAGAAAACACAAATAAGGAGAGTCTACCTCTGTGGAACTTTCCTACATCCCAACTAGCAGTTTAGCATTATCCTCATCTCTACTGAGGTCGGTCTGTAGTTCATTTTCCTTATCTGTATTGAAGCCATGCAAGTAAGGGGTTGTATATCTCCTCCCCACCCCCACCGTCAAGTCGATCTCCATTTATACGAATTGGCCTGACCTGGCCTATCCTTCTTGTACTCAAGCAAAATCTTTAATCCACTATATTAATGAGACTGAGAAAAGTCAAGTACTTTGTGGAATCAACTATTTGCTTACAGGCTACATACAGTCCTTAGTTGTAAATGCATATGTCAGGGAAAGAAATGAAAATGGCTTCCAGCAAACTACATTCTTTTTGAAAAATGTTGCTTTGAATACTATGTGAAGTTTTTGATGTCTACTGGATATTCAAATAGACACTAAAAGTTAATATATATGAACATTTAATTTAAAGATGACAGGGTTAGAAATACAAACATTCAGGGCCATTGACATATAAATCAGGGTGCAAGGTAAGATTAGTTTTATAAGGATGGTATGGATAAAGGTAAGTCAGGACTGAGTGCTGGAACATTTCTACATTTAGAAACAGAACCAAGGAAAAGAGCAAGCAAAGAAGAGTAAAAAGCCCCTAATTCTGAAGAAAAAAAATATAATGTCCTAGGAACCAATGGAAAGTAATTTCTAGTGCAAAACACTTGTCAGTTTTGTCAGATGTTTATAAAAAGTCAGCTAATATTAGGATTAAATGTTGGACATGGGATTTGGAAATAGAATTCAGTAGACTCAATAATGGGTTATAAAGATTAAAAATAAAGTACACATATACAATGCCATAATGAAATCCATTATTTTATATGCTATCTTTGAATTTTAATTAAAAAATTATAGGTATGAAAAATGATGATAGCAACTATAAGCAAATATTTTCAAGAATTTTTAATGAAGAATAGAAAATGCTGCAATATTTAGAGAGAAATATATAATCAGTAAAAACACAGGAATGCATTCACATAGTAGACAATCAAAAGATTAAAAAGAAAACTGATGATGCAGAACAGATAGGAAGTAATAGCAGGTTAAAAGTCCTTGAGAAGTCAAGAACAGAACAAATGAAAGGATTAGCCTTGAACAGAAACAAAACACATTAAAATAGGTTAGAGATATTTAATAGAAAGATAAGGAAAATTCTTAAAGAATACCTATATATGTATATGTAAATATATGTTTTGGTTTTACTTTTTATTAAATAGAAGAGTTTAGAGGTCTTTCTAAAATAATAATTTCAGGGTAGAAAAGCTTAGGAAATCAAATATGCAAGGGTAATCTAATAGAAATTTTAATCAGTTTTAAGTTTGAAATTTGAGGACATTAATTTTTAAAAAGACCTTTTAACAGATGGATTCATTATCTACCACTGATGTAACAACTAACATTTTACCTTAGAGCTCTATGGATCAGAACTCTAACATAATGATACCCAGATAAAACTAAGACATCCTTTCTGGATGCTTTGGAAAATTTTCTTACCTCTTTGAATGCTTCTTGATTGATGTCCTGCCCTCCCTTATCTTCAAATGTAGCAACACTGAGTTTATCTCATACAAAAATCTCTATTTTCTTCAACTAGATGTTTTGGTTTGATTTTTTATAAAATAGAAAGGTTATATGCATCTTACCAACCATAGCTGGGAAACATTTTCTACTTTTAAGGTCTCATAAAATTAAATGCAAGAAATTCTCCCTATATCAAGGTCTGTAACCTTAATCATATACATAAAATCCTTTTTGTCATAAATATTACAGAGCCAGATTTTCTGAAAGTGGTGTGTAGACATGGGCTTCTTTTTCTTAACACAACACAGGATAGTGATTTTTACATTTTATATGTGTTGCTTTTATTGGTTAATAAATATAGAAACTGCTTTGACCTGTGATAGGGCAAAGTAGAGCTAGGTGGAAAAACTAAACTGAGTTCTGGGAGAAAGAAGGTCTAGTCAGTAAGACGCTGCGTAGCTGCCTCCTCAGACAGACACACTAGAACGTTGCTGATAAGCCACAGCCACATGGTGATACACAGATTAATAGAAATGGGTTAATTTAAGATATAATACTTAGCCAGAAATATGCTTAAGCTATTGGCCAAACAGTATTGCAAATAATATAGTTTCTGAGTGATTATTTTAAGTCCGGGAAGCTGAGAAATGAGGCTGGGTGGCTGAGAAATGAAAGAGCGGCCTTTGCCAACATTCCATGTTCATGTGCAGGCCTACGATAGGTAGAGATCTTGATATTAGCAGGGCTTGAATTTTACAAACAAGTATGATTGGAAGGAAGATGGGCAAAAGAACAGGCAAAAAATGTGGAAAAAAAATGAGATTTTGAAGATGTTTTGCTCATCTTTGAGTCATATACGTTAAACAATATGATCCTGAAGATGTGGATATTAGACAGAGCAATCAAAACAATGATTAGAGATCTAGAGATAATAAAGCTGAAAAAATGACCAGTAAGAATAGTGTATGTATCACTCATGTAATATTAAGAATAATATCAACATTAAAGATCAATAGGGAGAAAGTAAACCATGTGTTACATATCTTCACTGAATGATAATGAAAAATTGGCTGAGAATACAAAGGAGAGGTAGAACACAAGAAATTAGCATGGAAGAAGGGACAAAAGGCCTCGGATGACATACAGAGTGATAAAGATCAGTAAAACAAATAACAAATGCTGGAGGGGGTGTGGGAAAAGGGAATTCTCTTTCACTATAAGCGTTATTGCAAACATGTTCAAATGCTCTGGACATTAGTGTGGAAAATACTCAAAAAGTGAACAATAAATCTACCATAGGACCTATCTCTCCCACTCTTTGGCATATGTCAAAAGAACTGGACATCCTACTTCACAGGTACTACCTCATTCATATTCATTGCTGCTCTATTCATAATAGCCAGGAAATTGAAGCAACTCAAATGTCCTTCAACCAAGGAATGGATAGTGAAAATGTGATATATATGCACTGTGGAATACTATTGGACTGGAATCATCAACCTTTTAGTGAAATGAATGGAACTAGGAAAGATAATAGTGTATGAATTACCCCAGACCTAGAAACAGAAGTATAGCATGTGATTTCTCAATGGAAGTGCCTAGGTACAAAACTTCAGATTTGAGTACATATTCAGGAGTAACTGGAGAAACCAGGAAAGTTGTATGAAATAATTATCAAGTAAAATGGAATAATTACCAAGATCTGAGGGTTAGAGCACAAGTAAAGTATCCGTGTACAAGAAATGTGATCTGGAATATGGGAACTCTAATTAGGGAGGAGAGAGGAACATATATAAGGAGAGGAGCGATAACAGTGAGGATCTGAAAAATCATAAAGAATGCTAGTATTTCCTATCTACCTAAATAAAATTTATAATACATATAAAAATATGTATAAATAAGTACACAGTTTAAATACAATTTTACCATCTGAACTGGCAAATCTCCTTTTAAGAGCCAAACACCTTTTAACAAAAACACAACACCAAACATGAGAAGCCCTCTTTTGAGTTGTTGGTTAGGGTTGTCCAAGTGACTCCCAAAATATTACAGGCTATTACTATTGCCTTTGGTTGGCCCCAAAAGGTGGAAGGTACGACACAGGACCCTCATCAAAGAAATTTATCTTTGCAACAAACAGCATTACAGAAAAAAAAAAACCCACAATGAATCAAAGAGCAGAGCAGTGGAGCCATTCAAAGGAACACATACATCTACAATACAGCTCCTATACCAAAAAGCTCAGGGGTCATTGAGGAAAAGTCAGTGATAAGATTCTAAGTGCCCAAGGATTTGGGGGTGTTGCTGCGAGACTATATCTCCTCATAATGTCAGAAACTGCACCCATAAAAATCTCACCAACATGAATGTGAGGTGAACACGGAAAGAACAAAAATCAATATGGTGGAAAGACCATGAGACCTCAACCCTTCACAATGATTCCTGGCAACTAAGGAATGCTAAGAAAAGAAGAAATAGTCTTCCCTAGGGAAGCACACCAATTTGTTATACTATACCAAATGGTCAGTCAGTTCTGAAAACATATGAATACATTGTACAGATGGAAAAGATTATATTTAGGAGTGCAACTACAATGAAAAAAGGAGTGTGAAATTTAAAGAGAATGAAGATGATACAGGCAATTTCCTGGATAAACTGGGGGTGGGAGGGGATATGGAGGAACGGGAACATAAGGGATCTGGTTGGGTAAACTAGGGCATGACAGAGAGGGAGACTAATGATGGGGTGTGGGGGGAGGTGGGGAGGTGCATCTCCAAACATGAAAGTTTGGATGGAGGAAAGGGAGAGGGAAATGATGTGATTATATTATCAATAGCAAAGAGAATTTTTATAAAATAACCTGGGGTGAAATAACAGAAAATGGGAGAAAGGAGTAAGCATGAAATGTCTTCCAACCATACTGAGAGCCAGTCCTATAAACTTCAGAAGAATTCTGACCTTCTAGAGGACTTAGGTATAATAGGAACCTATTGCACAAAAGAACATTCTAAAATAGATTTATTTTTATTTTATGTCTATGGGATTTTGTCCCCATGTGACTGTGCACATGGGTCTACAGTGTCCTCACAGGCCAGATGTTACTGCATCCCTTGGAACTCGAATTACAAATGGTTTGAGCCACTATGTGGGTGCTAAAACTGAACCTGAGTCCACCGCTACAGGAGCAAGTACCCTTAACCACTGAGCCATTTCTCTGGCCCTAAAAAAAGCTTTTGTCATAACAGAGATGTACCTCAAAATTATATGTATTTTATTATCAACAATATCAAACTCCAGGCTCAGTATTGAAATAAATTGGTTTTTACCTGAATTTCAATCTCAAACTTTGAAATACCAAATGGACACATATATACTTCAAACATATTTAGCGTCTGAATTAATTATTTTTTCTTTCTATGACAGACTACCTGAAAGTAGCAACCTAAAGGACTGGCTTATTTGGGTGCATGCTTTAGTGATCAGTTTTTTATGATAGGAAAGACACAGTGGATCACTTCATCTACTTCCATCTGTTCCTGGATGAAGGCTCCATGATGAAAATTAGGGGAGTCACCAATCTGATTACAGGAGAAGGCCAGTTCTGGCACCCACTCCACTATTGTTAGAAGTCTTGGCTGGGCTCATGCTTTTGGGTTTCTGGGAGTTTCCCTGGCACCAGGTTTCTCCCTAACCCCAAAATGCCCCCCATCAAGAAATATCTTTCATTATTCTCCCTGCCCATCACTTCTGAATCTACCCAACCAGGATCCCTCATGTTCTCATGCCTCCAAAACCCCTTCCACCCCCCGTTTACCCAAGAAATCTCATCTATTTACCATTCCCAGGGAAAAGCATGCATCTCTTTTTGGACCTTCCTTCATTCCTAGCTTCTCTGGAGCTAATCACTGTGACAAGATATCCAGCAGAAGTAATTTACTGAAGGAGGTTTATTCGGGCAAAGTTTTGGAGCTTTAAGATTGGAAAAACACGATAGAGTTCCTCTGAGGAAGCAGACCAGAAAGCAAAAGGTTGAACCAGAAGAAATGCCAGAATACAACCCTCAAAGTCCTTCCCCTTAGTGGTCAATGGCTCCCAATTAGGTCCCAATTCTCAAAAGTATCATAATCTCCCAAAACAGTATTACCTGTTAGATACAAAATCTTCAAAGACATGAACCTGTGGAGGACATTTCAGACCCAAACTCTAACAGTGTATTCCAAATTATGTATAATTTGATATATCTATTATTATATGGCATGATGGACCATAGACCAGGAATTTAAGACATCACTGCTCCATCTTATCAACACACTGATTTCATGAGTAAAATATTCTATGTACTAATATCTGTGCATTTGTTTGTAGAAAAGGTAAGAATTCTTGATGTTAAAGTCTGAAATATAAAACTGTTTTGTAATTTACTTATTGAAATTCTCATTAGCCAAATAAAATATAAATGTATATGGATTATTAGAAAACTATAATTATAAAATATAATTGTAATGAATGTTGATTATGGAAACTATATTACATACAAAACAAGTATTAAATATTTCTAAATAGTAACATAAATATGGATATAGATTAATTAATGTGACTATTAAGAGATTACATTAATGAGATAGCTTTAGGTAGAATAATGTACATGTTAATTCACAAAATAAGGCAAATACATATTTGATTATAGTGTAGCAAGGCAAATAAGTATTTAATTATAGTATAATAAAGCAAATGTGTATTTAATTATAGTATAATGATTATAAAATCATTCTTTATTACATGACAACTTGATGAACTAGTTAAACAATTTCTGACTTTCAATTATTTAATTATATCTAATCTAAGTCAAAGATATAACATATTATGTTTGTTTTTATGAGAAAATTTAAGAATGAATGTCAGTTTGTCATCACCAATATGATGATGAGGAGAAGAATTTTTAAAATAACTTACAAAAACTTCTAAGAAAAATCTTCTTTGATCCAGGTATAATAAAAAAACATTAGGCATGAATAAGGTATTTGAGAAAATGGGTCACCTTATAACTATCTTTTTCTTCCACAAGCTTTATCATAACTTTATCATATCTTTATGTCTATTGATAATAGTAGAATGGCCTCAGGCATTATCTATCTTTGAACAGCCCTAAAGAATTATTATTTCTGTGTTATAAGGTCAAACATTTTACTTTATGGCTATATAAATATAACAAATAAAATTGTAATAATAACTAGGGGTAAGAATTTCAGATGGCTATTCTGTCATAATTATATTGGTTTTGGTTAGTCTTTGTATTGACTTTTTAATATTGCTTATTTTCAAATTAGTTAAGTGTTGAATGATTTCTTAGGAGTTGTTGACCATGGTTGTCCCAGGGAGAAATACATTTTGCTGAAGATATCACCTACATTGAATTCAGAACACAAAAGAACCATACTGGAAGTGATTTGGAAGCTTCTGCCCTGCTAACTAGCTTTCATAGAATCTGAAATTGCTCTGGAGGCAACTGGAAGAGAAAAGTCAGTAATCCCAATCATTCAAAACTTTGGATTTTGCATGGTACAAAGCCAACTACACAGGTTAGATGTGCCTACTGGTACAATAGTGACATAATGGTTGTGAGTATAAACAAGGGATTTCTGATTATACCAGAAACCTGTTACACAGGAGGGAGTTAATGCTGAGTACTGTTGAACCAAAAGCCAATGGATAAGTTTATAAGCAGTGGTTCTGAATCTACTGCTCTTGTTTTGTGAACTGAACATGCTATCATATAACCTCCCAGGTATTTGTTTATATTTATAGACTAATGCCATCCTCATCCAAGATGTGTCTCTCCCCAGAAAATAGGAGGTAAGACATAGACATACAGCTGGTCAAGGTGCTTAAAACAAGTGACAACTGAGTGATTAGCCTTAAACGAAATGTGCATATTGTCCTACTTACTGTTCTATTGCTGAGAGGAGACTTCATGACTAAGTCAATGCTTATAAAAGACATACGTAGTTGAGGGCTTTCTTACAGTTTAGTTTCAGAGTTTAAGTCCATGGTCATCAGAGTGGCAGCAGGCAGGCACTCAGGGTCCTGGAGAAGTGGCAGAGAGCTTCTATCTTATCACTAAGTAGAAGACAGAGAGAGTAAGAGTGGGCCTAGCACAGGCTTTTGAAACCCCAAAGCCCACCCTCAGTAATACACCTCCTCTAAGAAGGTCACACCTACTCCAACAAGGCCACATCTCCTAATCCTTCCCAAACAGTTTCAACAACTGGGGACTAAGCATTTAAATATATGAGCGTATGAGAGCCATTTTGATTCAAACCACCACATTTTCTTCAAAGAAAAAAATGGAGACTTAGTGGGAGGGTAACTATGGAGTGGGAGAGAATAAGAGAGAGTAGAAGAAGTGTGAAAGAACAGATATATTTTTATATATGAAACTAACAAATAATAAACTCATCCTTTACTCCAAGTAAAATTATTCCTTTATACTAAATCTCCCCTTAAGCCAAACAAATGTCATTGCCTTAATATTTATATTTTAGGGTTTACAAATCAATAGTATATAGTTGTGAAACAACTTTACTACCCAATTCTAGAACATTTTCTTAACACTAAAAAGAAACTCTATTCCAATTAGATTTTACTCTGTCATTTCTCCTACCCCATGCCTCTGGCAACTATTAATCACTATGAGTTTAACTATTCTAGATATTTGATATAAATATTATTATATAAAATGTGACAATTGTACTTAGTTTCTATTACTTAGCTTGATTTCAAGGTTTCTAAGAGCTATATATTTTATTATACCTTATTCATTTTTATGGTTGGATAATATTTAATGCATATATAAACAATATATCATTCTTTAATCACATGATGGACATTTAGGTTGTTCCTATTTAGGAACCATTATGCATACAATATGTACTGTGTATATTGTGGTATGGGCTTTCATGAGGATATATTTTCATTTGTTTGAGATATATACCTAATAATATAATTGCTGAGTCATATATAAATAACTAGAAATTTTTTCTAAAGTAATTTACAATTTTACATCTATATAAGTAATTCATGATGAGGTTCCAATTTATTATATTGGTCACTTCTATATACAAGTTTGCTGAAACTAAACAGGATTCCATCATCCCTCCTGGAATATTTGCACAATTAGAGACAGTTTTGTAGATAAAGTACCCTTTGAACACATCCCTCCTTCTGTATTGTAGCTTATTGTCTTCTCTCCCTGAAAATCTTCCTTTGAGTTTATGCCATGTTTTAGATACTGTCATGATTGAGAAGATAATGAAGCTATCTGATTACTTGAGACTTTATCAACATTATCACTCACTCTTCAGTAGTTCTGTAAAGGTTAGAAAAGGAAAACATTATTTCATTTAGTATTTACACAATAACAATATGGTAAGTATCATTATTCTCATTTTAGAAATAAGGAAATCAAACCTCAGAGATGTTAAGAGATACAAATATTACAGATTTCTAACTGGTGGTAAAGTCAAGTCCCAAGATTTTATCCCTGTAAATGATACTTGTTTCGGTTCACTGATTGACCTCTCAACTATAAAATCGTTCACATCGATAAAAAATAGTTTTCCAAATTATTCTGGTACCTCCAAATTTCTCCAAAAGCTTTGAAAGAATTGATCTAGCTTTTCTATGATAAAGCACTCTCATACTTACAGACCTAGCATCTTTAATTGATTATTTTGAAAGAAAGAATCATTTTAGACTGTAGACGGGGAAAAGTTTAAAGTATAGTTAAACTTGTGATGGCCAATTATCAAGTTCTATAGATTCTTCCATAAAATCTCACTTCTTAGTCATCTGTTTCAATGTGTGACAAGGCAAGACAGTGTGGAGGTTTCTCCATCTTTTATTCTTACTGAGGCCATTTCAGGTTTAAATAGAATTTGATCACCTTGAGGGAGAACTCCATGGAAAATTACCCAATTTTATAATAAGACCCAAGGCAAAGATGCTCCCGATAACTGCTTATCTTGGCTTCTGTTAAACTGCCTCCTTACATAATACCCCCACCCCCACTTGTCTTAGCTTGTTAAACTGCTTTCTTGTGCAAACCTCCATCTAACAGTTGAGTTTTACCTTCTGTTAAACTACCTGCTTGTATAGACCTCTCTACTTCAGCTGCCAGCTGCAAAGTGAGACAAAGATGTGGTCTTTTGCTTCAAAAGTCCGTGGTCTAAAAGCTTGGGGCTATAGCCAGGACCCAAATACCCGAGTGTGGTCACAGCCAGCTGGAATAAAGGCTTCCAGTTGACTATAAACTGCCTGAGTGGCCATCTCTGGCAAGCTCCCTGTAACAAAGATTTGCAATGCTTGCATACCCCTACTGTTTGGAATCTCTTATGTCTCAGCTTAATATTGAGAAATTCATCAAATTTTAAATTTAAAAAATCTTTTCTGTCTCTTTCTAATGATGACATTGAGTATTATAATAATTTCCCAAGAAAAATGATTTTTTCATTGAAAATCCATTTAACAAAAATCCTTAATTAAATAGAATCATTTTTGCATATAAGTTTTGAGATAATGAGATAAAAATATAAACTAATTTAGATTTGGTGGTACTTCACATATACTAAGACTAGGATTTCACATATACTAAGCATGTACTGCTCTATTACTGATCAACATCTCTTGGCCCACTTATTTATATTTCAATCATCTCCTAGGGATTATTTTGACCTTAGTAGGCTTCAGTTCTATGCCCAACATCTTTTCTAGCTATCTCAAAAAATAAACACTATTGCTTAAAATACATTTATGAATCTGCAAATGTAACAATGTCCAGTATATGCTGCTCACTGAGAAAGAATGTAAACTCCAATTTTAGAATTTCCAAGAATGTGAGTTCAAAATAGAATTTCAATTCACCAATAAAAGAAAGTTTTTAAAAAGAGTCTCTAAAATGCAGAAATCAAGTTTCAATGTTCTGTGTCTTCCCTGTGTTATGGTGAAGCTTCAATAAGGAAAACCATTAACCAAAGCTTTTTAAGGGATCTATTTGGATACTTCCTTTAAAGCCCCTCCAAAGGCTCAACATGTGTATTTGTGAAAGCACCATTTTACAGCTGCACTCACATGTACCTCTTAATAAATGTTTTGTTAATTTCTCCCTCAATCTAGTCTGCTGTTCTCATTGGCAGCCATTCATTTTCTTTTCCTCAGGCCTACTACGCAAGGCATACTTTCAGTAATGCTCCATTTTTCTTCTTTTGTTAAGAAAACTCAACCCTATGTGTCCTGCATTAATAAGTGAAGCTCTAATACTGTGTCTTATCCCTATAAATGAAAGACTTTTGTTATTAAAAAGAACAGAAACATTACCAGGGCTTGGTGAAAATGCAGATCCTTTATGTTGGTATTTATTAGATACAATAATTTTACATGGAGAGTTTGTGCATCCTATATGAAATTTCACCAGGCAAAAGCCCCAGTTTGGAATGTCTTTACATTAATCACTTTTTCCAGCAGCATAATGATGCTAGAAATTAGGAAAGCAATGTAGGATTCTTAGTCGGACTTAATAGGCTCCAGCACTTTGCTAGCACACTACAGTGGATCAATTGAAGTTAATTATTATACAAGATTAAACCCCAAGTAACTACAGTACATCAAACCAACAAAATACTCAAGCTCCAGCAGAAGAAAAAACAAACATGAATTCTGGAGGCAAGACTTTCTAAATAGTCCTTAGCTTACTATGTTGCATAGAAACATAATGGACTAAGGCAATATGAAATCCAGCAAGAATACTCAATTCTAAAAGTGAAGTATAAGTTTCACATACTCTCTCTATTGGATACTTAACCTGCGAACCTAAATGAATAGATATGAATTTTCATAATATTTCCATTTATTTGTAGATAGTTGATTTGTCTTCTGATATTTGTCCTGATTTACATTTTTACCCACCAGGAACTCAACCTTTTATGATCATTGACCATTCTAAGAAAAATAAGTATCTGAGAAAGCCACAGAAGCAAAGAAATGAGATTTCACGTTTATTCACTGCATGAGTCTCTTCAAGGGAACATGGACAAAGCCTAGAACAGGTGCTTAATAAACAATTGTTGATAAGTTGAAAGCATATTTTCAATTCTTCAGTGACTGAACTGAGAAAAGAGCTTATCAGAAATGAGAAAAGCATGACAAGACACGTGTATGTTAATCTGTATTGATTAAGAAATGCTGATGTTTCAATGGCAGGATAACATTTTCAAATACAGCCATTTCTTGCTGAGAATTCTTTTTTTTTCTTTTTGCCCTTCCCTTCATTGAACAGTTAAATGATTCTGTGCTCATTTTGCTTTGACAGAAAAAAAGCAATAGGGAGCAAAAGTCTTCAGAGGCCTAGCAAAGAGCTCACAGTCTGTACAACACTTGGTAGAAAACAAAAGATTACCTCTATCGTCTCCTACTAGAACAATAAAAGAGGATTTCCCAGGATGACAGAACTAAGGGAGGTTAGAATGGATAGCATTAGACTACAAATGTTAAATGATCCCAGAAAGAGGACAAAGAACAAAAGCCTCAGTAACTCTTTTATTTCCAAAAGATAGGACATCTGTCCTCCATTTTCAAGTAAACCCCTTGAAAGACAATAACAGATACCAGAAACTCTCACCTGTGGTTAGGCTGATGGGACCATAGAGAACATCACAGAAATCTACTAGGCTTCATCGTGGTGTGAGAATAGCAAAGTAATTCCCTAGAGTGTAATTGAAATACCAACCTAAAGGAACCACAAGATTTATAGAACCTCTGAACTGATGGTTGTCTGTAGACTTTTGATATAGAAGGCTTATGGATATCTCAGAAGATGACTATATGGGCAGATGATATTGACATGTTCGTTGGCTCTAAAGCAACCTAATCCTTCGTCGATTCTAGCAGAGTTTTCAGTCTTTAAAAACTAGGAAATTACAGGAAAATATACATGGGTCTATTCATGAATAACTATGCAAAAATTATTCCAAAATCCCAGATTAAATGCTAGAAAGAATTTTACACCATACAAAAACATCATCACATAGTGGAATTAATTTCAGGAACACAAGGATGTTCATAATCTTTGCCTCAATAATTTACTGGCAGTAGAGAAGTTAATACTATATGCTTGAATGGTGAGAGATATGTGGAATAATCTGGTGACAAGTAGTTATCTTTACAGAAAGGAACTGGCTGGTCACTAAAACAGGGTTGAAATGGAAACTCACTGTATAGAATACATTTTGTGGCTTTAAAATGCATATGCTGTACAAATAAGATATATTCAAAGCAATTACTGTTAAGTTTTAAGTTGTGTAGCCTATGTTGTTTCATTCACTGTAACCTTACTGGCTCATTGCCTAAGGATACAGTAATATACAAGGAGGAAACCATCAGGGTAACAATTTAGGAAAGGTGGCCAGAGTGCAGAAATTTTACCTCCAGACATTCCTGTCCAATGCTATCCTTGAAGAGGCAGGAAGGCAGTGAAAGCTGTGTTTTTTGAAAACCCCCAAAGTAATTTAAATGGGTAGCCATGTTTGGGGACAACTTAATTTTTATTTAGTTTACTTGAGGAAAATGTCTAAAGAGAGTCTTAAGTATATCTATGACTGAAATATCTCCAAAGGATATAATAGTGCTTGTTGTCTTTTTTTTTTCACAACATTTAGGAAGGGGTCAAGGACTGAATGAATGTCACATACCTAGAAAATCTATTGAAATACCTGCAGAGCAATGAAAGAACATCTCAGCCAGGCTCCAGACCTATAAACACAGCTATTTAAGAGACTGAGGCAGAAAGACAACAAGATCAAAACTACCTAGCTAACAGAATGAGTTCAAGGCTAGTAACAACTTTCTGAGCATTAGTTTAAAAATAAAAATGAAAAACAAAAGCAAAAAGCAGAGATTACTAACAACAGACCGAGCAAAACATGTTATGTCTAGAGCAAATATATATATATATATATATATATATATATATATATATATATATATATATATATATATATATATATATATATATATATATCTCCCAACCATTTAGCGCAGACAGAGGTTGGCTATCTATACTCCATTGAAAATGCCCCCTCCATTCTGGTTTTTCTTCAACCAGCTGCTTTCTAGGAATCACAGTCTAACCCAAGACCCTCCTCCCTTCCTTTGAAACCAGACATACTCTAGACCTCTCCCCACCAGGAACCATCTAGCCTGCCTACGTGGCATAAAGACACAGCTAAGCTATCTATACTCATGTACACAGCCTCATCTTACACAGTTGCATCCATTTTCTGTTCTTTTCACGGCTGCTTACCAGGGACCTACACACTCTCCTAGCTGCTGTCTCTAGATCACCAGTTCTCATGATACTCCATAGAAGTGACTCTAAACACCACCCATGGATCAGAGACATTTCACGATACATCAAAGCCTTGTTGGCTGCCTGGCTACAACCTTTTCACTACCCTATCTACCCCTTAGCTTTAAGACCTAGTCTTATCGTGGACATTGCCTGGGAAAACTTGTTCCAAGCACCTTGCCAAAGATGAAGAAGTCACCAGACTGTAGCAGACAAACAGAAGAGATGAGAAAATGGTTGTATCTGTAAATATCAGACAAAAAGAGGAATTTGGCATCCCAATCCTGCTATGAATCAGCCTCATTTGTGAACATTGTAAAGACATCTAACAGAAGCAGGAAGATAATTTAAGGAAAAAAGACCAAACTAACAAAAGAAGAAGAAAGTCAAGAAAAAAAAAGACTGACTCCAGGTGGGCATTTCCCAACTCAGGAAAAAGAAACAAAAATAAAACAAAATGGAAAACCAAATAACATGTCCCCAAACTTCCTCCATGGCATCTACATATGTACAGAAAATAGCTTAAACTCTGGAAAAGTTCTTGAAGTAAGAACAGAAAAGATCTATTGGGAGCTCACCGAGGCCAGCTGGACTGGGACTGAAAAAGCATGGGATAAAACCGGGCTCTCTGAATATGGTGGACAATGAGGGCTGCTGAGAAGCCAAGGACAATGGTACTGGGTTTTGATCCTACTTCATGTTCTGGCTTTGTGGGAGCCTAGCCTGTTTGGATGCTCACCTTCCTAGACCTGGATGGAGGGGGGAGGACCTTGGACTGCCCATAGGGCAGGGAATCCTGACAGCTTTATTGTCTGATAAGGGATGTGTTCTTGCTTGGGGGAGGGGGAAGGAAAAGGGAGGCGGGGAGGAGGCAGAAATTTTTAATAAAAAAAAAAGAAAAAAACAAAAAAATAAATAAATAAATTGGTCAAGTTGAAAAGAATAAGGAACGTGGGATAGTCAACCCTATATGAGACATCTACATCATGCTCTTTCCTCCCAAGGCTCAGGTATCAGTATGGAAGAGGAGGACAAAAGAGTGTGTGGACCAAAGGTTGTAGATGACTACAAGAAAACAGTGCCTTCTGGGCACAGCTGGGCAGCTGCATAGCAATCGTGACAGCCTGAACAAGACCCATGCAAACAAAATTTATCCAGACAACATTCCAATTAGGAATGGACAGGTCGGCATCAATGTGCACCCCAAGCAAAGGAACAACTGGAAATTGATACCTGTTGGCAGAGGGGGAGTCAATTTTCTTAAAGAGTGTAGCTCCTCATAAGTCATCCATACTCAAGTGGAAGTCCACACATCCAAGAATATACAGGCAGTGAATTTGAACTTGAGGGTTTTTTTTTAAAAAAATCAAGACACAAATCTGAGGGTGGGGGTGGGAAGGGGGATAGACCTGAGAAGGGTAGGGGGAGGTGTCAACATAATCAACACACATAGTATGAGATTCTCAAGGGACTTGTAAGAATAGTCTTTAAAAGACATTAAAGCAGCACTAAACTTCTCTTCTTTGATACAAGAAATTGGAGGACATTAGAATGTATGTATACTTTTAGGTGAAAAAAACTTAATCAAATATTTATATATGAGCAAAACAAAAAGTATGTATAGACATGAGTTCAGAAGATATACAGTAGAGATACTTCATGCAAAACAAAAATACTCTAAAAATTATTTTTCCAAATGAAAATCACGTACACTAAACAACACAAGACAAAGATAATGTATACATATAAAAGTAATAAGAAACATTTCTAAGAAAATTATAATTAATGTCAAGATGATTAGAAACTTGAAAATAGTTTACTATATAAATGCTAATAAAAGTGCTTTAGGGGATGGGGAGATGGCTCAGTGTGTAAAGGGCTTTCTGTGGAAGCATGAGAAACTAAGCTTGGATCCTGAAAGTCAGCATAGCAACACACATCTGTAACCTTGGCACTTGTGGGATAGAGAAAGATTAACCCAGCCAATGCAGACAAAACAAAAGCTCCAGAATCAGAAAGAAACTGTATCAGAAATTAGGAAGGACACTTAATAGAGGAGTAAATCTGTATATACTCTGACTGTACCCACTATATCTGCTATTAACTTTGGGCCATTGTGACTGTAGCCATAGGCACATTGCACCTCCACACATAGGTGTACACACAGGCATAAATCACACACACCCTAAAAATGTGTCTGACATGTCAATATATCTTGTAAATAAATATAAATACATAATACTCATGTGTTATGAATGAAAATCACATGTCTATGGAGTATAGACAGACATATGTATAAATATAGAAAGGAATATAACTTATATACACACATTGTAGAATAATCAAAATGAGATAGTGTACCTTCACTCTTACTACTGATAGTTTCTATGGTGAGCACACATAAAACTCACCTTTTAAAATATTATGAGACAGAAACATCTTTTATATTAAGGACAGTCACCATGACATGCAATGGATTAGCAGAATTTGTTTCTAACTGAAATTACTTGTTGATTAACATCTTTCCAAATCTTCTTTCCAGCTTATGGTAACTATGGTTTTATTGTCTCCTTTTCTGAGTTTGATGGTTTTAGTTTCTACATGAGTAAAATTGTGTTGCTTGCCTTTCTGTGATCAGCTTAAGATAGTGATCTCAAGTTCCATTCACCTTAGTCCAAATTAGAGGATTTTAACTTTATTTGATGGATTGGGAGTGGGAAAGATTTCCTCCAATATGACCAAGACTAGCTTCAGATCTTGAACTTAACAGTATCCATCTCCCGATTTCTGAGATTACAGGTGTATATTACTATGATTGCCTCAAGTTTACAATCTGTTTAAAGGCTGCATTCCATTGTGTAGATGATCCATATTTTCTTTATACATTCACCCACATAGAACCTTAGGTTTTTCCATCTCTTAGCTATTGTAAATAGTTCTGCAATACAGGAGGACATGCAACTATCTTTTCAAAACAAACTCCTAATAAAGAACACAAAAAGAGAAATAAAAGGAGGAAGTTGATGCAAGATATGAGGGGGATTTCAACAAAAAAAAAGAAGGAAAAGCGATCTGAAATTTTGGAAATTAAAAACATAAGTCAAATAAAAAGCTCCTAGCAAAGTTTCACCAATAGAACAGATCAAGAAGAGGGGAGAATGCATGAGCTTAAAACAAGGCAGAGGAACCACCAGAACAAACAAAGTTATGGTAATAAGATTATAAAACAAGAGTTTTCTCAGTGCCTTCCAGATACAAGCATGATGCACATATGAATTCACAGAGATAGTGGCAGCACACACATGGTGTGCAGGGGTCTAAGCTAGACAGAGTCCCAGCACTGAAAGGAGTAGACACAAGCCCCCACACCAACTCAGAAGTTATCTCCAATTGACAACCCCTTACAAAAGAAAAATTAGTTTTCTCTAACATAAAATGAACTCAATGGTATTTTTATAGAATTTCTTGCCTCATAATGCTTTATTTAGGTATAATTTTTATCTTATTTGTCTTTTATTTATCTATACAGCTTCCAATTTTGTGTTTTTATATGTTTATACATATGGCATATGTGTGTATCTCTGTGTGTGTGTATGTATGTTTCTCATGCTTTTTCTTTTCTTTTTATTTTTGGTTCTTCTTGCTTTGCTTTGTTCTTTTTTTTTTGGCCTATTCATTTTCTGGAGAAGGGGAGAAAGAATGTGAGGAGTTAGATGGGTAGAGATGGGGAGGATCTAGAAGGAGATGGGGTATGAAAAAATGTCATCAAAATAAACTGTATACAAATTGTTTTCAATTAAAAGAAGTTTCCACATTCTCAGTACTAGTTATCACTCTTCTAACCCCTTTACCTGCCTACCCTCCCACTTAAACCTCTCAGCCCCATTATTTCCTGCCCTCTTTCATATAACCTGTGCCCCACTATCACCCTCCTTTAAGAAACTTCACCCCCATACACCGTGACTTCTATAGATCCTCAAAGTTTAACATACAAATCTAAAGAGGCAACAAGGAGATTCATATATAAAGAGAATGTGTGGCATTTGTCTTTCTGTGTCTGGGACAACTAAGGTAGCATATGTTTTTTTTTTCTGGTTCCATCCATTTACTTGCAAATTTCATAACTACATTTTTCTTTATAGCTGAATGAAATTCCATTATGTATAGGGGTCACAATTTCCATATAAATTCATGAGTTGATGGACGACTCAGTAATTTCTCTATCCTAGCTATTGCAAATTTAGCAGCAATGAACATGGATAAGGTTTTTAAGTACATGTGCAGATGTGGTAAAGCTGGATCATAGGGTACATATATTATCTAGATTTTTGAAGAACAACCACACTGATTTCCATTGTTGTTATACAAGTTTGTACTCATGTCTACTATGAATAAGAATTCATTTTCAGCCTGGTAGTGATGGTGCATGTCTTTAATCCCAGAACTCAGGAGGCAGAGGCAGGAGCACCTCTGTGAGTAGAAGGCCAGCCTAGTCTACATAGAGAGTTCCAGGACAGGATCCAAAGCTACACAGAGAAACTTTGTCAGATACAGGGTGAGTGAGTGAGAGAGAGAGAGAGAGAGAGAGAGAGAGAGAGAGAGAGAGAGACTAAAAGAAAAAAAGGATTCATTGTCCCCACATCTTCACCAACATTTGTTGTAGCTTATGCCTGGGTTTTCAATTCTATTCTATGGATATATGTATGTCTATTTCTGTCAATACTATGATATATTGACTACTTGAAATCAGGAGTGATGATACTTTCAACAGTTTTTAGTGTTAAGGATTATTTTTGTTACCAGAAACAACTGGAAACTAATAACTGCTGGAATAAGGAAAATAAGCCATCCCCAGGAATTAGCCCCCAACTGGTTATATAATACCAAGGCATGAGCCCTCAAATAAAATACATATAAGTAACATTAAATGGAGTCAACAGGCTGAATTTATGTATTTATGCATTTGCATGTACAACAATAATAATCAAAGAAAAAGAGGCCATTGATTTAAGAGGGAGTAAGGGGAACGACTTTCAAGGGGTTGGAGGGAGGAAAGAAAAGGGGGAAATTATGTGACTATAGCACCATTTGCAATAGTAGCAACTAGAATATAATAAGTTACAATTACACTTAAACAAGGATATCAAAAGTTTATAAAAATGAAAAGTTCTGGAAATGAATAAAGAAGACAAAAAATAAGTGAGAAAGAAAAAACCCTGTTTCTACCCATGGCATTTCTAGAACCAAATATCTGGGAGGGAGTTTCTCATGCCAAGTAATTCTCCAATTCCCTATGTATCTGAGAGGTGTCCAGTTATTTCACTGAATTCTTGCATTGGTAACCCTGGGTTATTAGATTCAGATACTACATGAGTCAAGAACTCAGTTCCACGAGCTTACTCTTCTGTCTTCAGTTCGAGACCAGCCTGATCTACAGAGCTAGTTCCAGGACAGGCTCCAAAGCCACAGAGAAACCCTGTCTCGAAAAACAAAAATCAAATGCACATACTGTGTACCCAGCTAACTCATACTTCAATCTGACTTGGTAACAAATAAGAGTTTTTATGACTCCTCCTCAATTTCAATATTTTGCTACAGTAGGTCAAATAATTCAAAAGAACATTTTTAATATACGAATAATTGTGTCATAATGGGAAGAAATTAATAGTCAGCTTAAGTGGTACATAGGACTAGTTCCAGCACAGCCCCAGGTTTACACTCTTGTGTACACATAGAGTAATGAGTATGCCAGTACTCAGCATTGAACAACATAGAATCTCCCCAAATTCTACTGTTAAACATTTTTATTGAAATTCTTCTATGTAGGCATGATTGATTGAATTATTTGTCGCTGGCAATTGATTCAGTCTTCTGAAGTTCCTCTTCCCTTCCTGAAGAACACAGACTAGTTTGAACGTTCTACCCTCTCATGGCTACTTCCTATGTCAAATTTAGCACTTCTCAATGTTATCCAAAGGAACAGCTATGAGTTGTCTCATTAATAGACCAGAAATCAATTACATCACACTCTGGATATTATAAAAGTCTTAAAATATCTGTCAGGGAGTAGAGATGATGACCACGTATGACAAATGATCATAAGAACTTGTATAAGTTACTTGTCAAGATCATGGGGAATAATAGAAAATGGAATATTTAATTATTATGCAAAGTAATCTATAGAGTTAATGCATTCCCAAAGAAAAGTACAAAGACATTTTTATAGAAATAAAAAAAATCGATCCTAGAATTCACAAGGAATCTCAAAGAAAATAAAATATCCAAAACAACCAGGGAAAAACAAAGTTAGAAGACTTGTTCTTTGGGATTGTAAAGCTCACTTAGTTTCTATAGTCAAAGAAGAATGAGAGTATGATATAAAAATCACCAACAACATGGTACCAACATAAAGACAGATAATATATACTTAGATGTGTGGAGGAGAATGGAGAACCCAGCAGTCAGTCTTCACAAAACTATTTTAAATAAGAATTTTATAAAAAGCATTCAATGTACAATAATTTATTCAAACATATATTTATGCATATACATATAACAATATAACAAAAGTAAAAGAGGCTATGAATCTTGAGTGAGAACGATGAGGGGGAACATGGGAGGTATTGGAGGGAGAAGACAAGAGATAGGTTGGTGGGAGGATAGAAAATCAGGGAAATAATGCAATTATATACAAATCAAGAAATTTTAAATTATTAAGAAAAAAGTGCCAGAAAACTGAATAGCCATACACAACAGAAAGAATAAGACATATATTACATACAAAAAATAATTCAGATTTGATCAAAGATTGAAATGTCATGGTTAAAACAAACAGAAGGCAGCCAAAAACCTTTACAACACTGGATTTTTCTCTAGATATCAATATATACATGGATATATAACCACTATGGAAAACAGCATGATATTCTTCAGAAGATTAAAATTCAAATTACCATATGATCTGTTAATTTGTCTTCTTGGTATATACACAAAATGATGGGAAGCAGTATCTTTAGAGACATATAAGCACTTGATGACACCATTATTCACAATAGTCATAAAAGAAAATAAGCAAAATACCCTATCAACAAAGGAATGATTAAGACAAAAAAGGTGGTCAGTTTGGTGGTTATTGGCTTCTTGAAAAGAAAGCATCTTTTCCAGTGTGGGTGACAGGTTTCTTGCAGAAGTTAAAGGGAGGGAATGGAGGTACGGCATAAATACATTGTATATTTTATGAAATTCTCAAAGAAAAGACAAAATAATTTTTAAATATGGTGTATTCACACAATAAAATTTTACTGACTGTTTAAAAAGCATGAGCACAAATATAAGCTAAAATATAATTGAACCTTTAAATTCCCCATTAAGTGAAAAAAAAACAGTCACATTTAGCATGATTAGTGACTACATTTAAAAATTACTTGGGAATATAGAAGGTTAAAAAAAGTTCCCAACTTGCTTTTACAGAGTTTCACAATCTAAACACAAAACATTATATGCATGCAAAAGTTAAACTCATTCGTTAGACAAATGTAAAACTTGTTTTATGACCACTTGAGAAGTAAACTCTAGCCAAGAGATACCCAGCTTGCTTGGTGAATGTATTGCTTAGTCCTTGAGGACTGTAAATGCATAGGGATATGTATTGTCTTTGGATTTTTAATAGCTATTCATGATAGAAGAATAAGTCTATTTTTTATGGTTTGAGTCACAAATCATTGTAGTAAGAGGCCACTTGTACATTCCTGGCTACCCAGAGCAAAAATAATCACTCAGAAACTATATTATTTGTAGTACTGTTTGGCCGATAGCTTAAGCATATTTCTGGCTTACTCTTATATCTTAAATTAACCCATTCATATTAATTTATATTTTACCATAAGGCTTGTGGCCTACTGGCAAGGTTCCAGTGCATCTGTCTCCGGTGGCAACTACATGGCTTCTTCTTGAATCCACCTTCAGTGGATTTAGCATTCAGTTTAGTTTTTCCCACCTAGCTCTATTCTATTGAGCCATTGTCCAAAAGCAGCTTCTTTACTAACTAATGAAGATAAAACATATTCACAGCCTAGAGGGGAATCCCACATAAAGTCATGGCAACATTTGATTTTGAAATCTATAAAATGCTGTGTTGATAAGTTTTGGGAGAAATATATTCTCTAACCATTGGTAAAACCATAAATAATTGTTACATTAAAGAATAATAAATAACATTTGCTGAGATTATCATGTACCTCAGAATTAATAAGAACTTTATTTTTTTATTTTTGAATCTTTTTATTGATTTTTATTGAGCTCTACATTTTTCTCTACTTCCCTCCCTGCCTCTCCCTTCTCCCTTCACCCCTCCCCCAAGGTCTCCATGCTCCCAATTTACTCAGGAGATCTTGTCTTTTTCTACTTCCCATGTTGATTAGGTCTGTAAGTCTCTCTTAGTGTTATTGTTGTCTAAGTTCTCTGGAATTGTGGTTTGTAGGCTGGTTTTATTTGCTTTGTGTTTTAAAACCACCTATGAGTGAGTACATGTGATCATTGTCTTTCTATATCTGGGTTACCTCACTCTAAATGATGTCTTCTAGCTCTATCCATTTTCCTGCAAAATTCAAGATGTCATTATTTTTTTCTGCTATGTAGTACTCCATTGTATAAATGTACCACGTTTCCTTTATCCATTCTTCAGTCGAGGGGCATTTAGGTTGTTTCCAGTTTCTGCCTATGACAAACAATGCTGCTATGAACATAGGTGAGCACATGTCCTTGTGGCCTGATTGAGTATCCATTGGATATACACCCAAAAGTGGTGTTACTGAGTCTTGAGGAATGGTTGTTTCCTAATTTTCTGAGAAATCGCCACACTGACATCCAAAAGGGCTGTACTAGCTTGCATTCCCACCAGTAATGCAGAAGTGTTCCCTTAACTCACAACAGCTCCAGCATAAATTCTCATCAGTGTTTTTGATCTTGACCATTCTTACATGTGTAAGACGGAATCTCAGAGTTGTTTTGATTTGCATTTCTCTGATGACTAAGGATGTTGAACGTTTCCTTAAGTGTCTTTCAACCATTTTAGATTCCTCTATTGAGAGTAATGGAGAATTGTTGAGAACTTTATATGAATGTGTTCTTGTTTAAATGTTAGCACTGACATACAAGAAATTGGTTAAGGCAAAGGAAGTAGATAAATCATCCATAGTTACACAGCCAGTAAGTAGTGAAGTCAAAATTTCTAGCCTTACACCTTCATTCTGGTTCCCATGCCCTTGACCATTACATCATACTTCCAAGCAACAAATATGTATTGAAATCAAAAGGCATGTAATTCCTGGCTTTCCCCAAAAATCTGGAGCAACTCTGCAAGCCATCATCATGCCTCTGACTAGAGATCTTTTATGCATGTCCTTGGAAGAGGAAAAGAAAAAAAATAAGAAAAAACATCTTGTTGAGAGTCCAAATTCTTATTTCATGGATGTGAAATGTCAAGGTTGCTACAAGGTGACTGCAGTTTCAGACTTGTTCAGACAGTAGTTCTTTGAGGTGGTTGCTCAACAGTATTGTGCCAATCCAAAGAAGGAAAAGTCAGGTTCATAGGAGGCCATTCTTTTAGGAAAAAGCTACCCTAATGCTCTAGATAGCTTCCTGAGTTAATATTTTCTCTGAGAAGGCCTTATCAAGTTCAGTTACTCTAACAAGACAATGTAATTATGGTTAATTTTATAAAGTATACAACAATGATTTTCTATTTTGATGTCAGTTTTTCAATATGGTTTTAATTATGGTCCACAAAAAAAAACCATGTGCAATTCACTTCACAGAGTTTGCCAATTAGATATAAGAATCTCACTATATTCCCACCAGAAATGGGTGAGTGTAAAAAGCATGGGATAAAACCAGACTAGCTGAACATAGTGGACAATGAGGACTACTGAGAACTCAAGAACAATGGCAGTGGGTTTTTGATCCTACTGCACATACTGGCTTTGGGGGAGCCTAGGCAGTTTGGATGCTCACCTTACTAGACCTGGATAGAGGTGGGCAGTCCTTGGGCTTCCCACAGGCCAGGGAACCCTGATTGCTCTTTGAGCTGATGAGGGAGGGGGACTTGATCAGGGGAAGGGGAGGGAAATGGGAGGCGGTGGTGGGGAGGAGGCAGAAATCCTTAATAAATAAATAAATTAAAAAAAAGAATCTCACTGATGGAGGAAGGTCATTGGTTAATTAAATAAAGAAGCTGCTTGCCCTGATAGGTTAAAACGTAGGTGGGAGGAGTAAATAGAACAGAATGCTGGGAGGAAAAGGAAGTGAGCTCAGACTCGACACCTCTCCTCTCGGGGGCAGAGGCCTCAGAGAGACACGATGCTCCACTCTTGCAGGCAGAGGCGAGAGCTCTGCTCTCTGAGGCACACGCGATGAAGCTCCGACCCAGGACGGACATAGGCTAGAATCTTCCCGGTAAGACCAGTGCTCACTAAGACCGGTGCTCACAGATTATTAGAGATGGGTTGATCAGGATATCAGAATTACTCAGTAAGGGCTAGAGCTAAAGGGCCAAGCAGTGTTTAAATGAATACAGTTTCCATAATTATTTCGGGTAAAGCTAGCCTTGTGGGCAGCGGGGTGCTGGGGACACAGCCCTGCTGCTTATATTACTACATCTCACTATAATGGACAAAGTGGTACAGGTCTGTAGTTACAGCTATGCTTGCAGAGGCTTATGCTGAAAGGTTACAAGTTGGAGAGCTGCCTAATGAGAGTAAGGCTAGCCTTAGTAACTTAGCAAGACCCCCATCTTAAGCATTTTTTAAAAGGGGCTATTGTATGAAATTTGTACAAGGAGTGAGGTTTTGAGTTCCATCCCCAACAAAAGGAAAAAAGGCACTAGAATACCAATATATATGTATAAACATGTTATTATAACATGTATAATAGTTTTTAAAAATCATGGAAGCAATGTGAATGCTCACTATTAAGGAAATGGTTAAATTATCGTGCATTTGAATTTAACATTGAGTGATATTAGGTTACTAAGATTAATTCATATAACATATTAAATATGAAAAACAAATTAGAGAGTTCTGTATATAGTGTGGTTCATAAATGACTCACCTAATTTATTCAGATCTAGCACAGACCTCTCCCTTGAACTTCAGACTTCCTACACAATGTTTCCTCTTCTAGTCTCCAAAGCACTGCAAATTCAATATATCTAAAAACTGGGTTTATAGACTTCTGTCTCTAAACCTAATTGTTTCTTGGACCTACTTGCGCGCGCGTGCGCACACACACACACACACACACACACACACACACGAATATATATGTTGTAAGTCTAGGACATAACTTTGACATCTCTCTCACCCTTCTCCAATGCACTTTCTTCACAGACCACATAGTGAAGTCTTCAAGTTCCATTGATTGTACAACCTAATTTCTACTCTACCACCCTATACCACATTTCCAACACCTACCACCTACATTGCTAAAATCTTGAACTCAAAGAATTTCTGTACACCATTTTCACTTATTTTAATACATCTTCTATCCTCTATGTGAAAGCAAAGAGAGCTGGCAATCCAGAAAGCTTTTGCCCTAATCACTCGTGATCAGACAGAAAGTAGTGTAACATTTTCATAATGTCAGGCTAAAATTCTGAGGTACCTTTTGTTTTTGAAAAGTATCAATAGCTTTTTGATCTGAGAAAGATGAGGGAATTAAACTTTCACCTAATAATGTGTGTCTTGTGTTCCCGAGGACAGGAAAAATAATGATAGAATGCACTTAAAATTCTTTCTGAAAATGTATCCTTTTGTGAAGGGTATAAGCAAATGATTCTTTCCAGAAAGTTCCTCTAGCAGCCATGCCCTATTTATTCATCTTACCAGCTTGGCCACCAGCTCAAAGGTATTACAGCAGAAAAAATTCTTTTTGTTTTTTATTCACCCTATGTAATTACTGTTACAGCTTGAAGGGCCCTGAGTACCTGAGGCACGACAACCCTTACAGAAACCTGCGATTATCCTGGGTTTCCACTTTATTTCCTACTTCGAAATTCATCGTGAGTCTCCTGATTAGGGCCCCAGTGCTCCTGGGCACAGAGTCTTCCATTAGTTTTCTAATCCTACCAATAGACAGATCTCATCATTGCCTGGTGATTCCTGAGGGATTGACTGTCATTTGATTCCTTATAGTGATGCTTGGAACTTCATGCCGAAACACGGCTCAGAACCCTGATAGGTTTCTCTATAATTGCCCTTTCCCAAAGAGTGATTTTATGCCCTGTCTTGACTATAGTGTTTCCTGGATGTGATGTACTCCTCATGACTCTTGAAAAAAATGAGAAAACTCTAGAAAAGAGGGCAGGACACCTGTTATCAACACCACTTCCTAATTGATGGGAGACTGGATCGAGCTCTAAGGAACAGTTTCATTTGACTTTTGAAAGACCTGAGACTTTCACACATCTCAAATATAATATTTAACATAACTCAATACATACAATACTATTTTACATTTATTATTGTCATTTTTATGCTCTTTAATGTTTTCACAATGTCATTTTTGTTTGTACCTGCTCTAAATCAGATCTCATACACATCTTAGAATAGATATTATGTGAATTAAAAGTCTTTTAAGGTCAAGAACTGAGTCCTCTATGATTTGAATATTCTGGAGCAACTGTCAGAGTGGTTTTGAATAGCACATGCAATTAGTTTTGGATTTACCCACATGTTATAGCTTGATAAATTTAAGGTTTAAAGATGTTAAGGAACACATATAAGGATCCATAGCTAGTTATGCTTCTCAAACCATTCCCAGGGCCCCTTTCACTAGTCCACTGCTTTTCAAACCATTTCTTATGAAAACCTTGCACCTAGATTTATACAGAAATAAGGGTGTACAAACTCGTTAATACACAGACATTCTAATTACCTCATCTTTACATTCATCAATTTTGCATATTAATATTTTGTGTCTATTTGTACTTAAACCAGCATTCCACAACTAATTATTTTCCTTTAAAACAATCAGCAATATAGATAGATAGATAGATAGATAGATAGATAGATAGATAGATAGATAGATAGATAGATAGATAAGGGGTGGATTGTAGAGAAAAGAGACCAATGGAAATAGGAGCAGACAATACTATTAGGTGAATATGATCAAAGTACATGATACATATGTAAGAAAGCATCATAGCAAAACTCATTGTTTTATACAATAAACATAGGTTAATATTTTTTAAAAATAAGCAATAATTTACCTACACTAACCTAACTTATGTTGTCATTTATAAAATAATATACAATTTTGAGATGGCCTCACATAAGTCTGGCTGGCCTTGACCTCACAGAGATCCACTGGCTTCTGTCCCTAATTGCTGGGGCTAAAGGTTTCTTCCCCCACACCCAGCTCAATTTGCAACTAGAACTCAAGTAGCCATGAATGGAGTAGAGCTCAGGAGTATTTGAATTGGTCAGAGGTAGTTATGAGCCACCCTCAGGGGGGCACACCCTCAAACCCTTGTATGGCAAGTACACTGCACAGCTCCATGTGACATCATACACATAGAATGCAGCTGCCCTGCCTTCTGCATAATGCTACAAACATCTAGAAAAGCATGTGTGACTAAAGACATTGTGCCCTGATAGACACTTGGAATGAATAATACAGCATCATTTTTTAGACCCATACAGAGTTGCTAAAAGCTGTTGTGGAAGAATTCAAGATGCTTATTGCTACTGTTTTAGAGTCCAAACACCTAACATGTTTCGTTGCCTTAGTTACTGTTAGGCTTTTTGAGCTCAAAAGGGTAAAGGAAAAAAGAAGTATGACTGTGAGTAGGAGCTAAATAGGGGTGAACTGTTGAGGTTGGTATATTAGCACCAAAACAAGTACAGAGGGCATAAGCAGGCAAATCGCAAAATAAGAATGGCTAAAAGACATAAAAATGATCAATCTTTCTATTAAATAATGACAAATTCAAGTAAAGCCAACATGACTGCTTATTGAAAAAATTTAGCAACCATAAAGAATAGCCAGAATTGATAAGATTCAGAGACCTGAATATTCTCAAACACTGCTTATAGGAACACACACAATAAGGAAATTTAATAATAAGTAGAAAGAGTTCATAGTCTGTCCTTTGACTCTGCAACACTCTATTCAGAAGTGTAATCCAACTGAGTCAGAAATGAGAGCAGAGATGTATGGTAAAAGATTTACATCGGGGACTTAACAGCACACCTGAGAGCTTTAGAAAAAAAAGAAGCAGA
>NC_022026.1:6939921-6948081 GCF_000317375.1 Microtus ochrogaster | reverse complement strand
AAAAAAAGATTTACATTGCAACATCGTTGTGGCAAAATATTGGAATAAACTTAAATAATGAGATATTGGTTAAATAAAATATTGTAGGATGATATATCTGGCTCAAAAGCAGAATATTTGCCTAGCATGATTCAATCTCTTGCACACCAAAAATTTTAATAAATCAACTGTGGTGTTTTGAAAGAAAATGGTCCTGAAAGGGAATGGCACTATTAGGAGATAAGGCCTTGTTGGAAGAAGCATGTCACTGTGGGAGTGGGCTTTGAGGTCTCTTTTACTCAAACTTCCCTCAGTGTCACTTTCAATCAACTTCCTGTTGCCTTCAAGATGTAGGACTCTCAGCTCTAGCACATCTGCCTGCCTGCAACCATGCCCCCTCCCGTGATGATAATGGACTAAACCTCTGAAACTGTGAGCTAGTCCTAATTAAACATTTTCTTTATAAGAGTTGCCGTGGTCAAGGTGTCTCTTCACAGCAATAGTAACCCTAAGACACCAGCCAATTATAAATCACACAGCTATTTAAAACTGCCTTATGTGATATGCAATGTCATAGAATGCAACTTTAAACATACTGTTTAAAATATCTGTTAAGGGCTGGGAATGACACATTGGTTAAAAGCCCTTGCTGTCGAAGTATGAGGACCTAAGTTTGATCACCAGCACCTATATAAAAAGTCAAATGTGCTGACACATGCATCTATAGCCCTAGCACTGTAGGGTGGCAGAGGCAGGGTTTGATGAACAAGGTTTACCAGCCCGTGACTCTAGCTGGAACAGTGAGCCCCAGGTTCAGTAACACACCTGTCTCTGAATGAAATAAGGCAAAAAAACAGTAGAGTATGACACCCAGTGTACTCCTATGGCCTTGCCACACATAGCATGGGAATAGACCACACACATCACACATTCATAGTGCATATTGTATGTGCATACAGATAATTTAAATGCAAGCTGTACAATAGTTTGTAGAGTATGATATTTGAAAATTCCTATGCTTCTCATAAACAATGAGTTCATATATAGCCCTGCCTTAGATGCCTGTTTTCTAAAGAGGGACAACATGGATCAGGATGGGAGGAAAAGGGGAGACCATAATTAGAATATACTGTTTGAAAAGAAGACTATTTTCAATATAAGAAATATAACTAAATAAAATACCATTTTTTTTCAAAAATAAAAATTAAATTGGATGTCTTAACAAAAGTTTTGTTTCGTATTTAACTTGGTTCAATGTGTCACTATAGAGATAGATAGATAGATAGATAGATAGATAGATAGATAGATAGATAGATAGATAGATAGATAGACAGACAGATAGATAGATAGAAAGATAAAAATAATTGTCCTGCCTTAACTATCATGGAAATGTGTGCTGAAAAGATCTGTCATCTTGGGTCCATAATAGTTTATGATGCCTATTCTCTTTGACCATATATGACATACTATGAGTATTAAAGCAAGTTTTTGTTGTATGAAGCTAATGATACATGTATGCATGCTTTTAAAAAAGGAAAGAGGGGGAAGGAGGCTGAGGAGAAAGAAGAACAGACTAACTAGTCAGATATAAAATAATACCAAAAGGAATCAAGGGAAATTTTCATTTGTACTGTTGTACATATTCTCAAATGCTAAATAATGAATGAGTTCAATTTTTAACCAATAGACTTTATAGAGCAGTATTTAGATTAATATAAAGCCTAAGTCATAACACAGCATTATCTTAGACTGACTGTCCCCCACCATACACACAACCTCCCCATTATCAACATCTTATACCAGAGTAGTTTCACCACCCTAAAATTCCTCTGTTCTATAATTATTCATTTCCCCTACACAACCCCCACAAGAAACCACTGATCTTGGTACTATTTCTATGGCCGTTCCTATTCCGGAATGTCGTGTGGTTGGACTCATAAGGCACATAAGCTTTTCAAATTGGCCTCTTCACTTACTAATGTGGATTAAGCTTTCCTTCATGTTTTCATCGCTTGATACCTCATTTTTTACTGCCGAAAAATATTTTCTCAGTTTGGATGTACACAGATTATCTAGCTATTCACTTGATGAAAGACATATTGCTTAATTTCAAACTTTGGCAACTATGTATAAGGATGTCACAAACAGTCCTCCACTGTATTATAGAAATTTGCCCTTAGCCATCAGGGAAATGCAAATCAAAATGACTGAGATACCATCTTACACCAATCAGAATGCCTAAGATCAAAAACACCAATGATAACTTATGCTGGAGAGAATGTGGATTAAGGGGAAGACTCCTCCATTGCTGGTGGGAATACAAATTTGTACAACCACTCTGGAAAGTAGTTTCTCAGAAGACTGGTAATCAGTCTACCTTAGGACCCAGCAATACCACTCTTGGACATATACCCAAAGGATGCTCAATCATACCACAAGGAAACCTCCTCAACTATGTCCATAGCAGCATATTTGTAGAAGCCAGAACTTGGAAACAACCCAGATGCCCCTAAACCTAAGAATGGATAAAGAAAATATGGCATAGTGATATCTTAATTTTTGATCCATTCTCATAATCTTTACCATTTTACTAGCATATTTATATCACTGAAATGTCAGGTGGATATTTCTGTAGTTTAATTAATCATCACCATAATGTTTATTGCATTTATTAATTTTTATATTTCTGTCTTCTATCATTTTCTTC
This sequence comes from Microtus ochrogaster, assembly GCF_000317375.1. Lineage (NCBI taxonomy): Eukaryota > Metazoa > Chordata > Mammalia > Rodentia > Cricetidae > Microtus > Microtus ochrogaster. The sequence continues at coordinate 6,945,395 of NC_022026.1, read as the reverse complement.
TTGTGGATCTAATTTGGTATCTTATAATTCAATTTTCTTTCATTTTTAGCATATTAATTATAATTTTTTAAAGCATTTTCATGGTTGGTGCAGTTTATAATATACATTACAACTAAACCAAGTTTACCTTCAACTAACACTCTCCTATTTCATTGGTGATATCATGTTCCTAATCTCCTTTTCTTTGTGTCATTGCTAATATTTCTTTGGCTTATACACAAACATACATAAGTGTGCAAATATACATATATATATATATAACATCTTTATATACATTTATATGTATATAAAGATTTCTTTATATAAAAGAAATAATGGAATAATATCATCACTAGTATTTTGAACAATCTAGTATATGTCATCATAAATAATAAAAAACTTTTAAAAATAAATAATTTGTTATTACTTACTCATTTTATGATGTCTTGCCCTTCCCTTTACATAGTTTAGTCAACATCTCCCTTCTTGTCAAGAAATTCATTAATAATGCCTTCAAAGCACATCTATTGGCACCAAATTTCCTCATCTTCATCACACAAAATATTTATCTTTTATTCTCTAATAAAGGCGATTTTCATTGACAATTAATACATAAAATCAGCACATCTCAGTAAGCTATAATGCAATGTTGGATATCTGTTTAAAGTGTCTAACATTCAAATCACACTAAACATATCTATTTAAATATTTATTATTTATTTATGGTGAAAACTTTCAAAATCCTACTTCTAATTTTTTTAAGAAATGTACAATATAATTTCTATAGTTACCCTACCATGGAACAATCACACCTCCCCTTTCTTCTCCTCCTCTTCCTCCTCCTATCCTTTCTCCTCCTATCCTTCCTCCTCCTACCCTTCCTCCATCTATCCTTTCTCCTTCTTGTTTTGGAAATTTTGAATGTCATGGCCTCATGTATAGAGCTTCTCTCCTGAGCAAGGTCCAGTCTACTACAGAGAATGAGTTTACTAGAAAACACTCTTTGTCTCCCCGTTTCTTGTTCATTCCTCCCTAGAAAAGTTCATCTCTCTGTATTATCCAGCTATTTTTACATAATCTGTACTTTTCCACTAAACCCTTTAAGATATTAATCATAGCTTTCTTTTAAATTCCTGGTGAATTTCTCAGTATTCCTAATATATCTGAATCTGGTGCTGATAATTGCTCAGTCTCTTCAAATGTATAATCTGCCCTCAGTATGCCTCGATGTTTTTTGTTACTGTTAAAAAATGGACATAGAAAAAGAAGAACCATAATAAATAGGATTTCTTGCAACAGAGCTATATGATATGGAGGAGACGAAGCACTGTAGGGTTCTGATCAGATCTCAGTCTTGCAGTGGTGTCTGTCCCCCCAAAGTGAACTTTCCCAGGGCTTCATAGGCGTTCCCCTTTACATAGAATAAGACAGCAAAAGATAGCTGAAATTGTGTATTCCCTTTCCTCCACACAGGCTATATGCTGATAAAACTCATCAAACTGTACAAGTACCCTATAATTAAGTTTTTCTGGAATTTTCAACTCTCATACTTGCCTACACTAAGCCTCCAGTAATTTGCCAATTATTGTTAGACTTTTCTATCCTAGGCACTGTTTCCCACAGAGCTTTCGGCTCTCGTGTTTCTGTTCCTATAGATTATGACTCTTGCCTTTCCAATAATTGGAGGAGTAATTTGCCCTGAATCTTACTCTTCTCATATATTTTATAAAAAAAGTTGTTGAATTTTCAGCTTCCTGTTGGTTTGTTGGTTTAGGACACAATAGTAGTGATATCCTTTACAAGCAAGACAAAAAAAAAAACAATTATAATTGTCCTTTGAAACTGATTTCCTAATGAGTATATACACTTTAAGTTTGAAACCTTATTTTCAAAGAGATCTACATGAGGAAGTTCCTAAAATGAAGGGCTGGGAATTTTATATCTAATAGGTCTTGTCGATCCTCTGGGAAATCAATGCTTTCTCATCCCAAGCAGACAAAAGGCAATTCTACTCCCAAAAGAAGGCAATCATTTCTGAACTTCAACCACTTTAAAGTGAGTTCATGTTCCTGCCTGGAGCAGCTCAGGCACAAATCTGGATTATTTGACTTTTTTACTCTTTTATCAGGTTTAACCATTAAGAGAAGATTTTGTACTACTTAATCTCAAATTCAAGTTAATCTAAGATGATGGCACAATTCCTTAGAGCATGTCATCTAGATGTTGGCAGTAGTCTTGTCAAAATACATTATAACTTATCCAAATTTGAAGGCCCTGACAAAGATAGGCCTGATTGATACCAGCCAGACTATACTGGAATACTGACTGTATCTTCTATTCAGATGAGCAACCCTGGTTGCCAAGGTGCCTGAATTCCCACGTTTATTGCTTCTTCGTTGCTTTAACATAATTATGCTTCTAGAAGTCCATTGTATAAATATGAACACACTGCCTAGGGAAGTGAATATATTAAATTTCCTGCAAAAAGTAAATTCCTTAGAAATTAAAATAAATTGAGAATATTTAAACCTTAATGAATATGAGAAAAGGAAAAAAAATCCAGACATGAAAGGAAACTGTGCACTGAGAAGATATAGAAAAAGGAGGGATACAACAGTTAAGGAATATACCAAAAAGGAATTCAAAGACTGACAATTTACACTCCAGGTCCCAAATGGACAAAGTACTACCTGATTGTTTACTTCTACTGGAAACATGGGATGTGGACGAGCATCATTTTGGCTCTTATCTGTCTTTCAGTCTATGAAACGGAGGTTGGGGAAACAATTGTGGGTGATAATAACTGAGTAAATAGAAGATAAAGAAATGGACTAATGGAACAAACAGACTACAAAGGTGCATGTCTCAGACTTCCAGTCTCAGTGGTGCTATTCGGAAAAACTCGCTTTGATTAAAGCATGGTTGACTGGGATGAGACTTCCCAGATTAGATGATCTGTTTGATATCTCATCTTGATAACTAATAGTGTTCCCCTCTAAACTCAGAAGTTTCCCAGACTTGGTGATCAATGCCATATTTATCTTTGTAAAATTGTGGTGGTGTTGTGTGACTAGATTAGTAGTGGACTCAGCCACTAATTTCTTTCAGGCTCGTGTCAGAGTCACTAGAGTTTCTAGACTTACTGACTCACATTCAGAGGACTTGACCATGTGTCATGATCGAGAAATAATGGGAAGACTATACCAAATATGGGCACCACAGACATTTTGATAGAGGGCCTCCCAAAGAAGTGGGATAAAATGAGAATTTCAGAAAGTACACGGTCTAGAGGTCAGGTTAAGAGGGGAGCAGAGAGCAACCATTAGCAGTGATTCAAATCGCACTCCATCAAAGGAAGCACTCCCTCACTCTGCCTAGATGTAGGGTTAGATCTGATCCATGTATACAAACAGCTGCCAAGCCCTGCATTTTCACTGAAGAAGAAAATGATATTTGCTCTAGACAGGGTCATTCAGCAACAGACTGGATTGACATTCATCGATGAGTCTGGCATTTATTTACTCTGCAACTTGTTAGGAAGACATTAGTCCTTGTAGAATGCCAAGCCCAGGACAGCAACTAGAACAACAAAAGAGGAAAAAACTTAATAGCCTATTCACATAGAAAATGCAATATAAAAATTGCTATACTGATGTATTTTTTTAAAGATTCATTTGATTATAAACATTGAATTCCAGCTCTCATAGCACCAGGGAGGAAAACATTCTAAAATTGATAACTTGTGTTTTCCCTTCCCAAAGTTCATGTTCCTATCCAAATTGCACTAAATCTTTAGAGACACTGCCTTCTGAACCTAAAACATATTTCCCCACCTAATTCTCGTCTCTTGGTAAATACTTATAATGTATCTAAGAAATCAAAAGCATAATTTCTTTTTCAATATATGCAAAGATGTTCATGTCCTGCAGTTGAGGGGGTGAGTTAAATTCTACAAAAACTCAGAGTGCAGTGCATGGCAGCTTTAGCGTGGCTGCTTGTCCCTCTGGCACTTCTTTTATTTCCCAGCAACAGCACTGATGGAGGTGGGGGCAAGGTTCTGGCTTCCAGGTTGCTGTCAGAGAAAGAAAGAAAAAGCCACTGTTATCTCATTGCACACCGAGGAGCAGGTGAGAAGAGAAAAAAAAAAGAAAAGATAATGAAAGCTTTCCACAACCTTTTTGCCTCTAAAATCTTAACCCTAATCCCCAGACCCTGCTATTCTGTCTTCTGCTGTATACATGGAGAACAAGCAATCAGGAAAGCTAATCAAAAATGCATTCATTATGGCAGAGCGACAGTGAGTAAGAGAGGCTGAAGCTTTCATTTGGCAGGTGGTTTCTGGACTGGCACAATGTGTGCTCCACAGCCGTTTGGCAAACCTTTTGCACCTCCCTACTGTCCTTCTCCCTCCCCACGGGCCCGGCAATCTCTGTCTCGTGCAATCCTGATTTTCCATTCAAGAGAATCTAATTCTTGGCATTGACAATGCTTCCCTTCAGTCAGCACCACAGCCCTGCTCTGTAAGAGCTACTTTCTGTCTACTAAGGCCTCGGAGTAGTATTCTAATCCTTTAAAGGTGTTTTCTCCCTTGCAAAATACATTTTTCTTTGTTTTCAAAACAGGAAGCCATGGCTTGCCAGGGCTAAAGAAACTCAAATGCTGACAGAATTTGTAAAGAAAATGCCTGTGTTGCTGTCTCCAACTTAGCAAAATGGTCTCCCAGAGCCCTCCGAATCCACAGAAATTCTCCAGGGAACCAGGCTAAAATTTGCAGTTATGTTAGGGACTGACAACAGTTACACATAACAGCACTGAACATTGATTGGAGGTCAGGTCCTTGATCTCATTCAATCCTCCTGTTAGCCTTGTGAAGTGTGTACTCCTGAACTCACTATGCAAATAGGCATGGTGAGATTTGAGATCCAATCAACCTATATGCCTTGGTCAGTATACACCCCAGCCTGGCTATGAACATGACCTAACACAAAAACCATAAACTTACTTAAAGCATGATGAGGATTTTTTTTGCTATTTTTTTAATGCAACTAGCTTGGTTGTGCAGTTGATGATGTCATGTCTCGGTGCCAAAAAGATGGAAATGCCTGAATACTAATCACAGATATGGGAATGTGACCTCTGACAGAGCAATTCTTGTTCTGAATCATGGTTTTGAGTGAAAGAGACAGCTGTACCAGTACACATGTTAGCTCGTTTCATGTGAAACCATGAAGTTTACCAGGCATTCTGGTTACTTTTCAGAAAAATAATTATTTTACAAGGCATATAAATATTATTCCTTGTTCTGGAAAAGTATCCACTTTAGCTAAGGTCCAGAGAGAGAGATTTATGAGAAAAAAAAATCTCTTTCCAAAGTTTATGTATATTGTAGTATATGAGCAATACTGACCAAAGAGTCGTTGAGTTCATACAGTTATCTGCTCCCCATCCTTTGGGAAGACACAAACTAGTTGGAATGCCAACACACACACACACAC
>NC_022026.1:6930942-6939821 GCF_000317375.1 Microtus ochrogaster | reverse complement strand
CACACACACACACACACACACGGAGGGGCAAAGAGAGAGAATGATTCGGAGGCATGTGAAAAAATAACTCTCCTGCTTTCCAAGCTTTATTTCACCTCTGCCTCTTGGAGCTGTGCGACCCTGAACAAATAATAAATGATTATTATCATTGTTATTATTTCTGTTATAATACATGACATGAATGGGAACTATTCATATTGGATGAGGCAATATATTAGAGCACTTTGAAAATGGCTTATACAAGTGTTTGATAAACAATAACTCCCACTATAAATATTTCCACATATAAAAGATTTTTAGCTTACATTGTAAAACTAAGGCTTTAATAAAGTAATAAATGGTGATTTGGGTTGGGAGGGGACTCTGATGAACATCTTTTGTTGCTTCAGAACTACACTAGGTGATGATAATGAACTGGAGTATCAGAGATTTGACAGAGCCAGAATCTTCCTTATTCAAGCTTTGGTATCAGAGAAGTTTTGAAAACTAAATATTCTAAAACCCCATCATTTTAATTCCGAGGAATCTTTCCTCTACATTATAGGAGACTATGTTTTATTTTTAGTACAACACTCAGGAAATCATAAAAATGACAAAATAGCCAATTTTACTTGAAAAAAAGTTTGCTTTAGAGTTTCCTTAAGTGGCAAGCACCTGTCCTGAATTTAAAATAAGATTCAATTTACCTAATTCATTTACCACTCAAATTTTAAATGCATGAGCATTGCATAAAGCAAGATTTTTCCACATTATAATGTATAGAAGCAAATTGCTGATGTCCATTTCCGCTTTGTCGACATTTACAACCTAGCCTCTTATCATGCTGTGGCCAGCTCCAGACACAGTCAGCTACTTTCTATACTCTTCAGAAACAGGAAATGTTACCCTAACTCAGACCTTCAGTTCTCAACTGCCAACTGTCTCTTAATAACAACACAAGAACTGCTTTCCCCCAAGAACACTGTGGGATATACCAACTACTTTTATCTGAGTACCCACAAAAAGAGAGGAAAATGGGGACATTTTGACAGTGAGAACGCAGGAAGGACAATGTATTCTCCTGTCCTCCCCATCTTGTTCCAGCCCCAACTCTTGCCCATAATGCTCTGTACTTCAGGAGACCATCTTTAACTGTAATATGCAGCCATGTTCTTGATCAACTAGACATTTGATCTCTTCTCTCTAAGGCCAGCTCCAGAATTGGAACATTTTGCTCCCTTACATTCTTGTTGATGAGTTAAATAGAATGGCATTGGTTCTTGCTTTTAATTAATTCAAATGCCCATATAATGATTAGGAAAAGAAATATTTAGCATATGTTATGTTCCAGGCATTGTTCTAGGTGCTGGGATTATATCAATAAATGGAACAAATGGCCTGTAAGTATAAGTGAAAGTTTTTATAAGAATCCTCAAAGACTGTAGGTTCCTGTTCTTTTGTCTCAATAGTATATGAAAAAGAATGCTTGAAATACTGCTGTTACTGCCAGTGTGGTCAGTAGGATTTGCTGAAGGAGGTGGAGGCAGGAGAATCATGAGTTAGAAGCCGGCCTGATCTACAGAGTGAGTTCCAGGAGAGAACCCCTCTCTCCTGGGGGTTCAAAAAGAAGAAGAGGAGGAGGAGGAGAGGAGGAGGAAGAAAAGGGAAGGAAGGAAAGAAGGAAGGAAGAAAAAGAAAAAGAAATTTTGCTGTTATAATCAAGGACTCTTTATTGAAACCCCATTGCTAATGTCTTTTATCTCTATAATATATGTTATGCCAGTCTATAAGTGTTACATTATAAAATAAGTAAAAGATAAATGAGTCTCTACTTTTTGAATGTCACAATCTAAATCAAACAAAATTAGTTAAACGTTTAATTAAATTATGAAGTTATAGTTCTAATATAAAATTTGAAATACATTATATGACTATAAAATATCTACATTTTAAAATATGAATTAAATATAGAAGTGTATATATCCTATTATTGTATACATTTATTAATGACAGTATTGCTAATTCAAAAAAAGATTTTGAAGTAATCTAAAGCAAAAGTCACAGAAGATTATTACATTATTTTTTATTCATAAATCAAATGCCAAAGTAATATGTCGGAGGAGAAATGAGAGGGTCAATAGATGGGGTCACTGTGGCTTCCTGCTTGAGTAATTTGTCTGCAAATATTGGAAATTGCCACTTGATGGTGGTAATAATGCCTCAGTTTATAACCATATGAAATGCATGGAAAGAAACAGGATTTACTTGGAATAATGAGGCAGTGCATTTTTCCAGCTACAAAATTTTGTTTTCAAAAGCTTTGCAGCTTAATTCATCATTAAAGAGTTTTAAAAGCTTAGTTGATTTAATGAAAAAGTATTTGTCAAGTAAATACGAGGGCTTGAGTTCAGATCCTCAACATCCAAATAAAAGCCTGGTGTGGCATACCTATGATTCTAACACTAAGGGAAGTGAGGAGAGGCAGCTCCCTAGAGTTTGCTGGTCACTGAATCTAACTGAACCAGTAAACTCTAGATTCAGTGACACTGTCTTAAAAATTAAGGTGGCTGGGCATAGTAGTGCATGCCTTTAATCCCAGCACTTTGGAGGCAGAGGCAGAAGGATCTCTATGAGTTTGAGGCCAGTCTGCTCTACAGAGTGAGTTCCAAAACAGGCAGACAGAGTTACACAGAGAAACCCAGTCTCAAAGAAAAAAAATTAAGGTGAAGAATAATAAAGGAAGACACCTGACATTGTTCTCTGGCATCTGGGCAGGTACACACACCCAAATACATGCATGTACACCCATACTCATAGAGAGAAAGAGGGGGGAAAGGGAGAGGGAGGGAAGGAGGGAGGGAAGAAGGGAGATAGAGAAAGAGAGAGAGAGATTACAGTATATTCATGAAACAATTTTACTTTCTACTTCTTTGAGACAGGGTTAGCTGTATAATCTACATCTGGTAGCCCACGATAGCTTTGTGCTCTAATACTGCTGCCTCCTGCCTTGGGAGTGCTGGATTTACAGGCAAGTATCACTATACCCAGAGTCAAGAAAATTTAAATCTTGAGTGAGACCATGAAATCTCTCATTCATTAATTTATTCAAGACAACTTTTATTGAGACACCATACATTATACAAAGCATTTTAAAAACAATTTTGTATACAAAAGAGTTTAGAATAAGGAAAGTATCTTTAAGAAGATGAAAATCAGTGCACATTCTATCTTGTTAATAATGGGAACTGTATAATTACTTTCCATTTAACATCTTTTCTTTGATAGATGTTTTTATGAATCTCTTTCATTTCATATTTGTATGAAATGCTTCTAATTTTATTTTTCTTGAATCTAGGCATATTTATAATGCTTACTTCAAAAAGTTGTTTGTTGGAAGGGTTCAGTGGGACCATACATCTAAAGCACTTACCCGAATACCTAACATTAGGAAAAAGTAAGTATCAGCAATCATTGTCATTATCATCATGATTATTGTCTTCATTATTATAATACCGTCATCATCACTAGAAAATTCTTCGACAATTTGATAAAAAGTCTTAATAGTACTCTTTAGACTGTAGAAGATAAAGAGTTATTTGGTTTGGTTTGGTTTTAAAGTTCCTCCATAGACCTTCCCCAGTGTAGTAAACAGGATCATAGAATAATCCCCTACCCCATGCTGGCCGGCACCTAAAATCAGTATATTAACATCCTTGACTGGCCTCTTGCCAAGACAGAGAACAGCCCAATGAATTTCCTTTTTCTCTGTACCCTAAAACTCCTCTTGAGATCAGAACTACATCCTAAGGGAGGTCAATAGAAGCAGCAAGGAGCTATTGGTAGCTTCCCTAGCCTAAGTTCCTTCTCTTACTTTTGACCCTCAGGGACTCATGAGCTTAGTGAATAAACTTGCTCTCTGGTGACTGAAGTCAAGAGCCTAGGAAACTGAGGAGGACCTGCTCTACACCAGACCGTTCTCATCTAGAGCAAGTACTGCCCTCATGAGTGTGATTTGTGTAGTTCCTTTGCTTTATCTGCCATAGAATTCTTAATGATGTTTGAACAAGGGGTCCAGTGTTATATGCTCTGCATTCCTCAAGTTAGTCAGTCGTATCTGTAGTGAGTAGGTTGATTAAAAAAAAAGTGAGCTAAACACTGAGCGGGCCTTGGTCTCTTAGTTTCCTTCCTTACTGCTGCTACACGCCCCCTTTCTCTTTCTTTGAGAAAGCATTTCACTGTGCAACCCTGACTGGCCTCATACTTTCAGTTTAAACCAGGCTGGCCTGAGATTCCTGGCAATCCTTCCTGCCTCTGCCTCCTGAGTGCTGGGATGGCAGGCAGTAAGTAAATATGTACCACCACACAAGATGACCTTGCATTCTACATGTGAGTCCTTCTAAATGTTGTGGAACCTAACTGCTTTCCTCTTTGGAACCCTGAAAATAACTGCAGAGATATTTTCATAGTCTCATCTCCATGCATAGTGTCTCAAAATAAATGAACAATAAGAATAAGAGTCCTTGATTTAGCAATAGCTCTGTAGCAACCTTTTAGTGAATTTGAGTAAAGAAGCCAGAGGGGCTGAAATTCTGCTTGTGATTTGGGATAGTGTCATATACTTTGTCCTTCCTAACATCTTCATCTACAAGCTATCACTTGCAAAGTCTCTATGAATATCTCAGCTAATTCCATGATATGAGATAATCAATTAGCAAAGTTATTGACACGGTATTTACTGGATGATATCAGTGATCTGCTTCCCTTCTCTTCCTTCGTTGTCCTTCTGTCTCCAATGCCTCATATGTAAAAGCAGAATGTTTCCCCATCTCATAGAAAAATTCATTGAGGCTCAGAAAGTTAAATGGTGCCTGAGGTCACATTCATAATTGTTTTGACAGAACTATGATTAGAGTCGAGGTTTTCAGAGTCTTAGTGTAACAGCCATGTTTCTAAAGACATATGTATAAAATAGCACTTAAAAAAACTCTCTTGTGAACACATGGGAATTGGCTCCTCAATAATGACACAGTTGTCATTTGGAGCTAAAATGTCCTTTATTGTGTACCACACACTCAGTGTTTGATCTGTGTTTCCTGGGAGATATAGTGGCATCCATGAACTCTCCCTTCAAAGTGCCTGGAGTCTTTTCTACTCTAAGCTTCATGACAAAAAGCCTCCCCAAGTATCATCACTTATCACAAGCACCTGAGAGTAATCCAACCCAAAAAGTTCACAACCCAAAGAAAACCTTTTGTGAATCTTTATAAGGTACAAAACTCCCCCCAAGTTCATGTTTTCTCATACTAGACAGACAGCAGATTTTCTTATTTGTTGTTTAGCTTTGCTTTGTTGTTTTTGTAGACAGGGTCTTACTGTGCATCTCTGACTGACCAAGAAACTCACTGCATCATTAAGGACACTATCAAATGTATAGTAATCCTCCTGCCTCTGCCTCTCAAGTGGTTAAATCAGTTATGCATTTTCAAAAAAAATCACTTATTTTAGTTTTGTGGGTAATCACCCAGAACACTGAAAAATGTTTAATACTTTTTTATCTTTGCTTCAAAATACTACTACTATGCTCATGAAATTGATATCACAATGATTTAACAGGATATGCCTACAGCACACAGATTATAACAGATTAAATTTTTATAAAATCAGCAATTGCTATTCCTCCTTAAGAATTAGCCACAGGCTAAAATTTAACTGTCTCCAGTTATCTTTTTCATTCCTCTGAAGATTCCAAATTCTCTTTCAAACAAGAAACCCAAAACTTCCTCCCTCTAAAGAAATGTTTAAAATTAATGTATTCCTCAAGATAGCCACAATCAATGGCCAAACTGTTAAATTAAGGCAGCAGAAAATTAAGAAGTGGAAGTGGTAAGCCAAACATAGAAAATCCTCTGCAGCCACGCTGGCAGAACCTCTGAACTTACCACAACTCCATCAGAAAATCCACCAGAGGCCACACCAGAGGCCAAAACCACTGGCCTGCCCACAACGTGGATGAAAGCCCTCTGCTCCACTAGAAACCATGCCCACCACCAGAACCACAGCTCACAAAGAGGCCACTACTACCACCTGATCTACCCACAACTCTAATGAAGCATTCTGCTCCAGAAGAGACCATGTCATCTGCTAGAACCCCTGCTCAAACAGAGGACCCCCTACTTGACCATAGGCCACTGTGGTCATCAGAAGTTCAGTCCCCAAGTCAGATAGAGGTACTCTACTCAACCACAGGCCACCCTGGCCAGAAGACCAGAAAGGAAACAGAAACCAAGGAACAAAATACCCATCGAACAAAGACAAACTCAGAAATCTTCACCTTGACATAAAAACCTAGATGTCTAGACATCAGTGTAAGAATACAACCAACAACAGCCAGGACAATATGTCACCACCAGAGCTCAGTATTCCTACTACAGCAAGTCCTAAATACTTCAACACAACTGCAGCACAAGGAAATGAACTTCAAATCAACTTTATGAAGATGATTGAGGCCCTTAAAAGAAATGAATAGATCCTTTAAAGAAAAAGAGGAAAAGACAAACAAAAAAAAATGGAGGAAATGAATAAATTCCTTTTAAAAAGCCAAGAAAAAACAAACAGTTAAAAAATACAAATAAAACTGTTCAATACCTGAAAGTAGAAATGAAAGAAATAAATAAAATCCAAACTGATGGAATTCTGGAAATGGAAAATATAAGTGAGTGAGCAAGAATTAAAGACTCAAAAATCACCAACAGAACAAAAAAAAAAGATGGAAGAAAGAATCTCAGGCATTGAAGACACTACAGAAGAAACAGATACATCAAAGAAAATGTTAAACACAAAACATCCAGGAAATCTGGAATACTATGAAAAGACCAAACCCAGAATAATAAGAATAGAAGAAAGGGAAGATTGCTAGCGCAAAGGCCAAAAATATATATATATTTTTTAACAAAGTCATAGAAGAAATTTTTCCTAACCAAAAGAGAGACATACCTATAAAGGTACAAGAATCTTACAGAACACCAAATAGATTGGACCAAACAAAAATGTTCCCTTATCACACAATAATTAAAACACTAAACACACAGAACAAAGAAGAATATCAAAAGCTACGAGAGAAAAAGGCCAAATAACATATAAAGGCAGACCTATTAGAATTACATCAGACTTCTCAGTGGAGACTCAGGGGCCCTGGACAGATGTGATGCAGACTCTAAGAGACCACAGATGCCAGCCCAGACTACTATACCCAGAAAAACTTTCAGTTACAATAGATGGAAAAAATAAGATATTCCACAATAAAGTCAAGTTTAATCAATCAATATCTATCCACAAATCCAGCCATACAGAATGTACTAGAAGGAAAACTCCAACCCAAGGAAGTTAGCTACACCCATGAAAACACAAGAAATTCATACCTTCATATTAGCAAAACCAAAAGAAGAGAGAAACACACACACATACACACTACCATCACCACTACCAACAACAACAGCAAAATAACAGGAATTAACAATCATTGGTCATTGATATCTCTCAATATCAATGAACTCAGTTCTTCAATAAAAAGAAACAGACTAACAGAATGGATGTAAAAACAGGATCCATCATTGTATCTGCTACATACAAGAAGCACATCTCAACATCAAAGATAGACATTACCTTAGAAAAAGAGTTTCCAAGCAAATATACCTAAGAAACAAACTGATAATAGTCTTTCTATTATCTGACAAAATAAACTTCAAACCAAAAATTAATCAGAAGAGATGGGAAAAGACACTTCATACACATCAAAGGAAAAATCCACCAAGATGATATTTCAATTCTTAGCATCTATGCCCCCAATGCAAGGGCATTCAAGTTTGTAAAGGAAATACTATGAGATGTTAAATCATATCAATTATCACACATTGATAGTGGGATACTTCAATACCCTACTCTCACCAATGTACAGGCCATCCAGCCAAAAGCTAAACAAATACTGGAGATAACAAAAGTTATGGACTAAAATGACCAAACTAATATCTATAGAAATATTTCACTCAAACACAAAAGAGAACACCTTCTTCTCAGTACTTCACAGAACATTCTCCAAAATTGATCACATACTCAACCACAAAGCAAATTCTTAACATATAAAAGAAAGTTGAAATAACTCTCTGTATCCTATCAGAACACCACTTATTAAAGCTGGATATCAACAACAGAAGAAATAATGGAAAGCCTACAAACACTTGGAAATTGAACGGCTCTCTACTTAATGACTCCTTGGTTAAGGCAGAAGTAAAGAAAGAAGTTAAAGACTTCTTAGAATTCAATGAAAATGAATGTACACCATAGGAACACAATGAAAGCAATGCTAAGAGGAAAGTTCACAGCACAAAGTGTTTACATAAAGAAATTGGAGACATCTCATACTAGCAATTTAAGAGCATACCTGAAAGCTCAATAACAAAAGGAAGCAAACACATCTTAGAGCAGCAGAGGGCAGAAAATAATCAAACTGAGAGCTGAACTCAATAAAATAGAAATAAAGAGAACAATACAAAGAATCAAAGAAACAGGGAGTTAATTCTTTGAGAAAATCAACAAGATAGAAAAACCCTATCCAAACTAACTAAAAGACACAGAGAAAATATCCAAACTAACAAAATCAGAGTCAAAAAGGGATATATCAAAAAATATGAAGGAAATCCAAAGAATCATTAGATCATACTTTAAAAAAATTATACTCCACAAAAAATGGAAAATCTAAAAGAAATTGATAACTTTCTTGATAGAAATCATTCACCAAAGTTAAGTCAAGATCAGATAAACAATTTTAATATACCTATAACCCCTAAGGAAATACAAATAGTTATTAAAAATTTCCCAACTATAAATAAATAAATAAAGCCCAG
>NC_022026.1:6914990-6929907 GCF_000317375.1 Microtus ochrogaster | reverse complement strand
TATGAACATAGTTGATCAGAGAAGCATCACCTTTCACGATAGCCACAAACAGCATAAAATATCTTGAAGAACAGAATATATTAAAGAGATTATCCCCCATGATCAAGTATACTTTATCCCAGAGATTCAGGGATGGTTCAACTTATGAAAATTTGTCAATGAAACAAACTGAACGAAAAAAATCACATGATCATCAGCACCATTAGATGCTGAAAATGCCTTTGACAAAACCTAATACCTCTTCATGTTAAAAAAGATTGAAGAGATCAGGATACAAGACAGATGCCTAAACATTAATAAAGGCAATTTACAGCAAGCCTAGAACCAACATCAAATTAAATGGAGAGAAACTCAAAGCAATTCCACTAAAATCAGGAACAAATGCCAAGTCTTATTGTATCCTATTATGCCATGTTTGGTTGATATCCCTGTGAAGCCTGCTCTTTTTGGAAGGGAAATGGAGGAGTGGATATTGTGGGGTGAGGGACTGAGAAAAGTGGAGGAAGGGGAAACTGCAGTCAGAATGTACTGTATTTAAAAAAATGTAAAAGCAAAAGAAAACTATCTACAACCACATTGTATCCACTGGATGGACTGCACAGGTTGACATCTGAGCTCAAGTCAGTTTTGACGGTGAAAGAAGGCATTGCTGATAGCTGTCCCAGGAAAATGGGCATAAGCTGAATGATCTTGGGCAAATAAGACATTGTGGTTGTTCTCGCCTTAGTTCACATACAGAAACACCACTGCAAGACTGTAATTAGCTATTAATTTGTAGTGACTTAAGACCATCTATCACTTCTCACTCACTCATGGAAGACCCAGACTATGCCCATAGGCAGTAGAGGTTGAGATGGATCTGCCAGTCCCTGTATGCCTGTGCGTCAACCATAGTGGCTCTGTTCCACAGATCTTTCGTTTTACTTGGACAACAAAGTACCCCCCCCACTCAGGACACAGATCAAAGATAAAGATACCAAGCAGAAATACAGGAATTACAAAAGCTGGAATTGGTATACTATCAATATTTTCATGGGAAAGTCACATGATCACATTAAAGGGTAACAAAAAAAAACTGCCAATAATAATACCATGATAAATGTACAGATTCAAAAAGGGGCAAATAGTTAATAGAAGTTATTTGATCAAACACATGTATTTCCCCTATCCCAACCCTAGTGCTACCTCCCCCTACATACATGTAGGAAAAGGCCATTTTTCTAAGCTCATGTTATCTGCCCATTTCTTAGCATGCAGATATATAAATTTCAAAATCCATCAAGTAACCATAAATTTTTCCAATTCAATGTAAAGAAGAACTTCCTAAACAATTGGTGCCCAGAATTTCTCAACATTTCTAAATGCAACCTTTCCAAGGTAGAGCTAGCAAGTCAGGCTACTTTAGGTTGAGGGGTTAATTTACCCCTGATTTACCCATGGTGTGTTCCAGTGACAACCTTCCCAGAGGAGTAAAAAAAAAGTGTACACTAATAAAAATGTCAACAATATCATCTGTGGGAGATAAGCTGGAATATTTCACAATAAATTAACACTTCCCATCAGAGAGATGTTGCAGCTTATATAGAATGTCATTCTGTGAGAATTGGGAGTCCCGTAACCATGTGATTTCCATCTGCAGGTTTCAAACCCATTCAGAACCCACCAGGGGATAATTACTTCTTAAGATGTGCCCATCCCAGCAGAATATTTTTGTTATAATTCAATTTTCTCACATACTCAGTCTCACAGCATGAGGAAGACTCTGGCTTGCTGGATAAAGCCCTAGAGGGAAAAAAGACTCATTCTTCACCATTCAGCTGTGTGACCTTTGGGGTTCACTTAACGTCTCTGATTTTTTAGTTTCATTGTCTGTGGATTTCAATTTATCATGACATTTTGTAAAATAGGAATTAATTTTTATCAGTTTCTCACCTTGAACTCTCAATATACCACAAGTCTCTCAGATCTAATCAATGAACTATCAAACTGTAACACACCAAAGACTAACTAAAGTAAGTTGTCAGAGTCTTCTAAAATTTCAAGAGCAAAATTATTACTGTTCACATTTGCCAGGGGAGCAAAACATAAAAAGATACATTTTAGGAGTTACTATGGCCATTTTCCAGCCTCCACATTTTTTACCTAGACCCTGTGCTAATCACCTGAGTTGGTTGGGGAAGCAGAGAAGTGTTCCTACACTGAGCCCTGTGAATGGGACATAGTCAACATACACACACACACACACACACACACACACACACACACAATGGTGACTTATTCTGATAATTTAGGGCTAAATAAGTTATTATTTGGTTCTGGATTGGATATTGAAAAGTCATAGTGTTTTGTGTGAGCTAATACAGGATGACGCGACAGAGATTTGAAGCCAAAGAATGCTCCAGCCATTTTGCCCTCATGCAAGAAACAGATAGGGAGTCAGGGAGAAAGGAGATCCTGGATCAAATTGGTGAACTACTGAGTCAAATCGATTGTGAAGCAAGCTGTACCTCTTGGCCTTCCAGGTGTATTAGCCAATGCATCTCTATTATTGGTTATACGAGTTTTAGAACTGTGTGCTTGCCTGCAGCATGAAGCATCCTTAGTGATATAGGAGATGATAGGGTCAAAGTGTGGTCACTGGCTCTGAGGATTTTTGAAGAAGGCACTGTAAAAGTGTTTAGTGCAGGGAGGAAAGTGGGAGATGAAGGATATTATAAGTAAAGGGTCACTTCAAAATATCTGTATTCCAAAACCTCCTAAAGATGTTGTCAGGGCAAAATTTGACCTCTAAACACTTATGCATTATATAAAAGCTAAACCATTCTAAAAGTATTTCTGATAAACTATTCCTTTGCCTACTGATCGCTTAGTATGACTACCTTTTAAGGAAGATGCTCTAGCTCTACTTTTGGGCACAGTAAACCCAATTCAAAAGGCTTCTCTACTGGCACACAGATTTATTCTATTAGAAGAAGTTCCAACTTAGCCTATGTCTGTCATTTCAGCCACAGCAAAGTCTACCCACGTGCAGAATTCCAACAAAGTGTCCAGAGAGTTTATATTGCAGAAAAGATAAAATGATAGAGAAATCAAATAGCAGGTCTACGGTTGTTTATGTGTCTTATTTAACCCAATGAAGCTCCAGATATGGCTGAATTCTCTACTCTTCTTAAGAACAAAAAAGGTAAAGAAACAAACAAAAACCTAGACTTAGAAATTTAAGAAATAGCCATAAAAATTCAGAGGCAGGCGGATCTCTGTGAGTTCGAGACCAGCCTGGTCTACAGAGCTAGTTCCAGGACAGGCTCCAAAGCCACAGAGAAACCCTGTCTCGAAAAACCAATAAATAAATAAATAAATAAATAAATAAATAAATAAATAAATAAATAAGTAAATAAATAAGTAAATAAATAAATAAATAAAATTCAGTTGTTCTTAACTTCATGGTTTGACTAGCATCTAACTGAAATTTGGGCAGATTTCAGATCTTGGAACAAGTCTAGCTCATGGGATTCCAGGAGTATAAAACAGAAAAGCAGAAGAGAGCTTAGAAGCCACCTTGTTCGTACTGGTTTTTGTGGAGTGGATTGGGACTGAATCAAGGCTGAAAAGAAGCCTTGATTCCCATATACAAACACTCTCGTGTGTGCTGTCATGGAACCTAGTGCATGCCATTTTCAGAACACTTACCATATTGCATTGTTATTGCCAGTGAATAAATCTGCTCTAAACTTGAAATTCATGGAAAACAAAAATTTCTTCACTCTTTTCTGTTCCCGGTGATTAGCATAGCCTGTCATAAAGCAGGTGATCAATAAGTGTTTGTTGAAGAAATCGAAGTTTCAAGTTAAATGACAGAAAAATTATCTTCCTGTAGAGTAAAGGGGGATCTCTGTTTTATGACCTTTAAGAGGTATAGAAGTAACCTTTCAATGGATCAGAATGATCTTGGTTGATGTTTTCCTTATTTGTTAGATATCAAGTTAGCACATATGAGGCTTAATGTATATAGCTCCCCCGCCCCAAACCTTATCAGCCAACATTTTTTCTGCTTATCCAAGTGTGCCTAACCCAAACTTTAATGAACTATAAATCTCATAAAAAGAAGTACTATTTTCCCATTTCAATAAAAACTGTAATCAAGCCAGGTAGTGGTGGTAATGTATGCCTTTAATCCCAGCACTTGGGAGGCAGAGGCAGACAGATCTCTGTATTTTCAAGGCCAGCTTGGTCTACAAGAGGTAGTTCCAGGACAGGCTCCAAAAGCTACAGCAGAACCCTGTCTCAAAAAAAAAAATGTAATCAACTGGGGTTGGGTATTGAGGGTTCTCTTGTTTGGTTCTGTTTTGTCTTTTACTACTTAAGCTGTATTTTAAATGAATCTTAAATTTATGTTATAAATCATAAAAGAAGCATGCAATCCTGAGTCCAGTGATGGTCTACTTATTCACCAAAGGACAATTGAGATTTGAGTCTTTGCTGGTTATTTCTTTGGCTGTGAAGCTACAAATCTACTTCTACGCCTTGCATTGGAATATGAGATGTGAAGTTCCAACGGTGTCTCATAGCTCCTTTGAAGAAGGGGTCAATATATAAATAATTCACATGTGTAACACAAGCTTTTCAACCAATAACAATATGCTTCTTCCGATGTGCCTGCCCCTTTTGGCTCAGATTAGACTAGACAAATAGCTGCCACTGAGAGCTAAACATTGCAAGATGAGAAAAGAGGAAAGGATAATAGGCAGGAGAGACAAAAACAGAAGAGATGGGAAAGACTTCGGGTGATGACGATGACGGAAGCTAGATTTGCTAATATAGAGGCACTGAAAGGTCCCCCTTTCTCTCATCTTTTGTTCTTGACCTGCTCTCGGTACTCTTTAAGTCAGATGACAGTAGAGATGGCCAAATATTGCTTCTTCCACCTTTGTTCATAGCTGGCCAAGCGTAGAAAGGAACCCGACTGATTTTGAGAGTGAAGTGAGATGTGCTGAAAGACATCCCCCAACATGAAGTACATATCCGCCCACCTGAACTTAAAACTGAAAGCTACTCATTGGAGTTATTTGGGTCATGGCATTCAAGGTTCCTACTAAAACACCAAATATTTTATCTTAAAAGGAGGGGCACATAGTCTGACACAAGGGGGAGGGTCTCTATATGTGGCATTTTAATAGTAAATTGTCATTGCCTGCCATTAAAAATTTCATACAGATTCATCTACTAGATTCCATCTAATCTTCAGGGACTCCCAAAGAGTCCTTATGGGAAGATTTTGATGTGGAACACTGGTAAAAAGGTAGCCGAGTCTGGGGTTGTACAGAGGGGTGGTGAGCAAAGGGCTGATGACAACACTAGGAATTTCTGAGAGCAGTTTGCAAGGTAAGAGAGAAGGGAGTTTGGAAATTAACATGTATTGATTCTACTGTGAGGCAGATAGTAAATTAGATGTTTTTGCATCCATTAGCTTATTCCATTCATACAATAGCTCAACAAAGAAAGAAAATGTAAGACAAGAACACTAAAATGTAGATCCCTGAAGCTGGTCAAGGTCACATACCTATGTGTGATGGAAGTTAGATTTGAACCTGAACCCAAATCCTGGGCCTCTGATCCCCAATCATATCGCGGCACTCTCTGCATTTGTCAAGGGCTAGTCAACATTGCCTCTGCTCACCCTATTCCTCTAATGTTCCTTAGACTGGAAGAAGGAGACTGCCCAAGTCTTTCCTTCACTCCAATAATGGACTGTCAAAATGGAGACAGAGGATTTATGTGAAAGATGGAGTTAGAGATTAGACATTGTCAGAACTGTCAGCAATGCAAGAAGCGCTGAGAACTACATTTCTTGTTGCCACAGGGTTTCAAGGCCATTGATTCTCGGCTCCAGTCTCTGCACTGGTAAAGTCAAAGATTTAGAGTAATGAGTGTAGGTCTGCTGTTCCTCATCCCTGGCCCCATGTATAAGAGTTTGCTTTCCTCTGATATAAAGTCTCATTTTCGCCACTTAGACCAGAAGCGAAGAAAAAGAAAACAGAAGATGGGGGGGGGGGTAAAAATCCGGGTTTTAGAGATTAGCTCTAGGGTAAGAATGAAAGTTGTGGCAGAAGATACCTTTTCTCCCAGTAGGGGAATGGAGTTATGGGGAAGAGTGTAGGGACAAAGGATCACGCAGGAGATGCTACTAAAGAGACTGCTCCTCACCAAGACCCAGGCTGAACTGTAGGAGTTCCTAGGTTCTTTCCTCCTCGTTGCTTAGAAAAAGGAAGTGGAGTTGGGGGAGAATGAGAATCTCTGTGGTCTGTGCTCAATAAGGGAGGGAATAGCCCATACATCTAAAGTCAACATTAAGGGAGCAAGGCAGCTAGGAACAGTTTCCACCAACCCTAACTTTCAACCCCCACCCCCACCCCAGCTCGCTTCCACACTTCTCTCCTTGGTCTGCAGGATTGAGCGTCCTTTTCATTAACCTTTTAGCTCCCACATTTATGCACATACGATTTTCCTATACCCTCCAAAGCAGTCAGCAGTCACAAGCCCCCGCAACTGGCAAACCTGCCTCAGCACTTGGGTAGGGGGGAGGGACACACCTCCCAAAGCTGCGGGAACGGGGGAATGCGGGTGGGGGTTGTTCACTTGCCCTCGGATCTCTGCTGTAAAAGCTGAGCGGCAGAGACCAGGCATGCGCAGCATCTTAGGGCGCATTGTGATGGGAACTGCTTTTCTGAGTCCCTTCACAAAGACTCAAGAGTAAGCACTAACCGCCCCTCAAAGACCCCTCATCTTTAAGACACGCATACAAATGTAGAGACAATGCATCTTTTAAAATGAGGAAACTGGCTGCGGCTTGAAAGTCTGGTCCACGTGAGGACTGGTGTATTTCTGTTGATCCCATCTCCGGTGTTGACAAATGCCAGCGCCTAGCCTTTGCAGTCCAGAGCTGCAGTTTGCAGTGGAGCTAAGCGGTGTGCGGCTTTAATTCCACGTCAGATCAACTTTGATCAATATCCCCCTACCGGCCCAATTGGAAGAACCCAATTCACCAGAGCTGAGCCTTTGAGGCTTTTAGCTCTTTTTTTTTTTCTTACCCCCTCTTTAGATCCACCATCTTCGGGGCCGGGGGAGCCCTTGGGTTTTCTTTATAATTTCTTTTCTATTTCTTTATCTCTTGCCTTTTGTTTTTGTTTTTCATTGTTTTGTTTTCGCTCCGGTTTTCATTCTCTCTGTCTCTCTGTGTCTCTGTGTATCTGTCTCTCTCGTTGTCTCTCTCTGTCTCTGTTTCTCTGTCTGTCTCTCTGTGTCTGTGTGTGTGTGTCTCTCCCTCTGTCTCTCTTTCTGTCTCTCTCAAAGAAATCGCTTTGGGGAACCCAGCTTGCAGCCAATGAACCAGCCTTACAGATTGGTGTGAAGACAGAAGTGAGGTGGAGGGGGGTGGGAAGGGGGTGTGAGAGATCCTGGGAGAGAGAGGGGGAGAGAGGAAGAGAGGAGAGAGAGAGACACACACAGAGAGAGGGAGAGAGGGAGAGAGGGAGAGAGAGAGAGAGAGAGAGAGAGAGAGAGAGAGAGAGGAGGCGGCGGAGGAGGAGGATTAGTGTGGGGTGGAAAGGAAGAGTGAGCGAGCGAGCGAGAGCAAGTTGAGGGGAGGGGGTGTAAGAGCCAGTGAATTCTTTTTCTTTTTCTGTTATTATTTTGACGACTCCCGAGTTGCGCCCATGCTCTTGTCAGCTTCGCTTTAGGCGTAGCACGGACAGGCAGAAGAAAATGGGGCAAAGCGTGCTCCGGGCGGTCTTCTTTTTAGTCCTGGGGCTTTTGGGTCATTCTCACGGAGGATTCCCCAACACCATCAGCATAGGTAAGCTTTCCAGAGCCAGCCAGAGGGGCCAGGCTCTTCTGCATCTGAAACCCACTACCCTAGTGGGGCTGGGGCTATCGCAGCGCGGGTCGCTGTCCTGAATGCTTGGGGACGGTGACTGGAGATGGGGGACTGAGCAGAGATCTTGGGGACCTGTGCCGCAAGGAGCTGACTAGTATGGGGAGCATCCGAGATGAGAGAGGGGGTCTCCTGGGGCTAATGAGGGTGGGTGGTCGGGTTTTCTGAGCTGACCAAGGAGCAAGGGAGTCAAACGGGCGGTTGGGATGCTGCAGGAGGCTAAGAGTCGCGGCTCTTCTCCTCGCTGTCCTGGACTTTGCCATGGCATGCTTGCAGCCGCTGGAAGTTGTCCCAGGGTGATACTGCCTGTCTGGCAGTGCCAGGACGCATAACCTGGGCCCAGGTCGCCCTGTCCCGTGTCTCTGGCTTCAGTGAGACAGGATAGTGTTAGAGAAGATGGAACCCACTTTGAATCCCCCAGACCAAGGAAGTAGCTGGGTGGGTGGAGGATGGGGTAGGAAGTGGGGGTGACACAAGGAGTCGGGCAAGCAGGGAAGTCACGCAGACTAGGGATTCATGAATTGCTGCTGTGTCTGTCTGGAGACCAGCTCCAGTAGCCGGAAGGGAGTTCTCCCCGCCTCTGCCTGTTTTTACAAGTAGAGAAGTTAGAATTGTTGCTTTTATTGAAGTAATCCCCTGTATTGTCATGGGGAAAGGTGGTTCATGGGGAATGGGTTGGGACAGCAATGGGAATGAAACTGCTTTTCTTCCCACCCTAACCCTGTACCCCAGGAAAGAAAAACGAACCAGCTGTGGGGATCAGGGTGGGGGTGGGGCTGGAGTCAGGGTTTGGAGGCCGACTCTAGCTTAAGAAAGAACCAAGTCCCACTTTTAGTTTCTTCATCTCACCTCCAGCGGCTCCCCCCACCTCCTTTTTCCCTTCTCTCTAGCTTCCTGGATGTAGAAAAACTCAGGTTTTTCACAGTGGAGATCCGAGTTGATAAGTCTTGAAAAGACACAGGTTGAAAATCAATCTTAAGCTTCCCAGTCACACTGAGGGGCCTGGCATCTCCTGTTTGCTACTTTGTAACTCATCCTGAAGTGGGGGGACACAAGCCAAATCTTGATTGCCTTTCCTTCTAGGTGGACTTTTCATGAGAAACACGGTGCAGGAGCACAGTGCTTTCCGCTTTGCCGTGCAGTTATACAACACCAACCAGAACACCACTGAGAAACCCTTCCATTTGAATTACCACGTAGACCACTTGGATTCCTCCAATAGTTTTTCTGTGACTAATGCTTGTAAGTAGATCTGCGTGGCCTCCCTTTGGGACCTTAGAGGACCTCATTTGCATTTTATTTGTGATGCGTGGGGGTCTATGCGTCTGTGCACTTAGGGGGCAATTGCCTCAATAAGCAGTCTGAGGCAGGAGTCAATCCTGGGTTCACGTTGCATAAATCAACCTTGAAGGATTTTGCTGCGGGGCTAAAGGCAGTGGGCAAAACTCTGATGAATTATGTTTGATGCAAAACTTTCACTTTCCTCCCTGCTAAACTAGTGTTCCCTCCCCCGCACCCTTTTCTGTTGGGGGAAAAGAAAGAAAGAAAGAAAATAGCATGGTTGTTCAGGGAAATTTCAGATGGGATTTAAAAAAGAAGCAACAGCAGCTCCTTGATTGAGTCAATGCAGGGCGTACAATACATAAGTGTTAAAGCTGGGTCTGGTGGGAGGACTGAGCTGGGTTTGATGATTGCCTGACACATAGGAACAAAATATGAGAACCCTGCGAACAAGTGACCTTGAGGCAAAGATGGGGCTGGATGCCCTGGCCTCTTTCTGTCCTACCCAGAGAGCTCCAATAGGAACTGATAAGACTAAAAACTGATTGCAAGTGATGAATGCTGTCAGCCTGAAAGGAAGAGGAGAGACAGATCTCAGGTGAATTTCTGGAAAGCCAATCCTGTCTGTGCCAGCGCATGAGAGTGTGGACACACGCGTGCGCGCTCCTGTGCGTGTTCGTTCACACACACACACACACACACACACACACACACACACACACAATTGTTAAGGACAACACAGTTCTTAATTTAGAGCAAGAGGCTGGTTGTGGGGAGAGGCTTGAAGCAGCTACACTGAATACTAAAACGGAGGATTTCCTCAGCCCCAAAACCATTTCTGAAATCTATAGTGGTACCAAAAAATGATTATCTCTGTGCAAAAGGGTGACTTTAATGTAAAATCACAGGAACTCGAATGACTACTAGCTTGTTGGACACAGGTTTTTGTTTAGTTTTGTCTTGTTTGGTTTTTTTTTAACTTGAATGTTTTATGAGAAATGCTGAGTTCTTCATCTAAGCTTACTTTATTTCACTAAAAGTTTCTCCCAAAGGATGCCAATTAATGGAGTATGTCTTATTTCCCTGGATGGTGTACTTTGAAATCTGAAGTTTCATTCCATTTCGATAAATGGTATCTGTGTCTGGTCCAGTTTAGCTTTGCATATGACTTTCCTCAAACCCTTTCATCTCAAAAGACATGTAATCCCTGGCAATTACTAAACAAGTTGGCAAGAGCACATTTTCTTTGGATTGAAAGACTAGGGCTGAAAGGAAGAGGGAGTGAAGATGTACTTTTCAAAACATGTAACAGCTACCTGCCTTAAGAAAAAAATAGCTGACGGTGCAGACCCTTTTATGGACATGTTCTGAGATACTATCTGACACTCTGGCTTTCCAATACGGACAGAAAAAAAAAAGAAATTTATTTATTTTGGTTAAGTGTAGAAGCTACAAGATGTCTGGCTGTACCTTGTGTCTTAACATCCTCTCTCCAGCATTTACAAAGCATTTCTGCTTCTTATTCCTACTGCACTGTGATTGCTTCACGAGGCTGAATCTCAGGTGCAGGTTCCTAAATATCAATTAGAACAGATTCAAAAGCAAATACATGAAACTAGCAGGCTGTGCTAACAACAAATAATATGGATTTCATCTCCCTTCATTCTCTTTCCACTGAGGAACACTGGACTAAGAGATCCAGTTGGCTTCTCAGGAATGATTGATTTCCAACGCTTTGAGTCCTGTTCTTATGATCAGACTGGTCTGACACTCACAAGTCTATGGCTATTAGAACCCTACCTGAACAAGTCAGGAAATGATCTTCGCCATGAGAAACTCTCAGGTTTAGGAACAGGCAATAACTCATCCATATTGGTGTTTAATTGTCTTAATTCCTTACCTCTCAGAGCAATGAAGAAACAATGATGGGGAAGGAAAAGCAATTGATCAAAATCTGAACGTAAATCTACAGCACTTTTCCTTACAAGGCCAGGCTATGGTTACACACTTGAAAGTGTGAGAGGAGGGGTAAGACTTAGTAGGGACTAAGAGAACTGCCTCCTCTGCTATGCAAATACACATGTGCACACGCACAATCACACAGAACTTGTGGGAGAACTATCTAGAAGTCAGTGATATGCACCTAGCTGCCTGTTGCACTCTCCAACTTTCGAGCTAGCTCAGAACACAGAGGAGCAAAGCTCCCATTTTCTGTGGTCCCCGAAACAGTCCCACCTGGAATCACAATTGTTGAATGGCAGTCAGATGCCAAAGCTGTCTCCTGGAAGCTGCTGCTTGGTGGCTTAGTGTGAGACACATATCTATCTAGCCCAACTATGGCTTCTGGAAATAGATGTTCAAGGGGGCAGAGGAACCGTAGAAATGCCTGTTGTCTCCCCCATAGCCTTGATTGTTCTTTTTCTTGTTGAAGCACAAATCAAATATCTTAGATACATGCGTACAATCCTAACAGCACTTGAACCTAGCAAATGACTGCAGATCCCGTTCCTCTGAGTGATTAGATTACCTCACTACACAGAGGAAACAAGTAACTCCAGTATCCCCTGATCTTCCTAGCTGAGAAAATCTAGGGGAAACCTCAGATGAGGCCAAATCTGGTCATCTACCCCTCCTATCTAGTTCAGTGTGGAACTGGACTAGCAAAAGCTAAAGACTCTTACTTATTGTCCTGCAGAATTACTGGTTTCAGCTTTCTTTAGGGCTAGAGTTACTCTCCTCACATGATCTTTTCTGCAACCTCAATCCCAAAGCAAGCATGTACTTTCTAGGGCACGGGAATGCAGGTAAACAGAAATATGCCGGGAAACAAACAGCAGTGCCTTCAGCACATGCCCCTGCCCTCTACTCTGCCTCTGCATTGTCACCTTGCTCCATACAATGTATTCAGAAGTCATTCTTACAATGAATCTAAGGCACCAGTTATTTAAAGACTCTACTAGCAAGCAAGCCTTTTTGCACAAGCCTCAAGAGGTTTGCTTAAGACAGACTCTAACTTCATTCTGTGCCTTAAGAGGCCAATAAAAGCCTCCCTGGCTTTGAAAGGTGGTTCAGTTGGGATCTTAGCTCAGAAGAGAATTGAAGTTTCGCAGACAGCCTCGTCTGATTTAGAGCACACGCTCCCATTTCATAGGAATTAATAGAGTTCACTGCCTTCCTTTGCAGTTTAGCCGGCCAAATGCCGAGAGAATGGTGGTGAGGCTAAACCGGTTTCAGCATGTATGACATAGCCATGCATAGGCACACACATTATTAGTGCATATGAAAAACAACGCATACACCTTTTTTTGCAAGTTACAGATCTAGCTTTTACGGGAGAAAAACAAACCAATTTGATCATTCTCAGGCTGAGAAGGGTTTGGAACTATCAGGAGACTGCTGGGTCCCGTGGTGTGACTTTGCTGTCCTGGTTCCTCAGGAAATCCCGCTGATTGCCTTGAAGTCCCCTCCTGGGTCTTGCTGCTGTGCACTTGTAGTGCACTGCACACTACACCGCCCCAGCCTCTGCAGTGTCAGCTCATTAGCACACAGATCTCATATTCCCTCTCCGCACTGTCATTGCAAAAATTGCTGTTGTACACCTTTACAGCCAACAAATGCGCTCGCGGATTCCGTACTGTTTGCGAGGAGCAGGGAAAAGGCAAACGTAACCTTAAAGGTTATTCACCACGGAACTGTGCTCTAACCGCCTTGGCTTAAATAACAATCTGTTGACGGAAGCTCAGCGTTGACAGTGGGACCAGGAGTGCGACTTCGGAGTGCAAGCTCTGATGGAGCCCACCCCCCCACCCCCCGGGCAAAAAAAAAATCTCTTTTGTCGGCGAAACCTAACCTACTAACAGCACAATTTCCTTCTCTTAATTTTTACATGCGACTTGAAAGATACCTGCAAACTGAAAACTTGCTCCTTTTATAACTGAATGTGTTTTGCTACCAAGTGTACTTAGCCGAGACAGGCTTCTATCTCTTACCCACAGAGTCACAATGTAATTATCTAATTACTCTAATTGCCAGGAAGGAGCCGCTTAACCATTTAGGTCCTTTTGGAAAGAAAATGCCTCGCTTGATCGCAAGTTCTGCAATTGGATGCGTTTTGTTTGGGCTTTGTTTGAGCATTTGTTTTCTTCATATCAGCTCAGAAACTCAGCTGAAGACCCCGACATCAAGGTTCTTGTCTTCCAATAGAGTTTCACGTCCTGAGCATTATCTTCCCTGGCTCCACCTCCCCCATAGCTGGATCTTTGTACCTTTGCTGCCCTGCCTCCCTTGCTCTCTTTGCTGGCTCAGGAGGCACACTGGCTTAGCTCTCTTCTCGGTCCTGGTCCTTTTGGCCACTGAAGCACAAAGGTGTCACCTCAGTGGTGCCAGTCAAAGACTTAAGTCACCTTCTCCCAAGGTTTATTATCATTTTTTTTCTTAATCTGCATTTTGGAGTGGAGGAGGGAGGAAGGTGAGGCTGTTCATTGGGGCCATAAAAATAGATGGCAATCAGCAGGCTGTAAAGGTGAGCTTCCTGCAAAGTGTATTACCTCTCATAGAAGAAAGCTCCCTATTGATCTAATAAGTGGAGGCAGGGGGAAAAGGAGGGTTTGGGGGAAAAGTCGAAAGAGAACTACTCTGTCATTCTACCTGTGCTTACTAACAAAATGGGATTTTTTTCCTACAATTTAAACTTATTTTCTTCTTAAATGAAATTAGTATTCCATATCCTCTGATTTTTCAACCTCAATAGAGGTTGTTTTCTTAATTGTACACTTCCCTCCCTAGTTTCTACAATTGAGTTGAGAGGAATGAGAGGAATGAGAGCTGCTTTAATGTTTTTGGCCCTGGAGATAGCTTTAAATTTCATTATTATGGGTACTCAGAAATGATTGGCTGGTTTTATTTTGACAGATTGAAAAGAAATGAAAGTGCTGAGGTGTCATTGTTTGTATGCCTTTCCGGACAGGAGATTTGTCACATTTATACAGCTGGTTTTAGGATTAAAAGATGACAAAGATTTTCAGAGATGACCAGACATTTAGCAATGAGAATTCATTACTTAGGAGCAGAGAACTAAATGTTCTTATGTAAATGATCTTCCTTTGAATTTTTTAGATGAGGACCACAGATATATTTTAAAAGAGCTTTTGTAAAACTTTCTACCTCCTATGAAGATCAAGAAGACCAATTTTAAATGATGTTTTGACTCCATTCCTTTGTATTTGACACTTTGGGTCTAATTAGATGAAATGTCCAGGAGAGAGCATCATTAAAACAACCAACAGGGCAAAGGGTGTGCATCAACAGAACGAGGGGGTTGGACATGCATAAAAGCAACTCTCTCTTTCCTGAAAGCTGCTCAGGTAACACCCAGGCCCCAGCCACAGAGTTTCAGATAGTCTCAGACTAAATTGCACAATCAGCACAGGTTTAGGGACACTGTCTCCAAAAAGAGTCAATGCTTAGCAAAAAGATAATGTGAGCAGAGTTTGTCTTTCATATTTTTTACTCCATTTATTGTTTTCTTTTCTTTGCTGGATGTTGACCAGCCTATTAGCTGGTCTCTAATCACCTATGCATTACTGGCCCCTCCACATCAACTTAACATCAGGATTATTTATACATCAAAAGTCTAAATCTTTCTTCTTCTTCTTCTTCTTCTTCTTCTTCTTCTTCTTCTTCTTCTTCTTCTTCTTCTTCTTCTTC
>NC_022026.1:6911199-6914890 GCF_000317375.1 Microtus ochrogaster | reverse complement strand
CTCTTCTTCTCAATGTTCTTGTTCTTAGTTTATTCTCCTTAAAAACGATATACTACTTTGGGGATACCAGCTTTTTCCTGAATACAGCAATATAGCCAAAAGTGGTGGAATAAAGGATTAAAATAATTTAATTTTAAAACCCGGAACTATAAGAATCATTATATCTCAATTTCAAGAGAAGATACTCAAATGGGAGGATCTTAGGACACGATGCTCAGATTGTCTGCTTACTTATATCAAAGTTAGGTGGTTTTAGTTATGGAAGTTCTTTTTTTCAGGGAAAAGATAGCTACTCATAATAGGGTGAGTATGGGTACAGCAAAACCATAGAGTCATTTTCTCTGTGCAAAACTTCAAAGTCTTTGGGACGGTTTTGGGAAGCAGCACAAGTACATGGGGTTTCCTTTTATCCAATGGAAGTAATCACCATATTCTCTTCTGGACTCACACTACACATTAGAGAGAAACACAAACAACCTCCTCCTGCTCGGTGGCTCCCAACTGCCACTTGCTTTTTAAACAGTTATCCTCAATACAAATACTATTTGTTCTCCTTTGCACAAGTCAAAGGAGCATGGATAAGATACAAAGCACTTCGGTGATGATCTCTCACCATATTGGTACAATTCAGTCCAAAGTAGCATTTAGCAACCTTTTGTGTGTCTGAAGAGCATGTTAAAGAATCTGATTTAAAAGTTTCTAGCAAATTCCCAGGTGATCCTAATGCTGATGTTCCTGAAATCATACTTTGAACAAAAAGAGTTCGAACCTGGGAGACCGTATTCACCAAAGAAAAGGCTCTTTTAGACATAATTTTATCATCAAGATTTGTACCCTTTCACTAACTAAATGAAATTCTGTAAAAGATACATTTGATTTTATCTGGCTCACAGATGTCTCAATCATATTTCCAATAATCTTGTGTCCATTTCAGACAGGAAGGTGCCCTTTTAAGAACATACACTTCAAATTGCTTCTAGTAGGAATGTGAAGAGGGGAGGAGCTACAGGACAGGAGGAGAGAATGCAGTACATGTGTCACAATGACAGTTTCTTAGTTCCTTGCCACACCTTAAAGTGCCACATTTAAAAACTACATATGTAAGAGATATAAGGTTGGTTTGTGGTTCCAAATCTATTTCCACTTTACTTCTTTGGGTCAAGACATGCTAGAAGGAGGCATGTAACATCAGCTTTTAGGAGGCCTGAATAGTCTTTAAAAGGGTTTTAAACGACAAGTGCCACGCAATTCTATCTTTTGCCAGAAAAGAATGAAAAATTGACTCAATTTTCAAGATACTCAAAGTGAGGGGAGAAGTTTAATGCTGCTTTCCAAAATATCTTAGCTGAGGGATGATCCAAGGAAGACATTAAAAGAGTATTCAATGACATTTGAAGACTAAAACTAACACAATCCCACCTCAAAATATTGTCACTCTACTAGTCTGCCTTTAGTCATAAATTTTATGATGTCACTTATCTGTGTTATTGCATTAGAAACCTGCAGTGCAATGTTCGTGCTCTATTTGGAAGGGCATGAGCTAAATACTTATTACCTACTAACATTTAAAGCAGATTTATTTATTCAGATTACCACCTATTACCTTGCAGAGTCCTCAGAAGAAAATATCCAGGTCAGGTAAGTGACCAAAATAAAATACTTATTTGTCAAAGGAAGTTGAGCAAAGATGGCTGGTGGACATTTAGGAGGTCGTAGGAGATCCTTGATGGACGATTGGTCAGTGAAGTGGCCACTATCTCTTTTTCCATGGTTGTCCTCCATAGTAAACTTTGGTTCTTTGATCACTAGAATCTTATCTATATTTGACTATTTTAGTGGCTTTTGACACATGTAGTCGCCCCTTTCTGATGTAGTGAACCTGCTGCCTGCTCTGTGCACCGTTGTTTGTTCCCATGGCTAATTGCGATGCTAGGATTTTCTGTAGTTACTGTGGAAAGCATTCAAAAGTGAAATCTGTTTGTAAAAGAAGGTAGTCAGTAACTTTTCAAGTTTTTGAACACTGCTATGCTAAACACACACACACACACTCACACTTCAGTTGCCCATGGTTGGTTGATTGGTTGCCAATTACTGCCAGAAAGGCCCATTTTTGTTGTTGCCCTAAATGGTTCAGGAAACGGATGAAATGGGTAGAAGATCAGGACTCAGCCCACAGAAAGGTAAGTATATTGGTAAAGGTGTTAATATGGTGCTTTCTGTGTAGGTGAAATGTAAATTTAAGACAGAAAGGCCTCTGACATTTGCAATCAGCCAGAACCTGTAAGAGAGGCTCAATTACCCTTTCAACTCACTACAGTGTCCAAAGCTGCTTGTCCAATACTTTAAAACAGTGTGTCTTGAATTGGGTCATTTGCATCAGCATCACCAGGGATGGTTACTAAAGATGAATTCCCAGTTCATGCCTTCAATGTGTGCATCAGGAAATATATGGTAAACCTATTTAACAAGCTTTGTGGATAATACTGCTAACATTCACTCAATTTGAGAATCATATATCTGATAATTCCTGATAGGAAAAAGAGAGTTATGCAGATTCAGACTGAAATCTATTAAACATCCACTAAGCAACAAGTATTGTGCCTATTCTCCTTCATACATGTTGCTTCTCTGTGCAGTTGAAGTACTCTTGGGCCATGTCATCGTTAGCAAGTTTGGCTCTCAAACTGAAAATTTAGGATAGGTCTTTGAAAAGCTAAGAGACTAGCCTATAGTCCCCGGAGCAAATAAAGCAACAACTCTGAGATAGGAAGAAGAAACAAGGAAATGATTTTCTTTTTATAGTGCATCGTCCCATCTTTGCTTGTTAGCCAATGATGGTTCCTTAACCATGCTATAAACTAGATGTCATGGCAAATGTCAGTCCATTTATTAAAATGGGTGTGTTATAATCATTTTCTGTAGCAGTCACTGTCGGCCTCCTCCCCATGTTTGTTATCAACATATTTAAAACTAGAGCTGAGATAATAACTAGCAATCATTGATGCTGTACCAGGTGGAAAGCACTGTCCAAGGAAGTTTATATGTTCCATCTGAAGGAATCATTACAGTTTGAGAAGTGAGGCATTCTCCCTCCAATTTTACACAAACTAGAAATCAGAAGTGTTTCAAAATTCATAAGCAGCTAGCTCAAGGTTACACAGCTGGCTACATGGTAGCACCGAGGAAATTTCCTGCCTCTAGAGCCTTACTCAATTTCAAATGGAGTTGAAACCTTAAATGATTATAAGGGCCAGACACATCACGTAATTGACGTATTAGAGAGGTATGTTTAATAAGGGATAGCGAAGCTTTTGATGACCTCTATGTTCTGTGCCCCATTTGAATATATACCGATCCCATTTTTAAGTTACCCTGAAAGAAACAAGATGCCTTCAGTAGCCCCTAAGATGACTGGGTGTGGAAGGTGCATGTTTCTGACATCTATTCTACAATATATGGTATACTCCATTTAGCAGCTAATTTACTGGTTTGTGGAAAACTGTTAACTGCCCATTATAACGAGTGAGAAGAGCAGAAAGAGAAAAGCTGTACTCAGATGGCAACAAAAACCATTTGTTTTTCTTTTCTTAACAAAACATTAAGGTATACCAGCATAATTGAATTATCTCTCTCTTGTGCACATATATATATAATGTTGTGTATGTAAGTAATATTACATACACAACATTAT
>NC_022026.1:6891023-6911099 GCF_000317375.1 Microtus ochrogaster | reverse complement strand
TATATATATATATATATATGCTTTCTGTAAGTAATGCACCTCAACTCTAACCTTCCATCAGGAAATGGTGAGGTTTATAGCAAGGGTAGAATGCTGGTCTGGGGTCACTAATCTATATCTGGCAGATTAGAAGAGGTCTTCTGATGGGGCTTACTTTGTAGAAAGTGCTTAGGGTAAGATCCTCTCGTGTATTTCAAGAGAGAGGCTTATTGTCCAAAATGGGCGTGTATTCTTACTTCTTTGGAGCTGCAGATCAACATGAGCTACCTTGATCATGCCCCATCACTAGGCACTGCTTGCTTGTAGGCTAGCATAGCTTGCAATAGTAAGAAGGAGAGTAATAAGTCTTCTCATTATAGCCCCATTACCAGAAATAAGAGCAGGGCACAGACAAATGTTGTCTCTCATTAAAATAGTAAATAAGAAAACAATTTGGTATTCTGTTCTTGGACTCAGTCAAGTTCGGTTCCCTGTC
The DNA here is from genome assembly GCF_000317375.1 of Microtus ochrogaster. Taxonomy (NCBI): domain Eukaryota; kingdom Metazoa; phylum Chordata; class Mammalia; order Rodentia; family Cricetidae; genus Microtus; species Microtus ochrogaster. Next base: position 6,910,624 of record NC_022026.1, on the reverse strand, counting down.
ATTTTAGGTGCGCCAACAGTAGTATGTGTGCCGATTCTCTGGAGGCAACAAAACAACACCTAGTGGCAAGATTCAGCTAACCACAAACTCCTGTCAATAGTTTCTTTCTTTTAGGTTGAAAAATGATAACCTTTGACACACGTGTACCCAATCAACAAACACTGGCCACTATTAATTCACCGATGGGAGATTGAATGAACAAAGCCTTCGTTGTTAGTTGGAGATAAATGACTGAGGGCCTGTAGAAGCTGTTCTTGATTAGAGAACTACTCCAGAATGATGCGTTTTTCTAGAGAGGCCTGCCTAATGTGTGAATGAAGACCAACCTCTCACATATACCACTATACAATTTACTTCGAAGTTGTAAAGTAAAGTATAGAAAAGTGAGCACTTTGGCTCCCATGTTTCTGTTTCTTTGAGAAACAATGAAAGGGGAACAGAGGTTTATGAGAGTGAGAACAGAACCAGGAGTTAAGACAGATATCCAGGTCTAGTCTTACATTAACTGCCTCGATCACTATGGGCCGGTCTTAGTATCTCTGACACTAGTTTCTGTAATTAGTAGAGAGGTCCTTATGGATGATATGATGATATCTGAGACTTTTTATCATAGATAGCCTATCACTAGGTCTTATCAGCCCTCTTCACTTCTAACTGAGGAAATAACATCCGAATAGAATCTCTCAACATTTCCTGTATCTAGAAAGTTCCATTCATGTCTATTGACCTCACCCATACTGTTAGGTTCATGATCAAGTTATCAGATCATTAAAATAGTGGTTAGTGCCTCTAGTTATTTATCACTAACCTTTGCTCACCCAACCTCTATTACTTATTAATTATGAGACACTGAGCAAGTTACTTAACATCATTATGCCTTTGGGATGTTGGAGTAGTAGCATGTATATTGTTTAGCTAATTAATCTCTCTCTCACACACACGCACACATACACACATATACACATACATACATACAACATGAGTGATGACAATATGGCCACAACCCTTATAGGTTTGTTGGGAGTTTGAAATAAAATCAAAAACTCATAAAACACTATCTCAGTGTCCAGCACTCATGGGTCATTATTATTGATATCATCATTAATTCAAGATTATTTTGAGATTATTGTCTAAGAAATTGCTTAGAGTTCCTCTGGCCATTTCATACAGAAACCTACTTTCACTTGAAAACTGAAATCACTTGTCCCTTCAGAAACCAGATTTCCTTCCCGAACAGCTGTTCTCTGCACCTTTCTAAGTTCTTCCTCAAACCAAAGATGATTTTTTTTCTGCCAAGAAACCCATCGAGACACCCCCTCTTATTTCCAGCCCACCAAACTAACCTCAAACATCTCTCACACGAGTTCAAGTTTGTACATCCAGTTTAACTCTTGGCATCAATAACTACCCAGACAGTTGATCGTCAAGAAACTCTGAGTTATATATCTCTGCACAACCTAAGACAAAATTGCAAAGGAACACCTATGATCTCACTTCCCAAAGAAACTATATATTTTTGTAATTTAATATGCTTTTAATCACAAATTGTGGCATCTTTATGAGGCGGTGTGTGTGTGTGTGTGTGTGTGTGTGTGTGTGTGTGTGTGTGTGTCAGAGAGAGAGAGAGAGAGAGAGAGAGAGAGAGAGAGAGAGAGAGAGAAAGAGGGAGAGATTTATTAGTCAACAGTATACATGCTAACACTCCAATTTCCCAAAGGTCCAGGATGCATCTATTTGTCCTAAGAGAATGATTCGAAAGAAACTCTGGCCAAGTCCCCAGCAGATTGGCTTTGAAGGCAGGGTCTAGAACTTTTCTAGAAATAGGACTGCCCACTGAGGAGCATCAGGAAAAGCAGCAAGAAATCGCTTAGAGTTCCTCTGGCCATTTCATTCCTGTGGGCATTGCATTAGTGGGTGAGCTTTCTTCCTGGGTCCTTTATCAAAAGCCTAAGGAACTGAGGAGAAAAACAATCCACACATTCTCTTCCCTGGTAGGCACTGCTTTGCACACAGTTGTTTCTCAAACATCTCTCAGTTCTTTCCACCCCTTGCTACCACTAAGCCCTTGGCAACTCTTTTTTTTTTAATCGTTTTATTTTACATAACAACCACAGTTTCCTCCTCCTTGGTCACCCTTTTAATGCCTTGCCCTAATGATGGTGAAAGTAAAACAGAGAGTCACTTTGGTCATATTTCTGAGTCTGCGCACTCCTGGAGTACACAAGAGTTTAGTCCATTCCCCATGATCGGTATTCGTGTTGTTCTTTGGCCTCCTGGTTTCTGCCAAAATCAACTCACTGCCCTTGATTCTTCCATCTATAGCCTAATAGGAACATGAGGACATGAAAGCAGCGAGGAAAACAAGCTCTGGCTTCCTGGGGATAAAAGTGACCTGGAACTGCCCAGATTTTGAAATACCACTCCCTCCTGGTTCTAGTGTTTTCCCCTGTTACACTTTGGGGCAAAGGGTTGTTATTTAACCTTTCCTTCCTTAGTGGAGGTCTGTTTCCTCTATTCTGTTTGGACAAGAGTAGCTCTGAAATGGAGTGTTCGAATTGGAATCTTGTCTTTCTTATTAGCAATGGCCTGACCTTGGATAAATTACTTCACACCCCTGAGCCTTACTTTCCCATCTGTGAAATAAGGATGAATATAGCAGGAAATATGTTATACAGATGCTGTGAATACTAAATAGCAAGATCATTCATGCGTAACATTTATCACGCTGTGTGGCACATAGTAAGTGTTGAGTAAAATGTTAGCTACTATTAACACAGAATGACGAGGTGGTTGAAAAGAAAGACTTCAAAATTAATCTGGGGAGGGACTTTACCCCGTCTCTCACCATTCTCCAAGCCCTGCAAAGCAGTTCATCTCACCCGTGACTCTATAGCTGAGAACAAGCTGGTTGAGACAGCTTTGAATACTAAACTGCTACCTTGAGTATGAGAGACTTGGTTTGGGAGCAAAAAGATAGAGGAAGACTTTCTGTGATACAACAGAAAATTAGGCTAGCCGGGGCGGTGGTGGCACATGCCTTTAATCCCAGCACTTGGGAGGCAGAGACAGGCAAGCCTGGTCTACAAGAGCTAGTTCCTAGGACAGGCTCCAAAGCTACAGAGAAACACTGTCTCGAGAAAAACAAAAAGAGAAAAGAAAAAGAAAATCAGGTTATATTCACTACGAAGCCTTAACCAACCATACAACAATTGAGAGGAATTCTGTAGGACAAAATCCTTCCCTACTTACTGTCTCAGAACTGGGTATGATCTGATTACTGCCCATGGTGTTTTGGATACAGGATCAAGCTGCTTTGGATCCAGCAACAGGGAAACTGGCATAACACTGGCACTTGCTGGACTGGAGAAAAGAAAAAACTTTCTTGCAATATAAAATCTGTTTTGTTTTAATGTTTTCAAAGTAGCAGGGTAGAAAAGTGAACCCAAGAATCTTCACACAATCTAGGGGAAAAAATGTAGTACCAATTGAGCTTCGTTGGGCAAAGTTTCTGTAAATTCTTTAGTTTCAGGTAACATGTGCAAGATGGATGTTTAGAGCATTTCCTTTTGAGTGGATGGCTTTTTCTCTTTTTGATGGTACTTGCCAGAGTCAGACTAGAAATAGCAAAAGGAGGCAATATGAAAAAGTTTAACAGAGAAATTTTGCTAGCGTGACTTTTTCCACATTTCAGTCCCCTTCTCTCCAGAGCAAAAGGTTAACTATCTAATTCCATAGGCACAGATTCACTAGGGAGGACGGTTCTGAGGATCACCAGATAATGCATGAAAATGCTGTCCCCTGTCCTCCTGTCATGAGCAGGCTGTCTCCAGCAGGCTGAAACCTGGGTCATGACCAAAAGCAGGGTGGTTGATTTTTTTCGTATCCTGAGATATCCAGCTGGTTTGTCTCCTCTTCTCATTATTACATGAGCTGCTGCTGTTTTTCTCATTCAGAAAAAGGAACTGAGGGATCCAATGGCTAAGTGACTATCCCAAGGCCTCACGGCTAATAGCAGAAGTGAAATTGCAGTCTGGCTCCTAACTCTTGGCACTTCTCTAAGACGTCTTCTTAACACAGCTCGTCTGCTCTGAGCTTGCACTGCTGCACAGTCACACTCTGTACCAAAATGACAACCCTGTCAGTTTTAAATAGGTGCTAGAAAGAAAAAATAAATCCACAGCAAGTCAGTTAGAAGTGCAGCACAGTTGGCGTTTCAGGGGCCATAGTTAAAGGCATCTTTCATTTAGTGCCCCCAGTGTTAACTTCTTGGCATTACTACCCTTTGATTTATAGTCAAGAATGAGCAAAACAAAGGTGTAGAGTTCATTTACACATCACAGAATTTTGGAGCTATATCAAGTACTTCTAGTCCAACTACCTCATTTCGTAGATGAGGAAAGGGAGGACAAAAAAAAAAAGGCATTTGCCAGAGATGACGCAACTCCCTGGTGGCAGAAGCAAGATGAGAATATGGACTTCTCAGTGTGTTCTCTCCCATCATCCTTTGCAATCTTCCCACTGAAAAGCTATACTAAACCATTACCACACAGCCTGTCATTTTTACTTTTATTTTTTGGCATCTCTTTTCCTTGAATTACGTAACATTTGTAAGCTATAGTACCCCAAACCAATTTCCAAATGTAATCAACCTTTTAGTGATTATAGAAATTAAATGCCAAATTAATTCATGATTAGAGTTCTCAAAATACTTAGAAACTATAGAAGACTAAAATTAACTGCATAGAGTGAAAATCAAGGCTGCAGATGTAGCTCAGTGATAAAGCATATGCCTCTCGAGGGCAAAGCTCAGCTGAAAAGGAAGGAGAAGGAAGGGGAAGGAAGGGGAAATAAGGAGAAGGAGGAAGAAGGGAGGGAAGGTAAGAAGCATTGACTGTTACTATATTTTGGGGGTTCATATCTTAATTATATTGGGAAGATTTTTCTAGACCTCCTAAATTTAAAAAAAATGATCAATTACTATATATACTTACTATATCACAGTTATTTTATTACATATTTGTGATACATAAAACAACTATCCTACATAGAATTATACATACAACACTACTACCAAATTGTGCGCTTTCAGGGATGTTCATTCTCAGTTCACAGACATTTACAATTATGCACCAATTTGCTGTAGCACCAATATTCCAGCTCAGGTTTGAAATTATAGCAAACATGTAACAAATAGCGACTTATCCTTTCTGCAGTTATCACTATTCTTCCACCGGACACAGCAGCAAAAGAAAGTGGAGCAGCACATGTCTAGAACCCTAGCACTCAAGAAGACAGAGGCAGAAGGATCATAAAACTCAGGCTAGGATATACAATAAGACTTTGCTGCGGAAAAGGAGAGAGGAGTGATTCCCATTTTACCTCATCAATACAACTGTCTCAACAGAATCCGACCAATAGGCATGCTATCATGGAGAGGAAAAATCTCACAGGGCCCTACCAATGCTGAGACAGGAGAATTAGTCTTTCCCAGGAATGAGCCCTTTTATTGGTTATCTCAAACCAAGTGTTCAGCCCTGAAATTAAATATGTGCTGTTTTAGTTAGGGTTTCTATGGCTGTGATAAAACACCATGAACAAAAAGCAAACTGGGGAGGAAAGAGATTATTTGGCTTACACTTCCACATCACTGTCCATCATGGAAGTACAGGAACTCAAACAGGACAAGAATCTGGAGGCAGGAGCTGATGCAGAAGCCACGGAGGGGTGCTACTTACTGGATTGCTCTTCATGGCTTGCTCAGCCTGATTTCTTATAGACCCCAGGACCACCATTCCAAGTGATACTACCCACAATGGGCTAGGCCCTCTCCCACCAATCACTAATTAAGAAAACTCCCTACAGGCCTGCCCCCAGCCTAATCTTATGGTAGCATTTTCTTAATTGAAGTTTTCTCCTCGTAGATGACTTTGGCTTATGTCAAGTTGACATAAAACTATCCAGAACACATACAAATAACATTATATGAACTCAGCATGTTGTGTTTATATGTTTATGAATATATATATACATGTGTGTAACAATAACTAAAGAGAAATAGATCATGAGTTTGAGAAGGAACAAGGAGATGTATGGGAGGGGTTGGATAGAAAGGAGGAAATAATATAATTATATTTTAATTAAAAATAAGAAAGAACAAAAAGAGACAGGGCAGATACATTATAAAACTCAGGCAAAACATATAGAAAATGCAGTTTTAATCAGAAGCCAAATCCCTGAGCTCAGTTCCTACACATTACATCTAACTTTATGTACTTGACAGTTTCCAAAGCACCTTTCCATGCATTTGCTAATCTGATCTTCATAATGCTCATGTAAGGTATACAGTCCAGGTATTATTGTCCCCAGTTTGTAGATAAAGAAACTAAGACCAAAATTAGTAAAGCATCTGTTATAGGTGCTAAGAAGAAAATAGAACCTAGGTTATTTTTTCGCCTTCAGGTGTCTTGGAGAGTATGAAGTGTATAACGTAAGATGTAGCATGCAGCTGTCATGAGAGAGGTCGGCAGATGCAGATGGTGGTGACAACAAGGCTGAGTAGTGAGAGCCTCCGAAAATGTTTTGTAAGGAATGAGATAAACTGCTATAGACAAAAAAGGACCTTGGGATCATGTAAAGCAACATCTTTGTATTATATATAATCAGAGAGAGACAGAGACACAGAGACAGGGAGACAAAGGAAGAGACAGAGACAGAAAGATCTAAGTCACAGCTCCACTCCCAGAAGTAGGACTAGAACTCACGTCTTCCGCATTCCCAGAGTCCCAAAACAATCACCACATCATTTCATTTGTTGACCTCTGTTAGAAAAGAATAAGGAAACAATGCAATTTTTTATAGAATCCACGCAGGCAGGAACTAATTAATTGGGATTTCATCAAAGGATAAGGAAAACGCCACATAACTATTATGTCTTAAAATGCCAGTTTCATTCCAGGTGTGGGAGAGTAAGGAGTCAGGAAGGTGAGAGGCAAACCAAGCAGGAGAGGTGCTTCGACTCGGAAGGGCTGGCAGTTCTTCCCAGCGATGACCACTGCAGCAGAGGACTGTTCTTTGATTATTAATATTTTTATCTTTGCAGCTGCTTCTCAGTTATGTGTTTTGAAAAAACTTGGTGAAGTAGACGAAAGGGCCAGTTCCTTAAAAATATGGTTTTCAGTTCTCTGAAGGGGATATAGCAGTCACTGCCAGAGGACTGTCTGTTTTACGGTACTGTGCATGAAGTCCACACCAGGGAAGGACTGCATCACCAATAGCACCTCGGCTCTCACTACACCTCTCGGATTTTATGGCTCTAGGGGCTGAGTAAATATGTGTTGGGCACTTTGATCTTTCCATTAGCTGTTCCAGCTGAGGCGAGAGCAAATAAACACTTGTGTCTGCCAACCTTTTCAAGTTCAATGGTACAGAAAGTTATTAGACGAGAAACAAAAACAAGACAAGAATTTCTCAATGGCAGGCTACAAAGGTGACTATAAATGCCATCTAACAAGGCAGCCCATTAAAATATGGAACATGCAATGTGTTAATATGATAAACTCAAATGAGGTCTCACTATTCTTAGCTCTAAAGTTCTTTCACTAGCTGCCACTAGAGCCCAGAGAGTCTCCATCAAGGTCCATCCTCTTCTCTCATGTTGAAACTCTCCTATCTGCCTTCTAGTTGAAAAGGACCCTAGTTCCCGAGGCAGCTGTCCTTTCCTTGGTCATTCTGAGAGCTCCTGCAGAGATGGACTACCTGTCTGCTCTGGCTTAGGAGCTTTGGAAAAAGCAGGGAGAGAGCTCTATAGGGCTGCATGAATCACAGGGAGTCTCTTGCACCTGTTGTTTACCAGTTATGAGGCAGCTGAAATCAGGTCTCCTGAATCTGGAGTGGGTGATAAAGCTTTGGAATCACCAAGTGGGGCAATGCCTTTTTCTACTAGTGTTGTTACGTTATGATAGGGGATCCTTCATAGACCCTTAAAAGGAACAAATTCCAGGCAAATCAAAGTCAGACTCACTTTCCACCATGGGAAGTAAATATAGGAAAGTCCTTAGCCCAGGAAATATGAACACTGTCAGAGAGGGTTCAAAACATTTGTGACTGCTAAGGCAATGATAGGTTATTATGGAAAGTGAGGCTGTTTAGGGAGAGGTTTAATCTCTGCGCTCAGAATCAGTGAGGACAAGCAGATCCTCCGACAGACGGCCTCGTGAAGTGAGACCTGAAAACATGCATGCTTCCAGAACCGCGGCTGTAGTTTCCCATGAATAAGGGGGTAGGGAAAGATGTGGTATTTCCTTTGGTTGTCTCAAACTGAGATGCCAAAATCTCCCATTTGCCCTAAGTAAAATTTTCACACACATGTTAATGGGGCAGTAGGGAAAAGTAAAAGGGAAAAGAAAGAAATGCCGGCACCCCACCCACTTCTTCTGCACTACGAACTAGCTATATGATGACTGCCTCCTGAAGCACCACCTTTTCCCATTTGGAAAATAAGGTCATTAGAGTAAGTGACCCCAGGAGTCCTTCCTAGTTTCAATAATATTTATTTCAAATGGCAACCCAGACTTCCTCTGGAGCTCTGAGGATTCCTTACTAAGGACTACAGAGCTTTCCAGGAGCTCAGATACTCCAGGCTCTACCGAACTGTAGAGTTAGCTGCCTTGGAAAGAGTTGGGGGGAGGGGTTCTGTCACTTTCGGCTGAGAAATTTCACAAGTTGTCTAAGTACCGCTTGCCTCAGTTTCCCCGTTGGTGGAATAACAGTCATAGTATTGTTCCTCTTCTAGTGAAGACATCAGGATTAAATGAGGAAATTCATACCAGATGCTCAGCATAATACATGACACACAGTTTATTCTGTCATCTGTGTGCAATTTTGTCAGTATCTACCAAGTAAATATCTACCTAAATTTTAAATCAATAAATTAATAAACACTGAGGCAATAAGTCTATGTTGTTTTTGTTTCAAACAGGGTCTCACTATGTATCCCTGGCTGGCTTGGACCTTCTCATGTAGACAGACCACACTGGCCTTGAACCCACAAAGATCTGTTTGCCTCTGACTCTCAAGTGCTGAGATTAAAAGGGTTTGCTACCATGTCTGGCAATACCAATAACGTTGGAGCAGAGACTAATTACTTGGCTTCTCGGGCTTTGTGTGCTCTGTCTCCTCTAATGACGTGTATATATTTATCAGGACTATTTTGGAAACTGGACAGACAATCAAGAGAACTGTTTTTGATGAGGCTGGCATTCGGGTAAACCTCCAAACATACTACTAGGTAATGTTACTTTCACCTCCCATGGAACCAGTTGAGTCCATGGGAATCCTGCAGGGCGGCTGATACAGAGGAAGGTTCCCCAAAACGACTCCTTGAACAGCTCATGTATTCATGGTGCTATGCAATATTTCACCCTTCCTGTTGAAGGTGAAAAGTGAAACTGAAATGGGGGGAACAAGGTGTATGAGACCACCGCTATCTTCTGGCTTGTTGGGTTCTTAGTGTATGGTTACCATGGGGAGAGAACAAAGAAAGCAGCTTAGCTTGAAAAGGCAAAGCCAAGTATTTTCGGGGTGAGTCCCCCTAATATTTGAGACAGGAGAAAATGCTTTGTGGAGGCTAGATGATATGATGAAGATGAGGTAAGCCAAGATTAAAGTTAACAATATTGCAAGACAGGTTGATAACGGAACATTAGTTATAGTCTTGTAGGGTGTGTGTGTGTGTGTGTGTGTGTGTGTGTGTGTGCATGCGTGTACATATACTCAAGATTTGAAAGGGGGAATGACAAGAGATATGGAGGATCAGCTTTGACATGGAAACTCCATTGGTCATCTTTAGGCCATGGTTGCTTGGTTTTTCCCTTCATTCTTATGACAACTTAGCTAAGTACATAATCTCTGGAGCATGAAGCAGAGGAAGATACTGTTTACCTCATGACAACCAAAAACCAAAAAGCAAATAAAGATGCAAAAAGAGACCAAATCCCAAAGTCCACTTCCAAGACATCCTCCCAGTGATAGAACCTCCTCTCTGGGTTCTCTGAGTAAAAAGCCACCAACTTTTGGTGGCAAGATCCCATTAATTAACTGGGATCTAGGAGTGAAGTTAAATATACCATAACAATTAATATACCAGGTCTATGTTGTCTTCGTTCGCCTCGTGTTTCGGTAGATGTGATGATGGTGAAACTTCGTGGTTGGAGCTTCTGACATTTCTGGGAGACTCAATTTCACAGTAAACTCCCTGGTCCTCTGGTGTGTACAGTCTTTCAGCCCCCTCTTCTACAATGTTCCCTGAGCTTTAAGTGTGGGCGTTGTATTGTAGATAAGGAAAAGAAGTGCAGAAGTAGAGATTGATGATCTCTGAAACTGTGTGTCACGGTCATAGTGAGCAAAGATGAGAAAGTGCATGGCCTACAATGATTGCTGGCATTCTATACAGAGAACACTTGTTAATTAGATACCTTTGCATCACTGTAATGAAATGCCTAAGATAATCAACTTCTAGCAAGAAAAGAGTTCTTTTGAATGGTGATTTAGGGTGTTTCAATCCATGGTTGCTTGATCCCTTTTCTTTGTTCTTACGACAACTTAGCTTAGGACATCATCTCTGGAGTTTGGCGTAGAGGAAGACTGTTCACATCATGGCAGCCAAAAAGCAAAAAGAGAAGCAAAAAGAGACCAAGGTTCCAAAATCCACTTCAAAGGCATGCTTCCTTTCACCAGTCCCATAGACAGGTGACTAGGGTTGCAATTCACAGAACCCTGGGGAAAATTCAAGGTCCAAACCATAAGAATCCAGGACTGAAACCTAGTAAAATAAATCTATTACACAAGAACGTTAGCAAGGAAAACATCAGCAGTGTCTACATTTTTATGATTAGAGGAACAGGTTAGGGAAGCTGAAGCACTGTTCTGAGTAAGTGTCAGATTGGGATGCAAACCTAAGTCTAATCCTCTGCTCTTCCCATTCACCATGCTCTGTCCATTTAACTAGCTTTATGAGGGAATGAGGAGTTCCAGCTAAACTAATTTTCCAAATAATTGAAGCAGTCATCTTTTGGCCGTGAAAGTGCTATTTTTATTTGAACCATTTTTTGAAGAAAAACTGTCTACAATGAGTTTCACACCCCTAGGCCTTATTATGCAGAAGAAACAGATTACTGCACTTCTAATCTTCCGTCTATTTTCACAGTCCTTTCTCTCTCTCTCTCTCTCTCTCTCTCTCTCTCTCTCTCTCTCACACACACACACACACACACACACACACACACACACACACAATGTTAACAACTTCCTACGTTACTGAAGTCAGTGTATTTGCAATGGGGTCCTTCTAAATGCAGAACTACTAAAATATGGTAGCTGTCAGTAAAGGGAGAATATACAGACTCCCAGCTACAAAAGGCAAGCAGACTGGGTCTGTTTCATACAGGGACCTGTAGATCAAAATGGTTAAATAGCTTCAAAGACAACAAAATTGATACTGGAATTGAAATTCTCAATAAACACTCAAAAACGTCAATAGAAGATTGAATTGTGTTCATTCTGCTGCATTGACCCACCATGGGGAAAAAGAGATGGGAGAGGCCCATCCCAGATGGGAGGAACATTTCTTCCACCGGTATTGTTTAGAAGTGCCTGCCCATTGTAATAATAAGTATAGCTATAGCATTCAAATTCTGCACACACAATCAACCCTCTCATTGCTTGCTCCAGGGCAGACGGCTCCTCCCACTTCACCACTGTGCTACCATGTTTAAAAAGCCAGGAGAGGTTGGTTTCAGAAAGATTTTTCTCTCAAGTAGTGTGTCTAAAGGGGTGAATCTTCAGTGATCTGGAAAACATGTCCCTTGTATGATGCATAGCAAATTATTGTGTGTTTAGCCTGTCACTTTCCTTTTCCTTGTTCCACCTGTAATTTCGTAGGGAAAAAAAAGAAATAGCCTATCTACAAGCCCTCGTTAGCTTGCCAACCCGTTGGCCTGCTGCAAGTGCTTGGCTCTTTTCAGATTCCAATCAGAATGAGCTCTGCTTTGCCTTCTCCATCTCTGTCTCCTCTGACCCGACAAAGTTTCCCATCTTTCATCCTGTCACTTAGCTAATGGTGTGTGTCCTTCTAGCATACATTCCATAGTCACTGGTTCCTTTCACTAGTGGAGTCGTCGGCGAGATGCTCGGCAGATGGCTCACTGGCTGCCGCTCTTGTCCCCTCACTGCAGCAATCTGTTGTTCTAAATCAAAATGTTAATGAAAAATAAAAGCACGCAGTGCCAATGTCTGTCGGATTTAAATTAATATAGTGTCATACCTTTTGAGGCAGGTTTTACAGGCACAAGGTTCTCCATACAGGCTATGCGTGCTATGTGTTTTTTCTCTCTCTCTCTCTCTCTCTCTCTCTCTCTCTCTCTCTCTCTCTCTCTAATTAAAATTAAGCACTTTCATTTCTCTGAGTCTCTTGTGGCACCTCCAGCCTGTTCTTTTTAATAATAACAAAGGCCTAACAAACATTCCATTTCTGTGTTTCAGGGAACGGCATCTCACCTGAACATAATTTTGAGATATTATATGTGATGTCTAATTATAAACATGCTTTGATTAGATGCTGTTTTCAATACTGAAATGACACGTTTACTAAATGCTTCAAGTGCAGCTCTAAGTTAGGCATGTAGTTATTGAAATCTCTTTCAATCCATTTGTTTTAAAACTGCTGGCAAAATTATTGCTAATTTGCTACTTTATTTACAAGGGCCCTTCACTTTCTATGCACTCAGCACAGTATTCATTTCTGCTGCAGCAACAGGACTGCACCTCTCTTTAGGGAAAATGGATGTGTGTGCAAGATCATCATCTATGGGAGACAAATTTTTCAACGTCAATATAGAGAAGGGAACACAATGGTACTATCACACCTAAAGGAGGAAAATCACCTTGTCTCAGCTTAGAAAAAGTCTAGGCATCCAAAAGTTGCCAACCTCAACCAATCACAGAAGACCATACTGTCCATTTATTTCCCCCCATGACTTCTTTATAGACACTCTTAGGAAGGGTTACCAAGAATAGCAATAGCAAACCGTGCTTGCTATATAGCGCACAACCCTGTAAGTGATTTAAATTCATTTAACTTCATCAAAACAATCATATATAACTTTTGTTTGTCTCACAAATAAAGAAGCAGGTGCATAGTTTGATCTTTTGCCCAATGTCACCCAACTAGTAAGTCATAGAAGCAGAGAATACACAGCTCAGCTCCAGGACCTTAACTTTCAACCACCATTCTGTACTGTAGGAAGGGCCACAAATCCCTGCATCTTTTGAAGTTATTGTTTTCTTTTTCATCAACAGGATGCTTTATTTGCTCAAACCTGTATAAAAAGGCTTCTACATCAGTGGGGCTTGCACCATGCTAAACATATACGCTACTTTCAAGTGTCACTGCCATCAAGTCTAAAGTGACTCAGGCAAATCAAGCTGAGGCGTCAGGGCAGGTGGAAGAAAAGCTTGGGTCTGAAGGTAGGAAGTCAGATGCCAAACACTAGGCCCATCCTCTCGGCCCCGTACACTGAGTCTGTCTGTGCAACAGGGCTGACAAAAGAAGCCCAAAGGAAGCTAGGCCTACCAAACCCACGTGGGATATAAACTACTAGTTCAGGGCTCCCTGCTGAGTCTCAGTGGGTCAGGCCACTGAGATACAAACTCAGTGTTTCTGGGGGGCAGAGCAACCACACAAAGGAAATACCTTAGAAAACCAGCCTTACTCCTGCTGCTCAGAAACCAGTTAAACTATAAAGCAAGCAATAGAAGATGGTTCTTCCAAACAAAGAGAAGCACTCTATGCCTAGGGATTTATTTGTTTGAAGGAGTTGTTTGTTTGCTCCTTGATTTTGTTTTGAGACAGGATCTCAACTAGTAGTTTAGACTGGCCTCTGACTACACAGCCAAAGACAATGTTTTCCTCCCCTAGAACTGGGAGTTTAGCCCAATTTGCCTAACATTCACAAGGCTCTAGATCCCTAGATGTGATGCTTGACACTGCAAATATGATAGATAAATAGATAGACAGATAGAAAATAGAAATAAAGGAAAGAAAAATCCCTAAAGTGGAAAAGCATATAGCAAAACGGCAGTCTTTCCCCTCCTTCCACTTTACTTTGACAGCATATTTTTCTGGCCTCCCTAGGGATTAAAGAAAAGTAGGAATTTGAAAAAGGGATGTTACTAGATTGCAGGAGATGATAATTCTAAAGCTATGTTTCCTGGCTTCCATTACCCACTTTGTCTCCAACACAGCATGGCCCCTAAAACTCATGCAGGTCTTTTGTAAACTCAAAAGGCCCTATGAAGGTCTTTCCAACATCAAATCTTGAATGATTTTAGCCTCTCCCACTCCATGTTAATAAATTCCGATTTTTCCCCCTCTTTAAGCAACTACGCACAAAAACTTATTTAACTGAAAGAAACAAACATTTGATCTGCTTTGCAGTCTTACTGACCAACTCAGATCACTGGAGCCAGTCCCAGTTCAGACAAAGCATTTGATAATTGTTCTCCCCTCTGAGTCATTAAATCATAGGCTCTTTGAAACTCTGAAATAAAAAGAGCCTTAAAGGTCATGTCTTCCTAACCTGCTGAGCTCCCATTTGCCTAAACAAAGCTGATCTAAGTAGTGGCACTAAAGCGGCTGCAGAGCAGCAGAAGTCTTGCTCACCTGGAAGCCAGTTGCAGGTGTTGGGTGGAGCCCCGTGACCTTTGGCCCTGAATAGGTTTTCCCTCCCCAAGAGCTCTGATTCAGAACTGTCCTTCCCCTGTTAGTGTTTCCTGATTCCAGGATGCCTTTAATCTAGGGCCTAGACTTTTGTTCTGCCCTGAAGCAAACAAGAGAGAAATACCCACGTAAGCGCATATTTCACAGAGAAGAGAACCTGAGGACATAAAATACTTTGTGAAGAAGAAAATGAACTTCATTAAGCAAGATGGCAAGGAAGGATGGAAACACTAATGTGGTAAACTAGTAGGACGTGTTTGGAGTCAACTCTGGGTTTACAACGCAGTCACATTATACAAGTAACTATCCTAACTTTACACCCCCGTGACTCAACTACTTACACACTCTAGTCTTAGATAACATCATCCGTTACACACAAGTGATGAGGCTAAAAAACAATGTTTGCTAAGATATAATTACAGTACACTTAAGTACATTTTTGGCGCTTAATCTACAGTGTTATTGTACTTTGATGGCTTTTAAGGTGTTTGTCCTTGACTGTGGCTGTGCAGTACTCATGGGTTCAAATGCTGTTGATGCTCAGATCTGTGCTACCTGTAATACATTTAACTACCATTATCATCCTTAGAGAAACTGAAAACTGAGTCAAGAACTAGTCAGAATATCAGGTACCAAGCATCTAAAATGATTCCCTAGAACTTTATGAAGAACTGCAACCACAAAGAGAGAACTTCCATGTTCACCATTTAAGGGGATCTGATGTTTTCAAGCTTGTCTCAGCTTGGTCCAGTTACTATGTGGTTTCCCCTAATTAATTATCTCTAACCAACAGTAAACATACATAGCAGTTTTCTTGAAAAATGATTCCCAACTTGTATTTCAACCTCAGTATGGTAAAACTACAGTCAACAAATGAAATGTTAAGGTTTCGATATGAATTCAAAGTTTGGGGAAAGGTGCCATCTCTGTATATGTGTCAATGACAATGACAGGAAGGTTGGGGGATTGGATTCTCATAATATTGCTGGATAGTCTTGAGTTCTGGTTTCTGACCTTGCCTTTATTTTATTCTATTTTTGAGGTTGCATTTTAATACATTTCGCCCTTCCCTGTTGGTTCTCCAAACCCTCCTGTATACCCTCTCCCATTTCTCCTTCATATTCATGGCCTTTTTTCATCAGTTGTTATTTTTTTACACTACTTGTTAACCTGAATGTTGGTGTGGGACTGCACCTGGCTGTGTTTTTTCCTTTCTTTGAAATAGATTTTGATTTGCCAGACTAATCAACTCCAACGATTAAATGATTACTCTGGACCTAAAAAAGAAATTAATTCAATGATTTAAAAAAAATCACTAAATTTGGGGCCTAGAGCTCTTGCACTTCCTTTACCAAACATTTTCTACTACTGGACATAGTAGCACATACCTATCATCCCAGAACTTGGAAGGCTTAGGAAGGAGAATCATGAGTTCAAGTCTAGCCCGAGATAGGTAGTAAGACTTTGTCTTAAACACACAGGGTTAAAGGTATAATTCAGTAGTAGAGTACTTGTCTAGTATGTACATGCTCTGGGTTCCATCTCTAGCATTGAAAAAGATGACCAAACAGTTTATTTTAAAAAACTATTATTTCTACTGGAGAGATGGCTTAGAGGTTAAGAGCACTGGCTGCTCTTACAGAGGACCAGGGTACAATTCCCAGGTCCCATATGGCAGCTCACAACTGTCTGTAACTCCAATCCCAATGGATCTGACACCCTCACATAGACATGAATGTGATAAAACATCAGTGTCCATAAACCAAAAGTAAATTAAAAATTATTATTTTATCTTGCTGTTTTTTTTTCTCATCCTCCTTTTCTTTTCTTCTCCCCCTTTGTTTCTTTCATCTTCCTTCCTTTTGTTTCTCCAGCCTCTCTTTTTCTGGGATTTATGTGACTCGCCTCCACTTCCTGCCACACATTCTGTTTCTCATTGTTAAAATCTGTTTTCCCCACTAAATTACCAGTGTTTCTTTTTTATGTCCAGCACTAATCATGGTCTTACTAATCCAAGGTTATTTTTAAATTCTTTATCCTCCTCAGTCTCTTCAGGGGTAGTTACTGGTTGATCCATTTTTTTCATTTTTATTAATTTAAAACTTATCATGCACAACAATCGATTTCATTATGAAATTTCAATTATATAATACTGTATTTTACCTGCTTTTACCTCTTTGTTACTGTTTCTCACCACCCTCTTCCATACAACTAGTTTCCTTTTTTTCTTAAACAGTCCCACTTTTGTCTTTATATCATATGTGTGTGTTTAAATCTGGATTCCACACTAAAGGAAGCATGCAATATTTTAATATTCTTCTCTTGAATCCATTCTCATAGTCTCTCTATTTCTCCCCCTCTATTGTTTTTTGAGGCACTTTTTTCCTTAGCTTATGCTGACATAGTTTGCTAATTCTCCTCTAATTTTCAACCTGCTCCTTCCTTTCTGTGAAGAAACAAGTAGCTTCTTTCTAGGCCTGGGTCATCTTCATCAGTAAACACAAACGTTTGAAAATAAGATACTATTTAATGTCATTTCCACATCAACCATTCAGTGGCTGAGAGTGAATGAGATATGCCTGGGATTCCTGAGTTCACTAAAGCCGGCTAATACAGTTCAATGTTTTATAGCCTCTCTTGTCTATGTTAGCAGTTGATGTATGTGTACAAACTACCCTAGACTGGAGTTTCTCTGCTTTATGCATATTTATGTTTTCTTTCCCTTCTATATTTGCATATGCATATTTGAGCTCATGATCTCCTGAATATGCCTCCTTCAGCAAATCCTACCTTTGTGTGTGACCACAACTGGTGTATATACACATTTGAAATATATGTATAGTACATGGTGTCTTCCTTAAGAATAAAGGGAAGGTCCTTTCTGAAGCAATATCCTGTTGTTTATGCTATATATATTTTTAAATGTATATTGACAGATATTCTCCTCTGTGTTTGAATCAATTTGGCTACTCAGAAAATGTAACATTTATTTAGCCAAGTGAAGGCAAGGCAAAGTATAAGAGCCAGAATTCACCAATGTCACTAAAAAATAGCCACAATTATTGAAGTTGTATATCATATAGAAATATGCTGTAGTGCCTTAGTTAGCCCTCCTATTTGTCCATGTAATATCCCTTGAAAATGTTCAAAAGGATGCATTATAAAATGTTTGCTGATTTTTATTCTCTCTCCCACAATTTAAATGCTATACATGATACTTTCAAAGGGAGCTTGAGAACACACAAAAAAAGATTAGCTACCTATGTCTTAATCCCTGAGCGCCCCTCCCCCCCCAATCCTCTGAATAAGAAGTTTTTCTCTTTTCAACTGAAAGGCTATAATAAGGCAATTCCTGAATCCAAGGGATGCACATTAAATACATCTTAATAATGACAAAATGGAAAAAAAAAAGCAACTTCAAGTGTATAAAACAGAGAATGCTCGTCTCTGCTAAGGAAGCTGGTTAAGAGGGGAAAAGGGTCCTTAAGATGCTCCCAAAGCTTGTCATGACATAAGAAAAGCAGCCGAGGCTTTGTTGGTTTCTTTCTAGTTTACCACCAAAGAATGGGTGAATTTCAAAGATCTTGAGCACTAAGGAGCTCTCATGATGCATGGGACATAAATGTGTCAGTGCATTGGCAAAGGATGATATACTGTTGCCTCTACCCCAGCAGGAGAAGCTTGGTGGTTATGTCAACAGACCCCATATCTCTGTCAAAAACTCCAGACAGATGAATTTACACAAAACATGACACACTCTTGAGCTCACCCCCTCCCCCTGCTTCTTCCTCCACTCTGCACTCTCACCAGTAAACCATAGACCACTGAAGTGTCTCTCAAAATCTGCCAGATAGGGTGATTTTTTTTTTATTATATTATATAGTTTTATTGTTGAGCGTTTTCCAGGCCAGGAATACTCAATTAGTAGACTTGTGTATTAAAGTTATCACAGAAGCACTAATATGTCCTGTCAGGCGAACCAATTTATAAGAGTGAGAATAAAATAGAATTTGCTCCTGATTTAAAAATACACTGCATGAAGTGATCATTCATATGTGATTCAACAATGCCCTAAAAGATCTTCAAATCATTAAATCAAAGCTGCCACCTTTGAAATAGTGGTACCATGAGTGCCTATTGAGGAAAAAACTGATCCTCAGGTCTCTAGGAAAAGAAAGAGTCTAGAGAATAAATGTTGCCAGAACTGTCATAAAATACCAATACAATATGGTTCTGGAGAGGTGGTTCAGCAGTTAAGAGCATTTGTTGTGCTTACGGAGGACCCATGTTCAGTTTTCAGCACCCACTTGGAGACTCACAACCACCTATCTGCAACAACTTTAGTATCAGGGGAACTGATGCCTGCTGTTTTACCTACATTACAGTGGCTGTGCTTTAAACTGCTAGTGGCCTGGTACTAAAGCCATCATAGCCTGGGGAATGCATGGCTCTGTTGCTGCTAAACATAGTTCTAAATCTCCATAGTTCTAATAAAACTGGAGATTCAAAGGCTAAGGTGAAAACCTGAGCGCTCAGAGAGTAGTGCAGCAATTGACTAACTTCTCTCTTTGCTGGTGACACCAGAAGCCACTCCCTTTCACACCATATAAACTGAAAAAAAAAACCTACCCTAAACTCCTCCCTGTTACCTCCTGTCAACAAGTTGCTAACCCCGCCTCTTTGAGCCCAGGTTAGTTTTATTTAATTAACATAAATGCAACACATTTTTACACAGTTGACAAATGCAGCACAAACAAATGTAACACAACTTCACAAAGCTGACAAAGGCAGCATAGACAAATGTAACAAAACTTTCCAATGCTAACAA